>NC_137819.1:8086053-8153553 GCF_963921795.1 Nannobrachium achirus | reverse complement strand
ACACTGGCTCAATCTCATGTTGTCAAACACATGCTGTGTAGCATGTCCACCCTCTAGAGCAGGGTTCCCCAATAGGCGGCCCGCGGGCCATTTGCGGCCCGCGGGGGGCTACTGTCTGGCCCCCACCAACCCCAGTAATAATGGTGGTATAAGAGCAGCAACAACACTAATATATCGTCATTGTCGGGTGGACAAACCCGTAACTCAAAATGTGTACGTTCTTTCTCAAAGTAAAGCCCTGGTTCATCAAACAAGGCCGGCACACAAAAGTAGTGAAAACAGCCGATCTACAAGCACACACCGCCTCACACCGCGAGGCGTTGTGTGCTTGTAGATCGGCTGTTTTCACTAGTTTAAATAATTTTTAAAATGATAAATGCAAAACGAATGGTTTTGGACATACAAGATTTTCACCCGACAACGACAATATCTGAACTGTCGCAGTCGCTGGAGTAGCGGGAACGCCGCCGTCGCCCCCTGCAATGTTGTGGCCCTCGGCTTGGTACCCTAGACATAATTCGGCCCTTGGGGAAAACTAATTGGGGAACCCTGGTCTAGACCAAGGATTCCCAAACTTTTCAGGCCGCGACCCCCCAAAGTAATCTGAAGTGGGGACTCCTGACAAGCACTTGGAATTGTAGGAGTTGAGGCATTACATTTGATTTGACTCGGTTCCACAGATGAATATTGTGAAAATAATAGCTGAACTACAAGCTCACAATGCCTTGCACTGCGGGACGTTGTGAGCTTGTAGATCGGCTATTTTCACTACCCTATAGCATTTGTTGTCAATATATGGAATTTCTTAGATTTTTCTTTTATTTAGGCCTATTAATGACAATCTCAGCTTTGGGGGAATGTTTTTTGCAAACGTTTTGAAATAATTAAAATCAAAATGTAGGAAACAAATTAAGGGACCCATAAAAATGTGTCTGCGACCTACAAATGGGTCCCGACCCAGTGCTTGGGAACCAGTGGCGTAAAGCATGTCAAACTGGGTGTCCTTGAAATTAAAATGGTTGAGAATCTCAGAAATAAGTGTCAATTTGGGGCTACTTGACATGAAAAGGTTTGAGAACAACTGGCTTATAATGGGTGCTTTAACGTTTCTCCCAGCCTGGGACTGCCTGGGTTCACTTCCCAGTGCCCACCACCGGCCAGATGAAGATACAGTATAGGGCAGTCCGATCTTTTTGTAAGATGAAAACTTAGAATGCCATGAGGACAGTATTTACATGGTACTATTGTCCATTTTCAGGACAAGAAGATGCTAGTGGTAAAGGAGAAGGAGGTTTCTAAGCACACGGTGAAGCTCCAGACTGGAGGAGGAGGGCTAGCAGGACAGTTCCGACTGGGAAGCAGCAGAGCATCACTACAGGGCTGTGTCAGCAGGTCTCAGTCTCCACCAATGAGGACGGAGAAGAGGCCACGCTGGCAGGACAAATGATGACCTGCAAGAACAACATGAGCAAGGCTACTAAAGGTAAGAATGTCCATGAGGAATGGACCTACATGACCGCTCATGGATAATTATTCTTTATTTGTTTGTGTTTTCTCCTGGTGGCTGGGTTCTAGGCAGAATGTATCACTCTAGCAATTATGATTTTTAGAGGGTGAATAACAGTTCAGCATGACACCTCTGTACAATGTACTTGCAAGAATAGTTACCAAGAAGTCATTAAATCATAGTTGGATTGTACTGTTTTTCTTTCAGATTAGTCATATCATGTTTTAGTACAGTACAGCAACTGACTGGCCCGATTTGCTGTACTTTCATTTGCAATGTCATTATTGCACATGTACTGTACATGATGTATAGTGCAGTGGCTACAGAGTACGGACCTATTGCTTCTAAAATGTTTCTCGTTGCAAAACACTGTAGTGTTCTTTATTCCTCTCTCTGCTTCTCCTCTCTTCCTGTTGTCTTTCTCTCTGCTCTGTGCAGGGCCAGATGAAACTACAGCATGGTGAACTCAAGACCAAACAGGCAGAGGTGAAGAAGATGGACAGTGGCTATAAGAAGAACCAGGACACCTTCCAGGCTGTGAAGAGCAGCAGAGAGAAACTACAGGCTGAACTAGCTAAACTCAACTAGGGATGTGTGAGTGTCTGTTTGTATACAGTGCAATACAATTGGAATCCTAAAAGTAATAGTTGTGTTGTAGAAATAATGGTTTGTGCTCCATATACATTTTAAGTCCTGACATCATGTCTCTGTCTATGCACACAGATGGCAAGGAAATTAGTTTGCTAAAGAAGAGGAGACTGCTATACAGAGCGGTGTCTGAACTTAGAAAGACCTGTATTGTTAACTTAAGCGCCACTGGGTTTTTGAAAGTTGCTATATAAATTCAAATTATTATTGTTATGAGAGCCTTGCTTGTTCCCCTAACCTTCGCTTTGAGTTCAAGTAAGGATTATGTTTAATGCAAATGATTTTAGCTTTATATTATTTTGGTGGTCATAGAAGTAACAGTAATTTCTAAATCAATTGCATTCGTGTCCATTTGTGCACTCCAGATTCTACAGCTTTCTTAAAAGGATCAATTGACCCTTCAAAAAGTTGGAATGAACTCGATTGCTCGATACCAGTACCGCAACCGTAAATATCTATGCCCATACGATACCAATTCAATCTCTTTTTAGCCCTGTTTGTGGTAAAGGATTTTTGGATGGCTGTTATTCCAGTACAGCAGCAGTCTCACAACTTTGCAGTTTGTTTGGGTGGATACGGTACTTGTAATTAGCATAGAACTTGTTTGTGTAAAATCTTTGTTAATGCAAGGGTGACAGTTTGGTAGATTTAAACAGAATCATGATACTCTAAACTAAAGGAATGTTGTTTGGCAGACCTTTAAATTTGAGAATTCACTGGTGTGTGTGTGTGTGTGTGGCTAAGCTCATAGATGTCTGCAACAAATTAACAGAAATTAGACCTTTTAAGGGAGTTTGAGGCTGATTAAAACTGTTTGCCTATAATGACAATTTGAATAGGAACACCAGGGTGAAAGTGTTTTAACCTCACTGCTCTCCTCATCATACATACAGTGTCAGTTTTGCAGTCTTCATATTGTTGTGGTTCTCACATAGAGGTCTAGGGACCCTCTGGTTTACTTACAGACTCTTAGGGGTCTGTAACACAGAGTGTACAAATAGAATCAAATGGACACTTACTGGTCCATTTGGTTCCATTTGTACACTCTCAGAGAACCAGCAGTGGAACCAATTCCGGTTCCTTAGGGTTGCATCTGGCTCCGGATCCCAACCCAAGGCTGAAACAACACACACACTTGTCAATGTTTGACCTTAACTTCCTTCCATCCTTTGTTTTTTGTCCTTAAATACTTTACCTTTCCTCCCACGGTTTCTCCTCTGCCTCCTCCCCTCCTCTGTCTCTTCGCTCTGCCTTCCCTTCCTGCAGGTACCATCAACTGAAGCAGTGACCTGAAGGTGGAGGAGGAACAGATCCGACAGGCTAAACTGCAGCAGAGCTCCTTCCACCAACAGCAGGAGGAGAGACTGTTTGAGAAGACACACATACACACACACGCACTTATTACACGCATGGACGTACACATGTAAGGGATAATGAATGGCTCCGCGGTGAATGACGATATATTTAACAGACCGACGGCCTGATAACGAGTTATCAGGCCGAAGGGATGTACTCAAATGTGTTTAAAAATAGCAGATCTACAAGCTGACAACAGGTCACCATGCAACGCGTTGTGAGCTTGTAGATCGTCTATTTTCAAATAGCTTAGGTATAAAATAGGGCTAAATTGGGTTAATGTAATGTTGTATAATATAATCATTTATAAGCCGCCTATCTGCAAAGTAACTAGTAAAGTTCCCAAATATTTTTGGTGGAGTAAGTACAATATTTGCCTCTGAGATGTAGTGGAGTAGAAGAAAAAGTACTGAAAACTGGAACTACTCAAGTAAAGTACAAATACCTCAAAACTGAACTTAAGTAAATGTACTTAGTTACTTTACACCACTGGGAACAGATTATAATATGAGATACATGACTGTCTGATATCCATGGGAGTCTTGAGATGATGTGTTTGTTGTGGCTATAATTAACAGGCAATCCATTTCATATTGTTTTCTTATGATTAGATATGAAATAAACTGCCTCTATATAATGCTATATAAATGCTCTATATAAAACAATCATAGAATTTAGTTTTTATAATTCATATTTTGAAATAATAATTACAAACAAAATACTTTACTAAATTTTAATTTAGCTTCACAAAAAAGAAGTTTGGGGACGTTTAAGAAGGCTTAAAAGTACAGCGGAGGGGAACATCTTGGCTCTGCACTTGCTAGTTTAGTGCTGTCTCATTTCACAGGCAAAATGTGTACTTCACAGGGCAAAGTCCTACACTACACTAGCACTACCCTAGCTAGGGCTACACTGCGAAGGGCGCAGTGTAGCCCTAGCTACACTGCGGGGGGAAAAGTCCTTTGTGGGGGTGGGTGGGGTCTTCGATAATCCTCAGGGATTTATTGAGGCAGCGCTGGGTGTAGAGATCCTCCATTCTGGGCAGCTCACATCCGGTGATTTTCTCTGCAGTGCAGACAACCCTCCTCAGAGCCCTGTGGTCTCTGTCTGTGCAGCTGCCGTACCACGATGTGAAACTGCTTGTTAGTAGGCTTTATTGTGCCTCTGTAGAAGTCCCTGATGGTGGTGGGTCTCAGGCCGAATTTCTTCAGACGCCTGAGACCATGCAGGCGCTGTTGGCCCTAAGAGTCTACAAGTTGTAATCTTGTAGATTGTCCATTTTCTGCAAATAGATTTAGAGTAATCTAATCTAAGCTACTCCTGAGGCCTGAGGCGCCATGGTCAACAAAGTATATAGAAATAATGGTTCTATGGACAATATGATTATAATTACATCTAACGATGCTTCTCCATACATTCCATTGAATGTAGCCTTGGCCAGGAAAATTTGATGTCTTCAGGCGGTAACCATCGATCATAAGGTGTTTTGACCCGTGAACCGCTACACCCTCCTGATGGCCGGGTCGGCAGTGGTGGCCAAATCACTGCCCATCTCCTCCTCCTGGCCAAGGCTAAACTCCCCTCTCCTGCTCTATTTGTTTTTTCGCAACAAGAGGCTCCTCTGGGGAGATATTGGGTGGGTCCCTCCTGAGGTCTTGAGGTGACACAGGTGCATAGAGTTCTCCAGTACTGTGGGGTTATTCCTGCCTGGAGTTATCCATGGAAATTACTCTAAAGCTTTTTCTTAGGACATTGTCACAATTCTTTCAGAATCAGTTTTGTTTAAAAAATAAAACTTGATGTAATTAAAGCAGGTAGGCTACATGTACACAAGGCAATTAGACAATAATATGCCTATACTCTTATTTTACCATATTTATTTCCAGCAAATGTTTACCGGACATTAGTGGAACAATCTTCCTATAGAAGATAGTCAGTCAGTCACAGGCTACCTCACACTGGCCACTTTTAAAACTCTTCTAAAGACTCACTTATATAGAATGATTTTTAACACTATTATTGTATGGCCTCAATTTAGTTGTTTTTGCCTTTTCACTCTTGGTATTGAAATTCAAGTGTGTTTTGTTTTCCCCACACTGTTTCTTGTGGTTTGTGTTGTGAAGCACTTTTGAAAAGTTCATCAATGTATTATATGTGTTATTGTTGTTTATAACAACAGGTTTCATTTATGAAGTAGGCTTCTAGTAGGTTCTAGTTTACACACAACCTTTAGAGAATACTAAGTGTTCATATCATGGCCACGAAGGAGCTACACTGGTGTTTTGTCTCCCCCTTCTGGTTCATTTATATATGTGTGGAGGTGACTGGTGGGCGTTTATAACATTGGTCTCAAAATGGAGTCTGGGGACCCCCAGGGGTCCTTTAGGGAGTTCCAGGGGGTCCCCAGATAAATTATAGTTAGGAACCAAATGGACCCTTATGGATATGTAACTGAGGGTGTACATTTACACACTGAGTTAAATTAACATTGATTTTACAATATAAATTGAGGTCTCAGGGTCCAAAGTTCTAAAGCAGTGGTTCTCCCTATTGCTATAAAATGTACTTTAAAGTACGAAAAGTGAAAGTTGTCATTGTGCAGAATGTCCCATTTCACAAGTTTAAAATGCATACAAAATATTTTGGAAAAAATAGCAGATTTAAAAGCTCACAATGCTTCACATCACAAGGCATTGTGAGCTTTTAGATCGTCTATTTTTAAATGGCCGAAATGGAGGATATATTGGGCTGAAATGGTGGTATGTTTTGTAAAAATAATTCAAATCTAAGAAGTAACTAAAGTTTTCAAATGATTGTGGAGGAGTAATAGTACAGTAGGCTACATCGTTTTCCTCTGAGATGTAGAGTGTAAGTAAAACATATTGGAAATACTCAAGTACAAATGCTTCAATTGTAGCGTTTTATAATGTATTAATCGTGTGAAGCTTCATTATGGGGGTGTGGCGCTGTGAGCTTGTAGATCTGCTATTTTCGTCTGACCCCGGAAGAGGAGGAGTAATGTAGTCCTGGAAGTGAATGTTTTGTTTGGTGTTTTTCCAGTTTCCAGTCAGATGAGAAGAGCGTAGATGCCATGGTGTGATTTATATGTGATTATGTGGTCTTCTAACTCTGCATTGCCTCCTGTGCTGTTCATAACAAACTATGGCCTCGCGTTTGTGCTAGCAGCTATTCAGTTCACTCGTGCATTGCTAGCTTAGCCTCTTCGTTGGGTTGTGGTCGTGCGGTGTTTGCTGCTTTTAAACCAGACGGAGGGACATCGCGAGGGCTTCGAAATGGAGACGACAGGTAATGACCGTTTTACCTAAATAATGGCCGTGTATGAATCTGTTCACCACGTTTTTGATGACCTGTCTGATGTGATGCTAGCTCTGGTCCATAGCGTTAGTGGAGTTATCTAACGCTATGGACCAGAGCTAATGTGATGCCTGCCTGGTGTGACAGAACCTTGGACAGATATCTCATGTTTTTGATTGCTGACATTTAAAAGCAAATGGAAATAACCAGAGACATTACTGTTGGAGGGTGGGGTACTAATAGCCTATATTCAGGGTATTCTACCTTACTAAGTTGACTGGGTCAACAACTGTGAAAAGTGGACTGAAACTTTCTGGTAGAGATTTGGTTTATAGTGGTATAAAGGCTGTGTTGGCTCCCCCTGCTAGTGCATTTGTCATAGTGTCTATTTGGAGCTGAGCATTTATAGGTGTTATTATGAGGTGCTTTAACTGTGCAGTGACCCAGACTCGCTCTGCGCCGCGGCCACTCACTGACGTCCACGACAGTCCCGAGTCGCCGCCGACGGCGGCCACCGCCAACCCGGTGTGCCAGCCTGCTGGCTGCCGCCCGGGTGGCACCGTTCAGCGCTAGGCTTGTGTATGTGTAGGATTTTACTCTTTCAAGGAACAATTGGTGGCCTTTAAAAAGGCCGTTGGTGCAGCTGCAGGCTGACTTGGGAGTGGGCTCAGGCAGCTTCGACACAGAGGCAGAGCACACTTTCCTGCAGTAAAGCCGAAGCTTTAATACAGTCAATGCACTTGCACTTTGTGCTGAGAGCTACCCGAGACATACGCCTTGGCACACACTTGGGGGTGCATCCCGCGGTAAATAAGTAGGGCTGGGGCCCTACATATTCGCCAGTGGTGCCAAGTGCAACGATGCTGCGTAAAGTCCCATATCCCTCATCAGCCGCCTTGCGTCGCTTGCCAAAAGACTGGCCCATCGTGGTCGGTAGGTGATCGTAGAAGGAATGCTAACTCTCCGTTGGATCAACTCTGGAACTCTGTGAGGAGTCAGAATGAGGTGAAGGCCCCGGTAACGGCTAATTAATAAGTCCCGGTACGCAAATGTTGGTGTGCCGCTCCGAGCATATGATTGGCCGGAGCGTTGCAACGTCACGGCTCAAGTCGCTGCGTTTAAAGTAAACGCTACTGCTTTATCAACACCTGCAGTGGTGGAAAAAGTAATCACATTTCTTATTTAAGTAAAAGTATCAATACTGCAATGTAAAGTACTCCGTTACTGTTTATGTACAGTATGAGCCAGGTATGAGCGCACTGTTGGCTCCAGGGTTTTACTTCACTTGGGAGTTACGACATTGAGCACGTAAATGAATGCTGCCGGATGTCAGTCAGTACGTTGTGTTGTTGTGGTGTTGTTGGCTCATGTGTTCACTGCTGCTACCAGTTTGTACTGTGTGCGTTGTAGCCACAGTAAACATCACCATGTGTTCAGCTCATCTAACTAGTTGTGTGTGTTGCATGCATGATTTGAGGCATTTTGTTCCAACAAATTGTTTGGCAAAAGTCGACCTGCTGGTGGCGCTATAACAGGCCAATGTGAAAAGAGTGGCAGTTGTTCCTTGCCCTAGTGCAGGGACCTTCAATGTTTTCAGGCCAAGGACCCCTTAGCTGAGAGAGGATTGAAGCAGGGACCCCCACTACACATTGTATAAAATTGTGTTATGTTAATAGATTTCTTAGACAGCTTAGACTTGTTTGACAGCACAGTCATGTTGGAGTAATGTGTATTTTCAGACATTTAACCACTTGAACCATCAAATACTTAGTCTGCTCTTCTTTTCTCTCTACAAACCTCTTTGCCAAAAATAGCCGATCTACAAGCTTACAATGCCTTTTAGATCTGCTATTTTTTGCTAATGTTCCACTCAGGATGTGGATGCTATAGGGTTTAAGTGTAAAAAACATGATCCTACCACTAAAGATTTGGCAGCCCCCCTGTAGTAACTCTGAGGACCCCCTAGGGGTCCTGGACCCCCTGCCCTAGTGGGAATGTGTGTGCAGAATTTTTCTGTAATTACAAGCTGCATTGATGATTCTCATTTTGTTCAAAATGGACCAGTCCTGCAAACTTTGGAAGCCAATGTTAGCCAATTAGGATGGAATATGAAATGGTGGACAGATCCGTCTTGATCACATGACTATAGAGATACTGTGTACAGATTTGCATGATTTTCTGATAAAATCTCAAGGAATAATAGGAAAAACTAGGTTTTACACAATTCGGCCTCATGGTGGCGCTATAAAGGCAGATATGAAGAATGCAGGGCAAAGGATTTTCCTTGGCCTCTAGGTAGTGCACATACAAAGTTGTACATTGATCAGTGGAGTTATAGGTAAAAATATGAATCGGCCTGTTTAGTGCCACCATCTATACTATAATTTTGCGAATGTCTGTCTGTCTGAGTGAGTGAGTGTCTGTCACAGCGTTTCTCCTCAGTGGCTGGAGCAATTGATCTGAAATCGCATCACCATTAGCATATGAACACACCTGACATAACTGTGAAGCCCGTTTGTCACTTTCACAAATCGTATGCTGTATATTAGCATTTTTATGGTGTATCTACTATCTATTCTGCATCTAGCATGAGGCACATCTATTCTGCATCTAGCATGAGGCAAAGTGTTTAACCAGCTCTGTGTGTGTGTGTGTGTGTGTGTGTGTGTGTGTGTGTGTGTGTGTGTGTGTGTGTGTGTGTGTGTGTGTGTGTGTGTGTGTGTGTGTGTGTGTGTGTGTGTGTGTGTGTGTGTGCGCAGGCAGGCAGGCAGGCAGGCAGGCAGGCAGGCAGGCAGGCAGGCAGGCAGGCAGGCAGGCAGGCAGGCAGGCAGGCAGGCAGGCAGGCGGGTGTGTGTGCAGGCGGGTGGGTGGGTGGGGGGGGGGGGGGGAGACAGTATCTCTGTAGCCATTAAACGAAACGGGTTTCTTACATTGATGCTCCTACATCATGCAAGCACCAGTTAAAGTTACTTTCCATCCCTCATATACTGTTTGCACAGTGCACATCATATAACCCACACACTGCACATCATTTTGGAGCTCATATCTTTGAACGGGTAAGGGCTAGTGAGGCTGATTTGACATTTTTGAAGTGGCATTTGTTCCTCGGCCTATTGGGAATGTGCATGCACAATTTCACAAAATCGCACACTGCGTTAATGATTTCAGGCATTTTATTCAAAACGGACCAATCCTGCAAACTTTGGGAGACAGTTTTAGCCAATCAGCTTTGCTCGATTGTTGGACAAAATCTGTAGGTGTACTGGCCAAAAGCTAGTTTTGCCAAAAATCGGCCTCCTGGTGGCGCTTGAACAGGCCCATGGGAAAGTTTGGGGCAGAGGTTCAGAATTGGTATCCAGGGAGTGTGTGCGCACAGTTTGCCAGGGACCGGGCCAACGGCGCCGGAGATTAGCTGGTAACAGACGGACGCACGCACGGACGGACAGGGGCGAAAACATACTCTTCCCTCATGTCTTTGGCTGGTGGAGACAATAACTTGTTTCTTGTTTGAAAACATTGTTAACTCATCTAGTGCCGTTTGCGTGATGTCACGCAATAAGTACTAGAGTACTTACAGTGCCGAATGCGTGATGTCGCGCAAAAAGTAATAAATTACTGTAACGTTGAGTACATTACCGAGTAGAATGGCCGGATGTCCGGAGACGAAAATCCGCGCTGATTTGTCATCATCACGGCTCCACGAGCACACAATAGTCATCCCATAACATTGAGGTGGACGGCCGATCTCATCTTTAATGTCCATTATCTCAAAACAACACTTTAGAAGCGAAGATGGAGGCAGATGCTCGCTTATATAACACATGTATAAACGCTCCATTGCAATCCAGCATGGCACCACGTAAACAATGATCGGTTCCGGCGCACGACCCGATGACGTCAGACCGGAAGTGATCACGCTGTGGCACTTCTGGCTTTCAAAATAAGAGAGTGCAAGCGGATGGAGCCTGCGTGAGGCACTCTGGACATCATTGCGACCGAAAATCGCGGGCACAAAATGAGTTAAGTAGTAGCAGTAGGTGAGGGTACTTTCAATGGTGCAGTGGTAAAAGTTTTACAGAGTTACGTTGGACAGGTTGACATCCCTCATTCTCCTGAAGAAAAATAGGGACAGAAACTCAGTGGGGTTGGTGGTTTGCAGAGAGGACAGCTTTGATGGCTGTCTCTGTGTTCTCCTATCAAAACGAGCATAAAATGTATTTAGCTCGTCAGGGAAGGAGGTGTCAGAAGTGAGGCTTTAGTGGATTTGTAGTTTGTAATAGCCTGTATACTTTGCCACATGCTTTGGGAGTCAGAGTTGTTAGCAAAGTGCTCCTCAAGCCTCAGCTTGTAGTCATGCTTGGCCCTCTTTATGTCCCTTTTCAGATTAGCCCTGGCTATACTGTAGGCCTGTGCATCACCAGATCCAAAAGCGATGTCACGTGCCTTTAACAGTAGACGTGTTTCTCTGTTCATCCACGACTTCTGGTTTGGGAAAGCTGGTTTGAGGGTGGTAACACTGTTTGTATTTGTGTTGATGTAGTCTTCTACTACAGCAGAGGTATAGGTGTCGATGTTAATATGAGAGTCCTGGGTGGCCTGAGTGGCAAACATTTTCCAGTCAGTAAGGTGGAATTTTGACTGTAAGATAGAGTCTGCCTCCTCTGACCACACTTTGACTATTTTAACTGTGGGTTTGACACATTTTATGAGGGGGATGTACACTGCTCAAAAAAATAAAGGGAACACCCAAAAAACCCAACATAGACCTGCCAGTCTATGTGTTCTCTGGCAAATGTAAATCGGGCTGCACGGTGTTGGGCTGTGAGCACAGGCCCCACTTGTGGACGTCGGGCCCTCATACCACCATCATGGAGTCTGTTTCTCACAGTTTGAGCAGAAACATTCACATTAGTGGCCTGCTGAAGGTCGTTTTGTAGGGCTCTGGCAGTGCTCCTCCTGTTCCTCCTTGCACAAAGGACCAGATAGCGGTCCTGCGGCTGGGTTGTTGTCCTCCTACGGCCCCCTCCACGTCTCCTGGTGTACTGGCCTGTCTCCTGGTATCGCCTCCATGCTCTGGACACTGTGCTGGGAGACACAGCAAACCTTCTTGCCACAGTGCGCATTGATGTGCCATCCTGGATGAGCAGCACTACCTGAGCAACTTATGTGGGTTGCAGATACTGCCTCATGCTACCTCTAGTGGTCAGGGCACTGGCAAAATCCAAAACTAACCAAAAATCTGCCAGAAAGGATGAGGACAGGAAAATGGTCTGTGGCCACCACCTGCAAAACCATTCCTTTTTTAGGGGTTGTCTTGCAAATTGCCTCATTTTCACCTGTTGTCTTTTCCATTTGCACAACAGCAGATGAAACTGATTCATAATCAGTGTTGCTTCCTAACTGGCCAGGTTGATATCCCAAAAGTGTGATTGACTTGGAGTTACATTGCAATGATTATGCGTTCCCTTTCTTTTTTTGAGCAGTGTATTTGGGGGTAAGATGTGATGTATTTGGGGCTTTTGAGTTGGAGATGTCATGGTACCAGAGGTAATGTTTTATTATAACAAACATAAAGATAATCAATGCAAGAAGACACAGCAATGTAGTCAAAAGAATAGCTAGCAGTCTATGGTAGACCCCAATATTATTTAATGCAAGTAAGTATCATTAACCAGTAAGACTCCCTAATCGGGAGATAAGCGACCGTCAGGTCAGCAACCTCATGGTGGCACTAGAAGAGGGAGAAATTGAGAAATTAGGAATGGAGGTTGTGGTTTGCCAGCCAAGGAGTGTGTGTGCAAGGTTTGGCATGGATAGGGGTACAGTGCCGGAGATAAGAGGGAGGGAGGGACAGCCGGTGGAGGTGTTGATAGTAACTGGCAGTGCAGTCTGACGATCGCAATGAATAATGAATGATGTCATGATTTGAGCCATTGTTTCAGGCTGCTATTGTATAGATTTATGTGCAGATTATGTTTTTATACCTTTTCATTTTATTCACATATTTTAGTTTTGTATACTGCTATGTCGGTATGAATAAACAAACCGTAACTTTAATGTAAGCTACTAACCCAGTAAATGGATTTCAGTTAATTTCTTAGAATCCTGTTTTCTGATTTTTGCTCTCACCTCTCATAATTTATCTTTGGTTCTTTGCTCTTCTCCCCATCTACAGGATCACTCTTCATACCTGGAGTAACAGGAGCTGCTTTGTGTTATGGAGCACGTGTCACAGTAAAGGCTACTGGAATAGAGGTGGTCGCCGGAGGAAAACTTTATAACGTAGAGGTACGAGGGTGCCACCATTATTATCTACAGGGTTCCCACAGTCATGGAATTCCTGGAAATATTTTGAAATTAGAAAAATATTTTTCCAGTACTGGAAAAGTTTTGGAATGTATCAAGGGTCCTGGAAGGTCCTGGAAAAAAATAGCTATGCATTGTCTTTGGTTATTGATTTGGTTAATACCTCTTAAATGACAAATTAAACATTGGCCAAATTGTCAAATATTAGAGGCAGAAATTGTGAAAATAGCAGATCTACATGCTCACAACGTGACAAAGTGAGCATGTAGATCGGCTATTTTCACAATAAAACCGTGTTATACAAAATTCCTCTACTCTTAGTGCTCGCCAGGGTGCCAGGGTCCCCAGTTCAAATATGATTATTTCGGGGGTCACGGCCTGAAAAGGTTGAGAACCACTGGCATACACTACCTGTCTTTACTCTTTAGGCATATTGCACATAGGAGTACAGTATTTTCTGGACTATAAGGCGCACCGGACTATAAGGCGCACTGTCAATGAAAGGTCTATTTTCGAACTGTTTTCATATATAAGGCGCACCGGACTATAAGGCGCACATAATAGATGCTACCGTTGCGTTATGCATCCAACAGATGGAGCTGTGCTAAAGGGAATGTCAATGTCAATGAATGATCCATATATAAGGCGCACTGGACTATAAGGCGCACTGTAGTTTTTTGAGAAAATTAAAGGCTTTTAAGTGCGCCTTATAGTCCGGAAAATACGGTATTAAAGCGACTCGTTATTGAGCTGAATTATTCTTATATATATAGTCCTGGAAATCGGGTTAAATATTCTGGAAAAGTTTTGGAAAAGTTTTGGAGATTAATTGGTAAAGATGTGTGGGAACCCTGTTCCAGTAGCAGTTTGCCTACATGTGTGCAATGTGACATGTGGGCTTTACATGGAGATTAGACTAACACTGAAGGCTAGGAAAGGAATCTTAAGTGTTCGTATCAGAGCATTGGAGAAGAAGTATTAAAATGTTCCAACCACCAGCTTGCAGAGATGTCCTGCACTCGCTGATCACTAATTGGTAGTCATTTCCATACGACTTATGCAAAACGCTCTCCCCGCTATGCTGAGATGGAATAGTTTATGAAGTATCTGTGGTTTGGGCTTTAAAATGAGCTGTTGAGTTCTGAAGCACAGAAAGAGAGAGAGGGAGAGAAGAGCTAGTCTCTGCACACATTCATAAAGAAGTTGGCCTCCCATATGGTTCATATAGTTCAGAGTTTTCAAAACTGTTATAGTTTAAAGAACAGAGGACAGATGGAAATATATATACTGGCTGAAGAGGCTGTAGCAGCAGATAGAAATATAATATTGTTGCTGTCTGGCAGGAACCAGCAAACATGCTCAGCTTTTATATATATGTACATGTATACAGGTAAATCGATGCAATTGAACACATATGGAACATATATAGGCTGCTGTCTTCTGCGGCTGTGAGCATCACTGAGGCTGATGCTGATAAAGGATATATGTTTAGATGCAGTAACTGTGTGTAGGCAGATTTTGGGAGATAAAAGAGACTCCATTTTGGGGTCATGTTCTAGTATCTCTCTCTCTCATATAAACCCTGTGTCTGTCTCTCTCTCTCTCTCACAGACAGTGGCAGCAGCTCACCTCTTCCCAAGTTCGCCTCGTCTCCCAAACCCAACAACACCTACATGTTCAAGAGAGAACCTCCAGAGGGCTGCGAGAAGGTCAAGGCCTTCGAGGAGAGCAGGTAGAGAATGGTTTACTGTAGGTTAGAAGGTCAAGGCCTTTCCAGATAACCAGGTAGCGAATGGTTTAGGTTTAAAGACCACAGCCTTGGAGATGACCAGGTAGTGAATGGTTTTGGTTCAGGGGTAGGCAACCTTAGGCACGGGTGCCAACATTGGCACAGGGGAGGGTGATCACTGGCACACTGGCAGAAGTGTGGTATCTATCTAGGTCGTCCTCAGACGAGCCCTCCATCGTTGTTTCCAGTCATCTCGGTTCTCCATACATCTGGCCAGCTCATTGGTGTTCTGTGTCCCTACGTCTTCCTTGAGTATGTCCACGTATGTTTTTGTGGGACGTCCTCGCGGCCGGTGCCCGTGTGTTGGCTCCCACAGTACCAATTTGCTGGCTGGAAGCTCCTGGTGTCTTTGGCAGTGTCCTGCTAGTCTCATTCTTCTGGTGGCAATTTTCTCGCTTACCTTTGGTATTCCCTCATACAGGCTCTCGTTTGTAACATGTGCACTCCTGTTGATGTTGAGTACTGCAGGGTACTGTGGTAGATATATTTTTAAACATGGTCAATTAAATGAAGTTAGCTCATTTACAGCAAATTACATCCTGCACATAATTCTACATTCATTAAAACTCTTAACTCTGACTGGGGAAGGAGTCGAGGAGATAGGTGGATTACTGCTCTGGGTCTAATGATCATTTTAACAATGTCCTGCCAATCAAAATATGTCAAAATATGTGCCATTAAAATGTATGTAGACATGACACACTGACGATCTAGATAATACAAACATGGCACTTCATTTCAAAAAGGTTGCTGACCCCTGGGTTAGAAGGTCAAACCTTCTAGGAGAGCAGGGATCTGCACTCAGCTCTGTTCACATCACACAACCCTGCCTGGAGTGAATGTAATGTGAACCCAGACAGTTTCAGAAAGAAATGGTGGGGAGGAGAAAAATAGGTTACCACTTAAGCCTGATTTTCTAAAATAGCAGAAATAGTGCATTTACAAGCTCTCAACCTGTCGCCTGTCAACGCGTCACTGTTTGTTTGGGGGCAAAAACAGAAAAGATTTGAAAATGTTCGCCCAAAACAGGGATGCCGTGTAGAAAGTGGTTGATAAATTAACGGTTGCATTAAAGGACAAGTTTAGTTTTTTACAACAAGGGTTCATATTTTAGATTAGAGAAAAGAAAAGATGATTGTTAAAATATTTTGATTTCAGTGGTTGGGGGCATGCAAATCAAAATCGTTAAAATCACTAAAACGATAGAAAGAAGTAAATGAAAACATTTTAACACTCAATGTTTCTTTTCTCTAATGACTATCTAAAATATGAACCCTTGTTATAAAAAAAACAAAGTTAAAGTAAATGATATCACATGTCACACGTAGATGGACGGGCACCAGATTGTGATGAAATCATATTAATCTGATAAAACAGTTCAGAATCTGGGACAAATATCCTATGCATGAGATAACTGAATGCAATGTTAAATGTGAACACCAGGGGTTGGCAGTTGCCCAAATGACTCCCCTGGGCCCAGATGGAGTTCTCACTTGCTCAGCGAGCTGACTGAGCTGTTCAGGGTTCAGGCCCAGGGTGTCATGTGGGTGCTGCAGGGTTCAGGGTGTCATGTGGGTGCTGCTGGGATCACTTCAGTTTGGTTCAGTGCAATTCTAGGAGGAGACTAGCCTGGCAGACCAACGTCCAAAACCACAAACGTGTCCCATTTGCTGTTTTAAAATGGTTCTCTATTAACCACTTAAGCCCCATATGGGAAGCCGGCCTCCCATAACCAGTCACACAACTGTTTTTGTTCTGTTATTGGTCAATAAATCAATAGAGAGGGGGGCACGGTGGCGCAGTGGTTAGCGCTTCGCCTCACAGCTAGAAGGTCCTGGGTTCGATTCCCGCCGGGGGACGCTGTGGGTGCTGGGGGCGTGTTTCTCCCTCCGCGTCATCAGCGCCCACACCCTAGGTGGGGTCGGCGATAGGGCCTTTCTGTGTGGAGTTTGCATGTTCTCCCTGTGTCTCCTAGGGTTGATACCCTCACAAAAACATGCAGTAATCCTGGTCTCAATAATGCCTCCCCCTGGCCAGCCGGGGCGCTTGATGGAGGGGAAAGGAACTGGTTGGAATAACGTGTTCCTTCCACGCGCTACGTCCATCCCGGGGAAATCCCCCCTGTCAGGTGAAAAGAAACAACTTGGACTACTCATGCATTGAAGGAAGCATGAGGTCAGTCCGTTGTCTCCCTAGGCGCGGCAGAGGGAGAGCAGAGCCCAGGATCACATAGGCAATTGGCACTGGGTGAAAATGGGTTGCAAAATTGTGGGATAAAAATTATAAAAAATAAAAAAATAAAAATCAATAGAGACTAGATCAAATTACAATTTCAATGTTGATTCTGCTACAGGGGCCCTACAGCACATATAATCAGCTGCCATTTTATTTTTCATCCATGCATTACTCATATTACATTATTATTACACATTATTTTTACTAGTTTTTATCATTTTTCACCCTATACTTTTACATTACTAATATTACAGCACTACTCTCACTAAAACATCTGTAGAGTTAACATAGTTTGAAATATATTCATAAGATTTTGCCTATCAATTGATGACACCTTGATGGACACTTTCTCTATTCACTATGTCTCCAATGAGGTCTTGAGTCTTTTTCACTATTCAGAATGCAAATTTTCCATAGGCAGAGGTCTTTTTCAGTCCTCTTTTCCCTAGTAAGTGATCACAGCATTTGTGAATTTTCAGGGGTTAGCTTACATTTGGTGGGTCAAGAGTAGCCACAATCATTGTAGTTTTGTGTCCACAACTGTTCCAGTTTGGCCATACATTTTAGGCGGATTTCTCCCCTGGACCCTCCTGGGGTTCAAGTGGTTAAACATGTAAGCAAGGCTAACTTTGGTATAATAAAGCTTTTGAAAACAATAGCAAATTCTTTCCAAGATTTTGCATTCACTCAGTATAAAAGCTTAAGACGAGCAGCCCTCTTTTTTTTTCCGCAAATACACATAGCAGCAGTATGTAAAGGTACTGTACATGGTCTGTTGGTATGGGAAGTAGTTCTATGTACATGGAGGAATACAAATACACATAGCAGCAGTATGTAAAGGTACTGTACATGGTCTGTTGGTATGGGAAGTAGTTCTATGTACATGCAGGAATACAAATATGATAGTAGTCCTTATAGTGTTCTATTTCTATTCTGATAGACATCTGTCAAAACAGCTCACAAGTCTCTCTCCCCCCTCCTCTCCCCTCCCCCCGTCTCTCTCTCTCTCTCTCTCTCTCTCTCTCTCTCTCTCTCTCTCTCTCTCTCTCTCTCTCCTCCCCCCTCCCCCAACTCTCTCAGTTCTTCCAGACAGTCCACATCATCGTCGGTCCTCCTCTTCTCGTGTCCTGACAAGAACAAGGTGAACTTCATCTCCACCGGCTCAGCGTTCTGCCCCGTCCGGCTGCCAGGGGGCGCCATGCACCGCCTGGCCCCGCCCAACGAGCCTGACGAGGACCAGGAGGAGGAGGAGGAGGGGGGGGCCTCGGGCGGCGGGGACCCCCCCTGCAGCACAGAGGAGGACCCCCCCTCCGAGGAGCCTGGGAGCCCCCCTCCACCAGAGACTCTGGACCAAACAGACAGCCTGGCCATCAGCTAGAACCCCCCCACCCTCACTACCCCACCCACCTCCACCCCCAGCCAGCAGAGCTGGCCTCTGCCCTCGCTGCCAACAAGGCTACTTAAAAACAACACCACCCACGAAGCACCCACCTAGTCACCCAGCACCACCCACCAAGCACCATCCACCCACCAAGCACCCACCAAGCACCCCACAACCCCAACCTTTCTCTCTCTCTCGTCTCTTTTCGACTATGAACGTTTATAAGTCAGAACCTTCTTCTCCTTCCAGAACCTGAAACCCTTTCCCCCGCTGTTTCCCAGGGGCAGACACAGACACTAAGGTCTCAGAAAAGTAAATCCTTACCCGTGTAGAATCGATAACTGCTGAGTGGCGACAGTACTGTCGGGCACTCTGGAACCGGGAAGTTGGGTAGTGTTTCTGAAATACAGAGGTTGACGCTAAGGGCTTTGCACACAGACACGTTTTTTTTTACGCACAGAAAAAACTGTCAATTTCATTTTTTTAAAAGAAAACAATGATTCTCTATGACCTCATGCAGATCGGCTCCGAATTTGCCATGCGGCAGGTGGCTGCGGCTGTTCGTTTTTTTCCAGATCGAACCCAGTTCAATTTGTGTCTTGTCGCATGCGGTAAAAACTCATTGACTCCTTTTATGACTCCTTTTCAGATCCGCAGTGTGGATTCCGCACAGCCTTGCACACCAAATCCAATGCGTTTTAATCATGCAGCGGTCCTGTGTGCAAGGCCTTAGTGTGGGGGTTGACGCACTAAACGGTTAGTGTGTCAACCCCCGTATTTCAGAAACACATTGAAAGTCAGCTCTGTCGGGCAGAAACCTCTGGAGTCCACATTCTAACATTTGCATAAATGAACGCCCTTACTTGATCACACCACGGCGTCGCACTTAAGTACCAAAAATAGCTGATCTGCTACTTCTCCAATCCTGGAAAGGAAGGGTTTTGGACATACTGTATGAGGTTTCAACCCGACAGAGACCACATTGAACGTTCTGGGGTTCCTGTAGAAGTTCTGGGGGTTAAAGTAGCACCTCCTCCTGAGCTGAAGGTCCCACATCAGGGAAACCTCTGGAAACAAGAATCAAACCCACAACCTGGAAAATACGTTAACTTAGTTCTCATAGTCGTAAAGATCTGATCTCTGTCTGTCTTTCTCTCTCTGTCCCTGCATGACGTAGAAGCAATGTCTTAACAACAACAACACATTATGCCAAAATTACTGAAGGAAACTTGAGATAACACTTTACTTAAAGGCCGAGTCTATAATGCATTCATAATGTACTTAAAAGGCTGCATAACACTTGTTATACATGTTTATAATTATGCACAAGAATAAGAACTTATAACAAGGTTTATTATAAGTGCTGGTCATAATTCTTCATGAGCTCAGCAGAAGAGCGCATTGTAACTACCTTAACTTCAGTCAGTTATAAAGCCTTATAAGTGACAAAACCTTTACTTAAGTGTTGGCGAAACCGATTTGTTGCATTGAAGATCATGTCCAATCGTTTATAGATCAGCTGTAGTTATTGTTTATTTCTTTATCAGACTACATGTCTACTTTCTTGCTTGCTTTTCTTTGTGTAATATATTTTATACAATATATATTGTAGGCCTACTAACTGTATATCATTACCGTTGAGCAGAAACCTCTTTTCAAATTTGTAATTTATTTATTTTTTTCCCTCATAAATGAATGCTCCTCTTTGTCATAGTACAGTATCGCACAAAAGTAGCAGAAGTAGTGATCTGTCTGTGCCAGGCTTTTATAAAGATTGAACGAATTAAAATATTCACAAAAGCTTGTGAATAAATAATGACATTGGATCCACTGGACCACTGGTCATTTCCTGAGAAGTAACACTTTTGGACATAATGAGGTTTCCTCCCGACAGAGACTATATCTTTGTTTTAAGTGCTGTGCTCAACAGTCCCAACAATGTGTGTTTGTGGTCCAGTAGCTGCTTGCTGGAGGAGCTGCCCTGCTCTAACTGGACCTGGACTCTCTGTCTCCTGGCTGGAGAGTGGGCACTTCATCAGTGGTGTAAAGCAACTGTACTGTAGGTACATTTACTAGTAGTGTACTTGGGTCAAACGTTTTGGTATTCTTCAATTTCTCTGTATTTTTCTGAGAGGAAAATGTTGTACTCCACTACAATTATTTGAAAACTTGAGTTACTAGTTACTTTGTAGATTTGGATTCTTATTACAAAACATGCATTAACCATTTCAGCCCTATGTACAGTACATTTCGGCCTTTTGAAAATGGCCGATCTACAAGCTCACAAAAGATTTGCAAACTTGAAATGGACCTTCTGCATCAGAGTACTTTCTACTTTTGGTACCTTTAAATACAATTTGATACCAATGCCTTTGTACTTATATTTGTACATGACAAAATGTAAATGAAATCCTCAGTGTTGAGTGTTAATTTAACTCTTGACAGTGTAAAAATGGAAACTAATTAACCTGTAAGCCCATTTTCATTGTAAACTAAAATGAGTAAATTTCCTTGTTTTCTGTTCTTACCACAGGCAGAGGAGACCAACAAGGCAGAAGGCACTGGAGGAGATATAAAGGAACGTCTCACTGAGAAGCTTGCAGCACTGCTGACCAGGTGAGCAGTGGGCATCCTTTTAGCACTGTAGATTTAACTGACTGGGTTGCAGAGAAGAAAGGGGAAGTCAACCAGTGTAAAATGATCCTAAAGATTAGTAGGAGTTACAGTATGTTATGAACTCTAGCAATTCTGTGACTGTCTGGGCCTGGAATGGAACAGCAGGCCTATCTATTAAAGCAGATTTATTTCTACAAACATGGAGTCTCTTGATGACGATCGGTTACTTTGAATGTTTCATTTAACCTTTTTTTACTTGGTTAGTTAGACAGACAATAGTTTAATGTGATGTTGTGTTTGTGTTCCCTCCAGATGCTGAATACAGCCCATGTTCAGGACCAGTGATGTGTCAGGACTCCACGCTAAGCTGGGCAGGAAGAAAGAGGTGATTCTTTCTTTTCAGATGATGGATTTCTTCATATTTTTGTTTCTGTGGATTGAACATCAGAGTGCATTTTAGCTGATTTTATTTAGTTTGCAGTAAGACAATCGATATGTGTTTTTCTCTAGCAGCAGAATAGTCGGCCAGAGAAGGCAGGAGGCTAGTTTACTAGCTTATCCAGGCCTCTGCTGTGACGGCCAGGGGTGCCACAAGATAATTTGATAACATTTGGAATTTATTTGACACTTATAAATATTTAGTATCATTTTAAACTTTAAAAGTACAACGTTATTTTCAGTCCTAACAAAAATTATCTCAACGTTTTCCTCGCAACATAATGACTAAAATATTGTCACTGTCAGGCAGAAACCTTGTATATTCAAGTTTCAAATGTCTATGTCTTTTGGTAAAGCAAAGCCCTGCTTCATCGTACAAGACTGTCGCACAAAATTAGTGAAAACAGCCGATCTACATGCGAGGCGTTATGTGCTTGTAGATCGTCTGTTTTCACTAGTTTTGAGCATTTTATAGATTATAAATACAAAAGGTTTCTACCCGACAACGACGATATGCTATAAATATAAGGTGCTGGGAGTGAAAATGATAATGTAGGGGTGCCTCGGATTAAAACGTCCTCGCCTCCCCATCCATCTATCCACTTAACCATATTCTTTCCTTCCTCTCTGTCTGTTGTGCTCCAGATCCTCTCAGTTCTCTCAAGGCGATGGCTGAAAGAGCAGTGCTAAGATCTCATCTGGATGAAGAGATCCCACGCTTACACCTACCAGACAGAGATCATCAGCCATCATCATCATCATCATCATCGTCACACTCTGGGTACATTCTGTGGAGTCCTACTAGCAGACAGGGGTCAGCTAGGGCTGTCACAATTATTACATAATCGTCTAATCGCAATTATTTGACATAATCACGATTATTTGACATAATCGTTTACATGTTGAAAAATGTTCAATTTTTTTAAAAGTAAAAAATAGTGGAAATAGCCGATCTACAATCTCACAACGCGTTATGATAAGTGGTAATCTGTTAACCCATTCAGAACAGGTACACAGTATTGTGTATCATTATTTTATGCTTTAACTATTGAAAAATAGCAGATATACAAGCTCGCAGTGTGGCACCAAGTGCCGCACTGCTAGCTTGTGGATCTGCTATATTTGAAAAATCGTGAAGATTTGAATTTTTACCCGCTTTCTATAAGTGTTTTGAATCCTTCTAAGGTTTTTTGAAAAACCTATGTTTCTATGTCAGCAATCTGGCCACCCATCGTCAAAGAAAAGGTCCTTTTCACTTAACTGTAGCTCAGTTAGTCTGTTCTTGAGAGACTACTATGTCAGTGGTTCTCAAACCTTTTCATGTGAAGGACCCCCAAAATAATATGTATTTGGCCACGGACCCCCATCTCAAAATATTTAGTTCCAGGGAGTAGGGACCCCCCAAAAATCTGAGTTACAAACGTTCGCTTTAAAAATACATATATTCAAAGATTTGCACATATTTTCACAACAAGCTCGCAGTGCGCTTTGAGCTTGTATATCTGCTATTTTATAATAGTTAAAGCATCCACAAATTTTAGGCCTAAAAATGTATCTGCTTTATGGTAATGTTGTACAACCAAATTGATGTAATCTTTAATATTTGGCCAGTATGGTTGTGCACAGTGCCTGTGTGGTCAAAACGTAAACAAACAGTCTATGCTGTTTTTAAAATGCTGCTTCATAAGATATTGTTTTATTCTTAATTTTTCTAAATCTGCTGAAAGATTTGTTTGGGGGCTTTTATGCCTTTATTGACAGGACAGTAGACTGACAGGAAATGGGGGGAGTGACATGTGACATGAGGTCTTCCGGATCGGGAATCGAACCGGCGACGCCGTGAGGCATCCATGCCTTTGTGGCGATGCCTAAGTGGTATGCACCCGGGACCAGTAGGCCAGCGGGCGCCCTTATTCTTTTATGGAGTGATTGATGTAAAAGAAGACTAAATGGTTTCAGTTGTTTTTTGCCTTTCTGTGAGAGACATGTTGTCCTGCATTCATTCATCTAACATCACTTTTCTGTGTGACTCTTCTGTTTAAAGTGGACACTGTGAGGAAAGAAAACTGCTCATCGTGACTGGAGAACCCACTTCTCATCCTGCCTCTGTTTCCTTAGGAGAACTCACCACTGCACACGTGGACAACTTGGGTACTTCTATTCTCCTTTTTACCTTTTTGGAGTTTTAATTTTCTTTTTTTGGTTAAAAGGCAATAGGCTACATTTCAGGTGGATCCTTTGAAGGTTGAATAATTTGAAGGTTCATGGGTCAATGTCATTTTGTATAGACATATAAAGTTTCCTTTTCATTTAATGCTTAGCTACTCTGAATTAGATTGTTCATTAGACTTTATGATATATTATTATTAGCATAAGTACTGCATACATAGTGGCACTGAGAAGCATGACCCTACATTTGATCTCACGTCTCCCAGTTGTGTAAAGTTACTAAGTACATTTACTCAAGTGCTGTTCTTAAATATATTTTTGAGGTATTTCTACTTTAGTGGAGTATTTTCAATACTTTTACTTCTACTCCACCGCATCTCTGTGGAAAGTATAATACCTTTTGTCCACAACTACTTAACTACGTGAAAACAGAAGTTAATAGTTACCTTTTAGATTTGTATTACTAAACATACGTTAACCATTTAAGCTCTATATTTCGGATGTTTGAAAATAGCTGATCTACAAGCTCACAACGCTTCACATCGCAGTGCGTTGTGAGCTTTTGATCTGCTATTTTACATTTTGAAAACTTGAAATGGGACATTCTGCATATTGAGTAGTACTTTTACTTTTGGTACTTTAAGTATATTTTGATGCCAATACTTTTGAACTTAAGTAAAGTACGTTTTTGAATACTAGACTTTTACTTGTAACAGAGTATTTCTACATTGTGACCATTTAAGCCGTGTACAGAATGATCCTGTACAGATCCTTACAGAACATTTTGAATATTGTGTAAAAGTAACATTTCTTGAAACCTTCATATATTTCTTGAAACTTTCATATATTCTAGATACATTGGACATTCAGTGAATTATTCCAAACCTTTTTTAGTTAAAATTTTGTTTTATGGCATACAGCTCATGAATATCAAAAGTCCATATTTCAAAATATTACAATATTACACAAGACCACTCAAAACAAGGATTTATAATAGAGAAATGTCAACCTTCTGAAGTCAGAGTTGCTTTAAGTCCAGTGGGAAGTTTCCGAAGTTGGTTATGATTTGGGGTGCTAGGGCATCTGCAATGCTTTTTCACACAAGATGTGAATTTTTCGAGAAGGATCTGTACTATTGATCACGTTTAACAAAAACAAACGTTTCAGTATTACTCGTATTGGCTCTAAGATATCGGACTTCCCACACTTTCTGATAGTCTTTGGAACAGACTGTAAAGCTGAATATCCCTGTGGGACGATAAAGACTTATTAACCAAGAAGTAGTTCATGTTTGCCTTGTATTGATTTGATCATTATTCATGTTACATTATTACAAGCAGACTGTTGACATAATGATCTCAAGTGTATTGTGTATTGATATGTTTATGATATGGGCTCACGTATTGTATGAATTATTTTGAAGTGCATGTCTGGAATTGCTTGTTACAATGACATAATGTGACTTGTATTTAATGAGTGAGTGAATAAACCTGCCTCCGTTACATTCTTGACTGAGTTCCAGCAACAGCTGATGGCTCCCTGTGAATTCTTTATTCTATTTCTCGGGTCAGTTTTATATTATTTCACTTTAGTATTTCTGGTCTACACGTGTTAACTCTGTCAACAGAGACAATAGTACTCTACATGGGTTGTATAATATTCATGCCTTCTAGACATTTTTACAATATATTGTATGTAAAGGTTAAAACGAGTATGTATTAATGTATTAAATTGCTCTATATTCTAATATTGCTATAGAGTTTTTGTTTAGTATAGTATGCTCTTTAGTAAACACTGGTAGTAGATCACAATCTACCTTTTGGGCACCTCTGCTCTAGATCGTCCTCAGACAAGTAGGGCTGTCACGATTATGACATTTTACATGACGATTAATTGTCACTCAAATAATTGCGATTGACAATTTAATTGTGTTTTTTGTAGTTGACAATTACATTTCTGTTTGGCTTGTAGGCTTTGAAGTTGCACATGGTAGATATGACACATAACCTAAAAATACAAAGAATTACTGACATATTTTACAACTTTATACTTAAAAAAGAACATTGATAGTGGAAATAGCCGATCTAGAAGCTCACAACGCTTCGCGATGCGACGCGTTGTGAGCTTGTAGATCTGCTATTTCCACTATTTTTGACTTTTTTTCTTTTTTTTTAAATATAACAACATTTCCCAACATGGAAACGATTATGAAAAAATAATCACGATTATGTCAAAAAATCACGATTAGACGATTATGTAATAATTGTGACAGCCCTACAGACAAGCCCTCCATCGTGGCTTCCAGTCATCCCGGTTCTCCATACATCTGGCCAGCTCGTAGGTGCTTTGCCCACCTGCGTCTTTAATGTGGGATGTCCTCTGACCGGTGGGTGTTGGTTCCCACAGCAAGCATCAGTTTGATGGCTGGCAGCTCTTGGTCTTGTCTTTGGCTAGTCTCATTCTCCAGGTTGCTATTTTATCGCTCACCCTTGGTATTCCAACATACAGATTCTTGTTGGTAACATTGCTGATATTGAGTACTACATGCAACATTCTGGTGTAGCACCCGTCCAGAGAGTGCAGGGTTTGGCCACTTTGTTTATAAGTGGTATTTTGTTAAAAATGGGCAAACCTTGGAAGCCAACAGGGGAATTCTGACAGATGTGTCTTAATAGGATTACTACAGAGGTTAATGAGTACCGAATTGCTTGAGGTTTGGTCAACATCTGTAGGAGTAATATAAAAAAAATGTTTTGCAAAAATGGTGACACTCCAGGGAGCATGCATGCAAAGTTTCACCCCAATTGGTCCAACCGTACCGGAGATTATCTGTTAACGGACGGACAGATGGAAGGCTGTACGAGCGGATGGACAGGGCGGAGACGATAATGGCGGAGACCATAACACCTAGTCAGTAGGCCTACTTCTGTATAGAAATGGTGTTATCAGCCTATACTTCAACCTCAGTGCAAACATGAACATGTGTGTGTGCCCTGCCCTGCATGGCATTCCTGGCCAGTAGATGTCTCTGATGCTCTGCAGATAAACAGCATGCCCATCAGAGTCTCATATCAGTGCTGATCTGATTGATTTGTTTTCAGCACGTGACTTCAGTCTCCATGCTCAAAACCTACATGATATCTTAGCGGAAACACAGATTTTTCTTAACAGCCAGTGGTCTGGTCTGTTCTGTGTACATGAAAGCCAAGCTAGATATAAAGCTTTTTACTGATTAGCTGCTCGGTCTACCTATGTTATTTTGTCTAGATTGATATTTCTATGCATTTGATGTATTGATGTATTACATTTTTTGACAACTTAGAAAGTATAGCCTAATATCTATACAGGCCTGTCAGAAAGCTATTTCCTCATTACTGTGTGGATAATTATGTTCCACTGTAGTCACTCTGAAACAGTCCTTAAAAAGAGTGGTCATTGTCATATTGATCTGTCCTATTGACCTGTTGTTTTTCTAAAGTGTCTCCTGGAAGACAAATGTTGCATTCCAAAGGATTAATTAGTCATTATATTCTCATTTAGATGGAGCAGCCTGAGGGGCCTGTAATGAACCTGAGCAGCTTTGACTAACAAAGCTGTCAAGTCAGAATAGGCTACTAGTCCTCCATCTCATCTCGTGCTTTAGCTATTGGAAAATAGCAGATATACAAGCTCACAGCACGGCACAGAGTGCTGCACTGCAAGCTTGTAGATCTGCTTTTTTTTAATATTTCAAATCCTTCAAAGTTTTTTTGAAAAACCAATGTTTCTATGTCAGTGGTGCTCAAACTTTTTCATGTGAAGGACCCCCAAAATGATATGTATTTGGCCACAGACCCCCATCTCAAAATATTTAGTTCCAGGAACACATAATAAAGGTGGGTGTGTGTGTGTGTCCTGTCATTTCTTGTTTTGATGTTTATGCGACGGCCTGTGTGAGTGCACCGTGCACTCATTTGCGCGAGTCTCACACTCATTGCGTGAGAGTTGGCAGCTCTGCATGCGACGTCGTACGGACGTCGTTTCAAAGTCTTTCTCCAACACAGCTCAGGGACGAACTCACCCAGGGTTGACTGGGACGTTGTATCAACGTCGTATGAACGTCTTCTCGCGGACGTCCTATTTTGACGTTTACGGAGGGTCAGCCTTGTCCGTCGTATGGACGTCGTTTCAAAGTCTTTCTGCAACGCAGCTCAGGCGCAGCAGCACTCAGGGTTTGACTGGGACGTCGTATGGAAGTTGTATGAACGTCCGTTGGTCACTTGGTTGTGAACTTGTGTGCCCCCTAGTGGGCAGAGAGGTCTGTTGAAAAGACTTTAACTAACGTGCAATGTTGAATTATGGCTATTTGATTCAAAATAAAGGTTTTAGATGGATTTTCCAAAACTGCTGTAGCCCAAGTAACTCATTAACACCAGGTATTCTTCTAGATGTGATGCCAAAAAAATAAGGTAATTACAGCCTACAGGTGGTGACAGCCCTGATGATAAAATCAGTTATAGCCTACAGCAATTAGACCTATAAAGAACATTAGACCTATTTGATTATGTCAATTATCTGTTTACAGTATAATCGTACCCCGACTGAGCTGGCAGTGTGTGCCCATGAGAGCAGTATGATTTAATGGTGATTGTTTTGCCAACTATAGCTACCCAAGTGGAATGCCCAGGATTCAAACCCAGGTAACCCAGGTCTCCCAGTGCCCACACTTTTTGGACTCAAGGGCTACTTTTAAAATGACCAGCTCGACATGATCTACCCACCCCAATAAAGATGTAGTACCTACCTGAGGTGGCTTTGAATAGGGGCACTGGTGTTACATATGAGACAAACACACTTGAAATTGGAAATAGTGGGGAAAAAGGTCTTCTCATTCTGTATGGGGAATGTTTTGGGGGTTCTTTGTAATGCTACTGACTCATGAAAACAAAGCATTGCATTGGGTGGTTTGCTTACTTAGAAGCCATGAAGGGAGCTGACAGGCCCCTTTTTATGTCAATCAATCAGTCACTTTAATTCAAGTGACAGATGTGACAGAATTGTTCATGAATAGGCTATATATATTTTTTATTTTATATATATATATTTTTTTAGGGATGTCATGTGATCTGCCTGCACAGCCTTTGTGATCATCTGGTAGATCACGATCTACCTTTTGGGCACCCCTGCTGACTAGCCCATCGCTCTGCTACACAAACACACTACATCAGGGGTCTTCAACAGGGGGTCCAGGACCCCTAGGGGGTCCCCAGAGTTACAGGGGGTCCTCCAAATTTTGATAGACACTTTTTTTTCTCCTTTTTTATATTAACCACTTGAACCCTAGCGTCCATATTCTATGAACTTTAGCAAAAATAGATCTACAAGCTCACAACGCCTCGTGCTGCGAGGCGTTGTGAGCTTGTAGATCGGCTATTTTGGGCAAAGAGCTTTGGTGTAGAGGGGAAAAAGAGCAGACTAAGTACAGAGTGAAAGGTCAAGTTTGACTACTAGGCCTACTTGGTTCAATACTTGAACCAAGACTGTATTAATGGTTCAAGTGGTTAAATATTTGACAAGAATCCAAAATACACTGATGATTGTGCTGCCAAACAATGAAACTATATGGAATCTATGAACAGGTTGTGGGGGTCCCTGCTTCATCTCTCTCTCAACTAAGGGGTCCTTGGCCTGAAAACGTTGAAGACCCCTGCTATAATAGATTATAATAGTGGTTATTATAACACAATAGAATCTATTATCATGTATTACAAATATCCTGGTGGTCTAAATGAAAAGTCAGTGAGTGATCAGTCATTATGAAGTGTTTGGCCCTGTTTGGCCTAGCTCAGACCTACTCTAGATTGGATACTTTTTAGTACCACGTTTAGTACCACTTTCACACCACTCAGTAGTTGTAGCTATACTTAGTGCAGGGGATGGGTGGAGGGTCCACCCATCACTCAAGCCCAGGGAAACAATAATCATATGCACTCAACTCAACCGCCAAGTCTGAACTCATGTAAACAGGAAGCACAGATATAGTTATATAATAGCGAATATAACTAGCAAATTATGTAAAAAAGACGGCGGCTCCGAGAGAGCTTGACTAGAGCGCTGTTTCTGCCTCCTCCAGCGCTGTACTGTACGCTGTTGCCCCGCCTCCTCCACAGTCAGAGAAGGCAGAGAAACAAATGACTATGTTCACTGCTTGAAGTCATTTATCCAAGTTATGACTGAAAACAAACTATATTATTATCAGTGAAATCATCCTAGTTAGTATGACTGGAGACAAATAGTTTACTTAAACAGCCGCTGACATAAAAAAAGGGGGGGGGGGGTGCTCTTTATACATTTTGATGATGACATTGGAATGTGCAATGAGCCAATCAAATTAATTTACTGTACTTACATTCTCTTCCCCTCCCCCGCAGCCTGCAGCAACCTCCTGGCATCAAGTAAACAAGTGACTACACGAAAATGTCTTTTATTGCCATTTGAAACCCAGCAGATCCTGTCCGTCCATAGATGGGTAACGCCTTCAATGTCTAATATAGCTTACCTGTTGTGTTGTGACATCACATCACATTGCTGACTCAATGACCAAGACAGTCTGTTCTGGCAATCATATATGGAGATAAGCCCATATTTAGCAATGACCTTATATGGAGCTCCATATGGCCAAGACAGAATTATAATTTGCAAATCAAGACTGCTGACTTTAATTACCTGGATGTCCATATATGAATATCACAACACTGACCTCATCAAACCCTGGATATCCATACATGGAGACGACTGGATCTTCACTTAGATCTCTATCTGACCTCATGGACTCCATATATGGATATAGCTGACCTGTTCGGACATCACAGTGATGACTGGAATGGTGTGTGTGTGTGTGTGTGTGTGGGGGGGGGGGGGGGGGGGGGGTGTAAGTCTAATTTAGGCAGACAACCATTCCTCAAAGAGCCATAAATCCCACCTCTCCTCTGCTATTCTGCTCCGAGGTGTGTGTGTGTGTGTGTGTGTGTGTGTGTGTGTGTGTGTGCCTGATCTTGACTGTGTTGTGTTCAGCTGTTTCCCCCCAGACTGGAGGTGGTGAGTAACATTGGCGCCCCCCAGTGGACAGTTTTGTCTAACTTTTTAGCCTCCATTACATAGGCTACACCCTCAGTTTCAGGCGCACAATCATAGACGCGCACAATACAGCTACTTGGCGTTAGCAGAAGTATGCAGATGATTCTGCTGCCTATTATGGCATGTGTCAGTGGAGGTTAACCCTTAAGTTCTGTTCAGATTCACTACACCTTCGTTCTGTTCGGGTCATTTTGACCCGGGGGATATTTGGTTTAAAAAAAACAACACTAATATAAATTTTTACTTAACAAATCATCATGATACATTGACTTTGACTCAATACCAATCATTTCATATGATATATATGGTAAATGTTTGCATTTCTGCTTTGCTATATCACATTAAACACTGAAAGAGCTAGGCGTTTTTAATGATTTAGCTGAAATTCATGTAAAAAAACTACTTTATTTAATACTGGGCAATATTGCTCATGCTTATAGGACAAAATGAAAATCAGACAATATTTTTATGAACTTTTTTTTTTTTTTTTTCAACATGCCCATTAATTGAATACTTGTGGTTCAAGAACAGGACATCAAGAGCTGAACACACGTGAACACACATGAACATCACATATGAATATACACTTGAACGTATACACTAGGACAGAGGTTTTCAAACACTTTGGTCTCAGGGCACCCCTGTAAACAACATTTTCATCCACAGCACCCCTGAATTACAGTGTTACTTTACAGCACCTTATGTTTATGTAAAATAATGTAAAATTTCCCCTAAGATACAGTACCGTCACAAGGAAAACTTCAGATAAGTGAGGGGTGAGGGTGAGGGGTGAGGAGGGGAGGGGTGAAGAGGACAGGGGGTGAAGGGTGTGTGGGGGGGGGGGGGTGAGGGCGACAGGAGGGGGGAGGGGGGGAGGAGGTGACTGTGTGTCTGTGTTAGTATACAGTATACATGCTTTCTTTTATTTCTGTGCATCTGGAGTGGCGGGGGGAGGGGGGTGGGAGGGAGGTGGGGGGGGTTGGGTTGGGGGGTTGGGAGGGGAGGGGGTAAGGGTGAGGTGAGGGGGGTTGGAGGGAAGAGGGGTGGAAGGGGTTAGGGGGTGATTGTGTATCTGTGTTTGTACATGATTCCTTGCATTTCTGTGCATCAGGGGGGGGGGGGGTTAAGTGTGGGGAGGGGGGGGGGGTGCGGAAGGGGGGGGAGGGTTCGGAATGGGGCTTCAGAAGGGGGGTGTTAGAAGTGGGGGTGACTGTGTGTCTGTGTTTTGGCATAATACTGTGTATTTCTGTGCATCTGTGCTTCCGGGTCAAAATGACCCGAACAGCACTTAAGGTTCCAAAAATATGAGGGGGGTGTAGCATGGGTGTAGTGCAAAAATATTTTTTTTACATGTTCATCTCAGAAGAATCTTTAAGGCCAGTGAGTTTCAGGTGGAAACAATTTAAACTTCTCCCTTTTTTTCCCAAATGAAAATGTAAAACGGGTCAAAATGACCCGAACAGCACTTAAGGGTTAAACGATGCAGTACAGAGGACTGGTTAACCGCTTTGTTCAGTGGTGCAAATAGAATCCTTTGAGGAGTGGATGATGAAGAGTTTTACTTCCCGAGGAGGCTCAGAGGTGGCTCAGCTCCACAGGGAAGCTGACAGACAGGAATACCAGAAAACTCGCCCTGGGGACGACCTAGAGAGAGAGAGAGAGAGAGAGAGAGAGAGAGAGAGAGAGAGAGAGAGAGAGATTATTACATGGACCCAGATAATTGAATGATTTATGTTTCGAATGTGCACTCAAGATGCAATGATGGCACTGACTGTTCTCTAGTTGATGCCAATCAACTACTAGCTTAAAGCTTTGACTCATACAGTATATATTTAAATTAAGCCAGAAAAATACAACATGCATGAGTTTCGTACGTTCTGGGGGGAGTAGTTGTAGCTACTTAAGTGTAGGCTTAAAGCCCCTTTTCGACTGCAGCTTTAGCACCACACCACACCACACCACACTACACCACACCACACAAAAATATCTACATGTTCCATTACACAAAAGTACCACTATCGGTAAGAAACAAATTGGCCCTTTTAACTGTGAGTATAATACAATATACATTTGTATTAGACTACAACTATCTCGTAAATTATAATACACACTAATAATAAACTATAAGGTATGAATGTATTATGATAATTATAATACACTGACATATAACATTGAAAGACAGACGGATAGAACACAGTAGTCTAGCCTACTTTGCATAGGATAACCTCAATTATAAAATCTGAAAATTAAGAATAAAAGGATAATAAAAAAAAGAACAAGCAGTGTGCTGCTGATAAATAAATCAATACATTTGTAGATAATAATAGCCTAATAATAATGATTTATTTGATCATTGGGGCTGCACAGTGGCGGTAATATGTGTGTGTGTGTGTGTGTGTGTGTGTGTGTGTGTGTGTGTGTGTGTGTGTGTGTGTGTGTGTGTGTGACACATACTTCCCACAGATCATAACCACCCAAGGAGAGTTTCAAAATATGACCAATGATGAAAAACTCCCATACCTGCTGGGGGAAGTAAAACAATGTGCAAACACAGCAGCAAGATTCGTGAGCTGCTGTGATAAGAGAAGGATATCAAATGGAACCCAACCACCTTAAAAACCATTGTATATATCACTGCTCTGCCTGCACGTTACCGTGATGCATGAAAACTGTTTTCACCTGTATATATTTTGTTCTGATTGTATTGTATTGTATTGTGTACATTTCTGCTTTGGCAATGTAAACGTATGTTTTCTCATGCCAATAAAGCCCTTTGAATTGAATTGAATTGAATTGTGTGTGTGTGTGTGTGTGTGTGTGTGTGTGTGTGTGTGTGTGTCCTGTCATTTCTTGTTTTATGCGACGGCCTGTGTGAGTGCACCGTGCACGTGAAGAGGGCTCATTTGCGCGAGTCTCACACTCATTGCGTGAGAGTTGGCAGCTCTGCATGCGACGTCGTACGGACGTCGTTTCAAAGTCTTTCTCCAACACAGCTCAGGGACGAACTCACCCAGGGTTGACTGGGACGTTGTATCAACGTCGTATGAACGTCTTCTCGCGGACGTCCTATTTTGACGTTGTCGTCGTATGGACGTCGTTTCAAAGTCTTTCTGCAACGCAGCTCAGGCGCAGCAGCACTCAGGGTTTGACTGGGACGTCGTATGGAAGTTGTATGAACGTCCGTTGGTTGTGAACTTGTGTGCCCCCTAGTGGGCAGAGAGGTCTGTTGAAAAGACTTTAACTAACGTGCAATGTTGAATTATGGCTATTTGATTCAAAATAAAGGTTTTAGATGGATTTTCCAAAACTGCTGTAGCCCAAGTAACTCATTAACACCAGGTATTCTTCTAGATGTGATGCCAAAAAAATAAGGTAATTACACAGCCTACAGGTGGTGACAGCCCTGATGATAAAATCAGTTATAGCCTACAGCAATTAGACCTATAAAGAACATTAGACCTATTTGATTATGTAAATTATCTGTTTACAGTATAATCGTACACCGACTGAGCTGGCCGTGTGTGCCCATGAGAGCAGTATGATTTAATGGTGATTGTTTTGCCAACTATAGCTACCCAAGTGGAATGCCCATTCAAACCCAGGTAACCCAGGTCTCCCAGTGCCCACACTTTTTTGACTCAAGGAAGGGCTACTTTTAAAATGACCAGCTCGACATGATCTACCCACCCCAATAAAGATGTAGTACCTACCTGAGGTGGCTTTGAATAGCGGCACTGGTGTTACATATGAGACAAACATACTTGAAATTGGAAATAGTGGGGAAAAAGGTCTTCTCATTCTGTATGGGGAATGTTTTGGGGGTTCTTTGTAATGCTACTCTCATGAAAACAAAGCATTGCATTGGGTGGTTTGCTTACTTAGAAGCCATGAAGGGAGCTGACAGGCCCCTTTTTATGTCAATCAATCAGTCACTTTAATTCAAGTGACAGATGTGACAGAATTGTTCATGAATAGGCTATATATGTTTTATTTTATATATATATATTTTTTTGGGATGTCATGTGATCTACCTGCACAGCCTTTGTGATCTACTGGTAGATCACGATCTACCTTTTGGGCACCCCTGCTGACTAGCCCATCGCTCTGCTACACAAACACACTACATCAGGGGTCTTCAACAGGGGGTCCAGGACCCCTAGGGGGTCCCCAGAGTTACAGGGGGTCCTCCAAATTTTGATAGAAACTTTTTTTCTCCTTTTTTATATTAACCACTTGAACCCTAGCGTCCATATTCTATGAACTTTAGCAAAAATAGATCTACAAGCTCACAACGCCTCGTGCTTTGAGGCGTTGTGAGCTTGTAGATCGGCTATTTTGGGCAAAGAGCTTTGATGTAGAGGGGAAAAAGAGCAGACTAAGTACAGAGTGAAAGGTCAAGTTTGACTACTAGGCCTACTTGGTTCAATACTTGAACCAAGACAGACTGTATTGATGGTTCAAGTGGTTAAATATTTGACAAGAATCCAAAATACACTGATGATTGTGCTGCCAAACAATGAAACTATATGGAATCTATGAACAGGTTGTGGGGGTCCCTGCTTCATCTCTCTCTCAACTAAGGGGTCCTTGGCCTGAAAACGTTGAAGACCCCTGCTATAATAGATTATAATAGTGGTTATTCTAACACAATAGAATCTATTATCATGTATTACAAATATCCTGGTGGTCTAAATGAAAAGTCAGTGAGTGATCAGTCATTATGAAGTGTTTGGCCCTGTTTGGCCTAGCTCAGACCTACTCTAAATTGGATACTTTTTAGTACCACGTTTAGTACCACTTTCACACCACTCAGTAGTTGTAGCTACTTAGTGCAGGGGATGGGTGGAGGGTCCGGTCCACCCATCACTCAAGCCCAGGGAAACAATAATCATATGCACTCAACTCGCCAAGTCTGAACTCATGTAAACAGGAAGCACAGATATAGTTATATAATAGCGAATATAACTAGCAAATTATGTAAAAAAGACGGCGGCTCCGAGAGAGCTTGACTAGAGCGCTGTTTCTGCCTCCTCCAGCGCTGTACTGTACGCTGTTGCCCCGCCTCCTCCACAGTCAGAGAAACAAATGACTAATTTTCACTGCTTGAAGTCATTTATCCAAGTTATGACTGAAAACAAACTATATTATTATCAGTGAAATCATCCTAGTATGACTGGAGACAAATAGTTTACTTAAACAGCCGCTGACATAAAAAAAGGGGGGGGGGGGATGCTCTTTATACATTTTGATGATGACATTGGAATGTGCAATGAGCCAATCAAATTCATTTACTGTACTTACATTCTCTTCCCCTCCCCCGCAGCCTGCAGCAACCTCCTGGCATCAAGTAAACAAGTGACTACACGAAAATGTCTTTTATTGCCATTTGAAACCCAGCAGATCCTGTCCGTCCATAGATGGGTAACGCCTCAATGTCTAATATAGCTTACCTGTTGTGTTGTGACATCACATTGCTGACTCAATGACCAAGACAGCCTGTTCTGGCAATCATATATGGAGATAAGCCCATATTTAGCAATGACCCTATATGGAGCTCCATATGGCCAAGACAGAATTATAATTTGCAAATCAAGACTGCTGACTTTAATTACCTGGATGTCCATATATGAATATCACAACACTGACCTCATCAAACCCTGGATATCCATACATGGAGACGACTGGATCTTCACTTAGATCTCTATCTGACCTCATGGACTCCATATATGGATATAGCTGACCTGTTCGGACATCACAGTGAGGCGGCTTCACATCCGATTATCCTCTGATCATTTTACGAGCTTCTGTTGCTAACTGACAGACAGACTGACTGTATGACTGACTGACATGTGAGCATTGTGGGAGGCGACAGTCTGTCCATGCCAGACTAGCCGTTCTGTGCAACGAAACATGGCCAATAGTCGGGGGATATCTTAAAAAGTCCTGGAATAAATTCCTTACCAAAACATTTCTTCACCAATGTGTTTGTAAAGGTGTCTAGTAACACATCTCACTGAAAGACTCAAATTCAGTTTCCCTAGGAAATTTTTTGACAGCTAGGGTAATTCTGGGTCTCATTCACTCACTATACTATAGGGGAAAAAAATCACTCCCAAAGAATATGCTTTAAGTGGGATGTGAGGGGTCTAACTAGGTGTTTTTAATTATTCTGAATCCATTGCAAGAATTTGTTTTGCACAAAAAAACATTCATTGGGCTACAAACAGCCCATAAAATGATGGTTTAGTGATGAGTCATCACTTTTCAGTGGTATGGGGAGATTTTCCTAGGGAAACTGAATTTCAGTCTTTGTGAGATGTGTTACTAGACACCTTTACAAACACATTGGTGAAGAATGTTTTTGGTAAGGAATTTATTCCAGGATTTGACACTATTTCTAAAGATATCCCCCGATTACAAGTTGATCTTGTTGAAAGGAATACCACGCTGTTCACCCACCTGGCCGTTCGCCCAGGCCCCAGGGCGTCTATCCGGCTAATGTTAAAACCTACGTTTTTTAATAATTAGAGTGGAGTAAAGTAAAATATTTGGATCAGAGATTTAGTGGAGTCGAAGTAAAAGTAAATACTTAAGTAAAGTAAAATAAAAATACCTCAAAATTGTACTTTTGTACAGTTAAAGGATTAGTTCACCCCCAAAATGACTTTTTTTCTATTGATTACTCATGCCATGGAGAGTAGAGTTCAATAATATTTTTAGTTTTTTGTCACATTCCTAAGACATAAATGTGATAACAATACATTTACCCCCATTCATTTCGGATGGTGACCCGTTTCGAAACGGGTCACCATCCGGAATCAATGGGGGTAAATTTACTCAAATCAAATTTTTGTCTTAGGAATGTGACAAAAACCAAAACATATTATTGAACTCTACTCTCCATGGCATGAGTAATCAATAGAAAAAAAGTCATTTGGGGGGTGAACTACTCCTTTAAGTACAGTACAGCACCACCAAGCAGTCAGCACGATGAGCGTGAGACCGGCGGAACGGCCATGGGTGAACGGCCGAGCGGGCGAACAGACTTGTTACCGTTGAAAGAGAGGGTTCAGAAACGTGAGTGTGTAAACATAATCCTACAGCGGTTTCTCCTTCTTGATAACACGTTCATAACACAACAAAACACAGTTGAGATTTTTTGTTTGTTTTCATCTTTTTCTTAAACAAGCGTTTTTTCTTCTTTTCATAGAGATATAATATGTGTAATATATACTGTACTTATAGAGAGCTTATTCATACTGTGGCTGCTGGAACAGAACACAAAACACATCATTTCATCTTAAACATAACGTACTACCAGTTGTTTTTTTCCTTTTAATGCATGCCCCCCCTCCCCACCCCCCCCAGCCACTAACCCCTCCCCTCAGTCAAGTTCCAACTCCTCCTTTATGACCCAATGAAGAAGGCAACGGAGCAACAGCGGTCCCAGCCTTTTTCTTTGACATGGAGCTATAGCCTCGTTCCCAGCCTTTTACTCCTCTCCCAGCATAAAAGCACCACTTCCCCCGATATTTCCCCTGGAAATCATCTTTTCCGACCTATCACAGCACTCCTTTCATATTTCATTCATCATCGGGCGGTATACTTCTGCCAAATTCCGGTACGCTCAACCGGCTTAGGTCTTGCCCTGCGTGATATGGAACAGGGTGCAAGGCAAAAAAATAAAACAAAACAGTTTCAATGTCATTATGACCTGATCGTCTGTCTTTTTTTGTCTTTCACACTGTTCCATGTTAACATAGCTCTCCACCAAACAGACTGCTACAGATGACTACAGCCTGGCAGTCCAATGAAGACAGGATATCAGTCGGCGAAAGGTGTAAAAGCCGACACCGACAGCCATAAGCTACGAACAGCTCATGGTTCGACCGAGCGTGCGCCGTCGGCTTTCGCCGCTTCCCTACAACTTGCGACCCGACTCGACAGTGTTAAACTAGCCTGGGTGCCAGTCTGCTACCTTACGTTCAGTGGATTGGTTTTGTCACTTTGCTTCTCAGTCTAGCCAGCCTCCTATCTCCAAGGGAGTTGGGACATAGAAAACCAGTGGAAACCAACCATGGCTTCTTATTGGTCTGTGTGTATTGACTGGCTGATGACGTAGCTACCCTGAAGGCCTGTCATTAGTATCTCCGAAACCTCAGAAATGTTCGACTTTCCGACGTGCACATTTCCGAACTCTAATTCGGTTAATGCTTTTCAGAAGTCACGAGTGACGTCTTTTTGTAGTCAAAGCGGACATTTCCGCCAAAGAGTTTGTTTCTGAGAAAGTATGGACAGGCCTTAAGCCTACTCTGATTTATCGGAACAACATCCAATCAGCAACGTCGCCTACGTCACAAGTGACGTTCGGAAATACGAGTCAACTGAATCATGTCCAGACTGAGAAGAGAAGTGACAAAACAAACCCACGGAACGCAGCTTAGTAGGCTGGCACCCAGGCTAGTGTTCAACAGCAGACTTTCGGCAGCAGACGCTTTCCAACGCATTCCATAATGTACCACCGCCGTCGTTGGTGCGCTGGAGAGCTAGCTCTGAACAAAAAAGGTTCCAACCATCAAAGCTACTCCTGGTGCCTCCTTCATCCAGCTGTGCGTCTTTGCTCCTGAGATGCACCATGCCAGCTGGGACCAGACTGATGTAGGCCTGATGTAGGCTCCAGGCTCCACGTTATCGTTCCTTCTCCTTTATCAGAACCAGGGCTTTTCTATCCCTGAAAAGAGCTGTGCACTAATATGCAGTGTAGAGACACAAACACACGGTGAGATGTCCTAGAGAGGGAGTTCCTAAGGAAGGCAGAAATCCAATGCAAAACAAATATGTGACCGTCGATGAGGCAGACCACAGTACAATGCAACAAGAACAGCGTCCATGCTGCAAACAAAAACAGATTTACTCTCGTTTCCCACAAAAACAAATATAAACTGTATTATATACAGATCCATCTCGAAAAAGTTGAATATTGTGTAAAAGTAAATCTTCTTGAAACTTTCATATATTTCTTGAAACTTTCATTATTCTAAATTGCACATTCAGTGAATTATTCCAAACGATTTTTTTGTTAACATTTTGAATTGTTTTGGCATACAGCTCATGAATATCAAAACTCAAACATTTCAAATTTGTTTACAATATTACATGAGACCACTCAAAACAAGGGTTTATAATAGTCAAGAGTTGCTTCAAGTCCAGTGGGAAGTTTCCTCAGTCAGTAATGATTTGGGCTGCTATGGCATCTGCAATGCTTTTTCACACAATATTCGAATTCAAGATGGATCGGTTTTCTCTGCTTTGTGCTACTTTTTGGCGTAAACAAGCCACAGTCAACTGGCTGTAACTCTGCAATGGATTATCGCAGCCGGACCCCCCACCCTGTGTGCGTCTTGAAACCACCCGCGGGAGGACCGTCGTGACGAATAATATTCTATGACGTATCAAAGGTACGTGAAAACACTGGGAACCTCCTTTTTTATATAGAAACAGGAACTCGGTTTGGCTCCTCCCTTATCTAAAGGCCTAACCACAATACTGTCCCCGACCACCGACATTTTCGTTGTTCCGACTTTCCACGTGCAAATTTACAAAATCTAATTCGGGGTAATGCTTTTCAGAAGTTACGAGTGACGTCATTTTGTAGTTGAACCGGACCTTTCCAAAGGTTCTGTGGTTGGAGACCATATGGACAGCCCTTTAGTCCACCTTTTCTGTGTTTATTGCTACTAACTAACTAACAACACTACACGGTTTAGGGCAGTGGTGCTGCCCTGAACACAGGTTGTTAATAAAGACAATCTGAAGGCATTAAAACCGTTCTTGTTGCATCGTACAGCGGTCTGCCTCCGCAGTTTCAGAAATATGTAGGACAGAACATGAACCACTCAGACCATAGAAACGTCCGTTGCACGTCCAATAGTGAACAGCCGATCTACAAGCTCACGACACGTCGCCGAAGTCGAAGGGAAAGCAAGACTCCCAAACTTTGATTGATTTCCATCCTGTGTGGCGCGGTTCAGGAGGACAGGGTGCGTTCAGAGGTAACGCTATATGGATGCTCCCAATGTACAAGATGTACAACAAGCTTGTAGCTCACACCATGAAGACTCCATGGTGTGAGTAATCAATAGAAATAAAGTCATTTTGAGGGTGAATCACCCTTTAAGTCGACCTCTGGTTGTTACGGGTGGGGAGACGTGGGGATGGGATACATCCTCGGTTAAAATCGACCATCTTTGGCCTCGCGACGACGACGCACTGTGAGCTTGTAGATCGGCTACTTTCGCCTCCCAAAACGCTCGGCAAATGTCCCGTCTGTTTTGGCCAATCACATCGCGATATGTCCCAAGAGAGGATGCGAGGGTTCATGTGGTTTAAAAGGAGGAAAAGTCTTTGTGATGGTTTGTTGTTGTTGTTAAGACATTGCTTCTACGTCATGCAGGGACAGAGAGAGAAAGACAGACAGAGATCAGATCTTTACGACTATGAGAACTAAGTTAACGTATTTTCCAGGTTGTGGGTTTGATTCTTGTTTCCAGAGGTTTCCCTGATGTGGGACCTTCAGCTCAGGAGGAGGTTCTACTTTAACCCCCAGAACTTCTACAGGAACCCCAGAACTTTCAATGTGGTCTCTGTCGGGTTGAAACCTCATACAGTATGTCCAAAACCCTTCCTTTCCAGGATTGGAGAAGTAGCAGATCAGCTATTGTTGGTACTTTAGTGCGACGCCGTAGTGTGATCAAGTAAGGGCGTTCATTTATGCAAATGTTAGAATGTGGACTCCAGAGGTTTCTGCCCGACAGAGCTGACTTTCAATGTGTTTCTGAAATACGGGGGTTGACACACTAACCGTTTAGTGCGTCAACCCCCACACTAAGGCCTTGCACACAGGACCGCTGCATGATTAAAACGCATTGGATTTGGTGTGCAAGGCTGTGCGGAATCCACACTGCGGATCTGAAAAGGAGTCATAAAAGGAGTCAATGAGTTTTTACCGCATGCGACAAGACACAAATTGAACTGGGTTCGATCTGGAAAAAAAACGAACAGCCGCAGCCACCTGCCGCATGGCAAATTCGGAGCCGATCTGCATGAGGTCATAGAGAATCATTGTTTTCTTTTAAAAAAATGAAATTGTCAGTTTTTTCTGTGCGTAAAAAAACGTGTCTGTGTGCAAAGCCCTTTAGTGTGTCAACCCCCACACTTAGTGTCAACCCCTGTATTTCAGAAACACTACCCAACTTCCCGGTTCCAGGGTGCCCGACAGTACTGTCGCCACTCGGCAGTTATCGATTCTACACGGGTAAGGATTTACTTTTCTGAGACCTTAGTGTCTGTGTCTGCCCCTGGGAAACAGCAGGGGAAAGGGTTTCAGGTTCTGGAAGGAGAAGAAGGTTCTGACTTATAAACGTTCATAGTCGAAAAGAGACGAGAGAGAGAGAAAGGTTGGGGTTGTGGGGTGCTTGGTGGGTGCTTGGTGGGTGGATGGTGCTTGGTGGGTGGTGCTGGGTGACTAGGTGGGTGCTTCGTGGGTGGTGTTGTTTTTAAGTAGCCTTGTTGGCAGCGAGGGCAGAGGCCAGCTCTGCTGGCTGGGGGTGGAGGTGGGTGGGGTAGTGAGGGTGGGGGGGTTCTAGCTGATGGCCAGGCTGTCTGTTTGGTCCAGAGTCTCTGGTGGAGGGAGGCTCCCAGGCTCCTCGGAGGGGGGTCCTCCTCTGTGCTGCAGGGGGGGTCCCCGCCGCCCGAGGCCCCCCCCTCCTCCTCCTCCTGGTCCTCGTCGGGCTCGTTGGGCGGGGCCAGGCGGTGCATGGCGCCCCCTGGCAGCCGGACGGGGCAGAACGCTGAGCCGGTGGAGATGAAGTTCACCTTGTTCTTGTCAGGACACGAGAAGAGGAGGACCGACGATGATGTGGACTGTCTGGAAGAACTGAGAGAGAGGGGGGGAGGGGGGAGGAGAGAGAGAGAGAGAGAGAGAGAGAGAGAGAGAGAGAGAGGGAGAGAGAGAGAGAGGGAGGGGAGAGGAGGGGGGAGAGAGACTTGTGAGCTGTTTTGACAGATGTCTATCAGAATAGAAATAGAACACTATAAGGACTACTATCATATTTGTATTCCTCCATGTACATAGAACTACTTCCCATACCAACAGACCATGTACAGTACCTTTACATACTGCTGCTATGTGTATTTGCGGAAAAAAAAAAAGAGGGCTGCTCGTCTTAAGCTTTTATACTGAGTGAATGCAAAATCTTGGAAAGAATTTGCTATTGTTTTCAAAAGCTTTATTATACCAAAGTTAGCCTTGCTTACATGTTTAACCACTTGAACCCCAGGAGGGTCCAGGGGAGAAATCCGCCTAAAATGTATGGCCAAACTGGAACAGTTGTGGACACAAAACTACAATGATTGTGGCTACTCTTGACCCACCAAATGTAAGCTAACCCCTGAAAATTCACAAATGCTGTGATCACTTACTAGGGAAAAGAGGACTGAAAAAGACCTCTGCCTATGGAAAATTTGCATTCTGAATAGTGAAAAAGACTCAAGACCTCATTGGAGACATAGTGAATAGAGAAAGTGTCCATCAAGGTGTCATCAATTGATAGGCAAAATCTTATGAATATATTTCAAACTATGTAAACTCTACAGATGTTTTAGTGAGAGTAGTGCTGTAATATTAGTAATGTAAAAGTATAGGGTGAAAAATGATAAAAACTAGTAAAAATAATGTGTAATAATAATGTAATATGAGTAATGCATGGATGAAAAATAAAATGGCAGCTGATTATATGTGCTGTAGGGCCCCTGTAGCAGAATCAACATTGAAATTGTAATTTGATCTAGTCTCTATTGATTTTTATTTTTTTATTTTTTATAATTTTTATCCCACGATTTTGCAACCCATTTTCACCCAGTGCCAATTGCCTATGTAATCCTGGGCTCTGCTCTCCCTCTGCCGCGCCTAGGGAGACAACGGACTGACCTCATGCTTCCTTCAATGCATGAGTAGTCCAAGTTGTTTCTTTTCACCTGACAGGGGGGATTTCCCCGGGATGGACGTAGCGCGTGGAAGGAACACGTTATTCCAACCAGTTCCTTTCCCCTCCATCAAGCGCCCCGGCTGGCCAGGGGGAGGCATTATTGAGACCAGGATTACTGCATGTTTTTGTGAGGGTATCAACCCTAGGAGACACAGGGAGAACATGCAAACTCCACACAGAAAGGCCCTATCGCCGACCCCACCTAGGGTGTGGGCGCTGATGACGCGGAGGGAGAAACACGCCCCCAGCACCCACAGCGTCCCCCGGCGGGAATCGAACCCAGGACCTTCTAGCTGTGAGGCGAAGCGCTAACCACTGCGCCACCGTGCCCCCCTCTCTATTGATTTATTGACCAATAACAGAACAAAAACAGTTGTGTAAATGGTTATGGGAGGCCGGCTTCCCATATGGGGCTTAAGTGGTTAATAGAGAACCATTTTAAAACAGCAAATGGGACACGTTTGTGGTTTTGGACGTTGGTCTGCCAGGCTAGTCTCCTCCTAGAATTGCACTGAACCAAACTGAAGTGATCCCAGCAGCACCCACATGACACCCTGAACCCTGCAGCACCCACATGACACCCTGGGCCTGAACCCTGAACAGCTCAGTCAGCTCACTGAGCAAGTGAGAACTCCATCTGGGCCCAGGGGAGTCATTTGGGCAACTGCCACCCCCTGGTGTTCACATTTAACATTGCATTCAGTTATCTCATGCATAGGATATTTGTCCCAGATTCTGAACTGTTTTATCAGATTAATATGATTTCATCACAATCTGGTGCCCGTCCATCTACGTGTGACATGTGATATCATTTACTTTAACTTTGTTTTTTTTATAACAAGGGTTCATATTTTAGATAGTCATTAGAGAAAAGAAACATTGAGTGTTAAAATGTTTTCATTTACTTCTTTCTATCGTTTTAGTGATTTTAACGATTTTGATTTGCATGCCCCCAACCACTGAAATCAAAATATTTTAACAATCATCTTTTCTTTTCTCTAATCTAAAATATGAACCCTTGTTGTAAAAAACTAAACTTGTCCTTTAATGCAACCGTTAATTTATCAACCACTTTCTACACGGCATCCCTGTTTTGGGCGAACATTTTCAAATCTTTTCTGTTTTTGCCCCCAAACAAACAGTGACGCGTTGACAGGCGACAGATTGAGAGCTTGTAAATGCACTATTTCTGCTATTTTAGAAAATCAGGCTTAAGTGGTAACCTATTTTTCTCCTCCCCACCATTTCTTTCTGAAACTGTCTGGGTTCACATTACATTCACTCCAGGCAGGGTTGTGTGATGTGAACAGAGCTGAGTGCAGATCCCTGCTCTCCTAGAAGGTTTGACCTTCTAACCCAGGGGTCAGCAACCTTTTTGAAATGAAGTGCCATGTTTGTATTATCTAGATCGTCAGTGTGTCATGTCTACATACATTTTAATGGCAAATATTATGACATATTTTGATTGGCAGGACATTGTTATAATGATCATTAGACCCAGAGCAGTAATCCACCTATCTCCCTGACTCCTTCCCCAGTCAGAGTTAAGAGTTTTAATGAATGTAGAATTATGTGCAGGATGTAATTTGCTGTAAATGAGCTAACTTCATTTAATTGACCACGTTTAAAAATATATCTACCACACTTCTGCCAGTGTGCCAGTGATCACCCTCCCCTGTGCCAATGTTGGCACCCGTGCCTAAGGTTGCCTACCCCTGAACCAAAACCATTCACTACCTGGTCATCTCCAAGGCTGTGGTCTTTAAACCTAAACCATTCGCTACCTGGTTATCTGGAAAGGCCTTGACCTTCTAACCTACAGTAAACCATTCTCTACCTGCTCTCCTCGAAGGCCTTGACCTTCTCGCAGCCCTCAGGAGGTTATGTAGCGCTATATTGGATCACTCCAATATATGATAGTTCCTCCGCTAGGCGGAGCTACGAGCAGACTTACCGATGATTCCCGTGCATAAGTACGGGAAGTGACGCGCGCGAGGCGGAGCCTCCGCATGCACTTTGCCCCGCGCGTCACTTCCTTCTTCCTCTTGTCTTTCCTCGGCGGCTATAGAGAGTGGACGCTTTTGGTAAGAGCTCTGTGTTTACCGTGGGAAGCTATATCTCGCAAGGAGTAGCTAGCTGGCTTGCTGGCTGGCCCCTCCGTTGAGTTTGCCTCCCTTGTCGCCCCTTTCGGATTGGCTGCTGTGCCTCTTTCGACAAGGGGTTTGTCTCTGTGTTTTGTTAAGCTAAGGCTAAAAAACAAGAGTCCCATTCACCGTGTTACGGCGGTGCGAGTCAGTCGTCTCGCATCGCGGCGCTAAGAGGGTTGCCCTTATTTGACTAGTTGTCTTTTGTCTGTCTTTTGTTTACCGGTCCCTCCCGGTATTAGTTTGGGAACGGCGCCTTCCCTAGACGGTAGTGGAGGAAGCTAACTAGCTGGCTGGGCCGCTAATTGCTTTGCCTCCCAAGGGGAAACGTGACGCTAAGTTGCGTTCTCTCCTCCGTCTGTCACTCGCGCTCCAGGGTGAGCAGCTGTTTTGAGTTAACTCTTAACGGGCAAGGCGAGTAAAGTCGACAAAATCTACAGGACACACAGTACACAAAGCATACAGCTGAACTTACTCAGTAGTTTGCAGTACTTTACTTTTCACAAGCACGACTTGAGATTGACTCAGTCTACTGTTCCCTTCAGTCACCAAGCACACACACATTGAAAGTATATATTTTTGTCCTGTCCTACATCACCCCGTATAAAGCCAAGGGCTAATAAACGATGTGTGATTAGGTTATACCCATCTTGTTTATATATAGTATTTTTATTTAGATACATATATAGATATCAGGTTCACCCTGTATAAAGCCAAGGGCTAATAAACAGTGTGTGATTGGGTTTATACACAGCTTGTTTATATATAGTATAGATATTTTTATATTATATATATATATATACATATTAGTCCTGTTCTACATCACCCTGTATAAAGCCAAGGGCTAATAAACAGTGTGTGATTGGGTTTGTATGTATTGCAGTATATATATTATATTATATATATATATATATTCTGTCTGTCCTATAGATCGCCCGTTAGAGCCAAGGGCTACTGAGCGGTGTGTCTAATTGCAGTATGGCTTTTAGCTGTGCCTCATGCAAAGGACCGATGCCCGTCGGGGATGGGCACCGTGTCTGTATTTGCTGTTTGGGGGTGGACCATGCACGTGTGGCAGTAACAGATCCCATGCGCTGCCAGGCCTGCTACCTGCTTGGAGAAAGGTTGTGCGCAGCCCGGTTAGAGGCTGTGGAAAATATGTCCCCACCAGATGACGGCTGCCTGCCTCCTTCCGGTACGGTGCGGCGTCACCAGTCACCTCCGGGTAAGGTGGACTTTTGGCAGATTCCCCAAGGGGGTGGGGGTTCCCGGCATCGCACGCGACGTACCCACCGGGGAACGCCTTCGGCTGCTTTGGGGGCTCCGCCTTCCAAACGCCGTAAAAGCGATGAGCTAGACACGCTTGAGCGTAAAGCACAAAACCTACGCCAAGAAGTGGACTTTCTGGACTGTGGCGATGAGGAGGATGTTCTCTCCATTCACGCCCCGGATGAGATGGATTTTGAGGAGAGCACATCTGGTTACCAGGACGAGCCTTCTGCTGCTGGTTCAGTGGCCCCCTCTCATGCTGGCTCTGCTGGCTCAGATGAGCCGCCGTCAGCATCTGAGGCTCTGCGCCTCCTCCTGGAGAGGATAGCGGCTTCTCTGAGCCTTGAATTGTCGGATCCCGAAGGCGACAAAGTACAGATCCCTATGTGTCCCCAGTTTGCGGTTGCATTCCGCGAGAGCTGGGCGAGGATGCAGGTCACGGCTGCCTCTCGGAAGCGCTTCCGGCCCTCCAGGGAGACAGCTCCATGGACACACATGGCTGACCAGGACTCCATGGGGATTGCTGCATACCCTGCTATGGATCACGTAGTGGCAGCTACCTTCCTCAATGATGCTGAGATCATAGGTAGCAAGGGCCCTCAGCTACGACCTGGTCTTGACAAAACCAGTGACCAGCTTCTTGGCAGCACCTTTGGTGTCGTCACTATCATGGCTCGCCTTAATAATGCAGCCATGCTGCTGGGCTCCTACCTGGCGCAATTGATCCCTACGCTCCAAGGTGGCACCCAGGACCGGACGGACGAAGCAGTGGAGGTGTCCAGGCTGCTCGGCCTTCTGCAGTCGGAGTTGGTGCGAGCCAACGGCCAGGCAGTGGCCTCAGTGGTGGCTTCGCGCCGCCATATCTGGGCGAACCAGTCAAAGGAACTTCCTGAGCATGTAAGGAAGTCTTTCTGTGAGCTCCCCTTCACGCCGGGTATTACCTTTGGCAGTGGGGTGGATGACATACTACGTCAGACAGAGAGTCTGCGCAGGGACAGGGATATCCTAAAGAAGTTCGCAGGTGACACACGCTCAAAGCCTGCCCCCAAGAGGCAGTGGTCACATCCGAACCAAGGGCTCTCTGCCCACATGCAGCAGCGCCTTGGTCCTGTCTATCAGCAGCCCCACCAGGCCCAGCCCAGGTTCCAAGCCCAGCCCCAGGGGCAGTGGCAAGGGGGCCAAGGACGGGGGAAGAAACACTACAAAGGGCATAAGGGGCGTGGAGGCCCCTCTGCCGGACGGGGTCAATCCTCAGGGAAGAACCCCGGCCGCGGGCAGTCTACCTGACTGCCAAGCGGCCGACTTCGGGCGCTTCTCCCAGGCCCAAAGGGCAAACTGGGAGGAGCGTGTGGGGTCCCCTTGGGTGTTGGACACAGTCCTAAGGGGGTACAAACTCCAATTCCGTTGTCGGCCGCCGCCCTTCAGGGGCATGCGAATAACTACTGTGTCCGATCCTGCAAAACGGGTGGTTCTCCGGCGGGAGATCACCTCTCTTATCGCCAAAAGAGCGATCAGGAAGTTAGAGCCTTCAGAACAGCTGGATGGGTTCTACTCCAGGTACTTCATCGTTCCAAAGAAGGACGGTGGTTACCGTCCCGTTCTGGACCTGCGCATGTTCAATCGCTGCTTGAAGAACCTGACATTCAAGATGCTGTCCCCGGCTCGAGTGCTGCAAGCCATGTCCCAGGGGCTATGGTTCACCACGCTGGATCTAAAGGATGCATATTTCCATGTGCCCATCCATCGGTGTCACTGGAAATATCTCCGATTTGCCTTCGAGGGAGAGGCCTACGAATATCAGGTACTTCCCTTCGGTCTCTCTCTATCACCACGCACATTCACAAAATGCATGGACGCGGTTCTGGCACCGCTGTCTTCACTAGGCATTCAGGTTTTAAACTACCTGGACGACTGGTTGGTCTGTGCTCAGACCAGGGAGCAGGTTGCCAAGGACACCAGCTTCCTGTTGAAACATATACAGGAGTTGGGGTTAGTCCTGAACGAAAAAAAGAGTCGGTTGTCCCCTTCACAGAGGGTAGTCTTCATAGGGATGACTATAGACTCGTCAATTATGAAAGCGAGTCTGCCCAGCAGGAGGGTCGACAAGATTATGGCCTTTATCCGCAGGTTTCGGCTAGGCCGTACAGTATCTGTCAAGGGTTGCCAACGACTGCTGGGTCTGCTGACATCGGCCTCGTCGTTGGTCCCCTTAGGTCTTCTTCATCTCCGGCCGTTGCAGCGTTGGTTCAACGCCCACAAGCTGCATCCACGGCGACACAGACACCGCCGTCTTTCAGTGACGCGGAAGTGTGTACTAGCTCTAACCCGGTGGCGTTCTCGCTCCTTCTTGGAGACAGGAGTTACGCTCAGCAGGATGACACGCAGGGAACTGGTGTGCACAGATGCTTCTCCGATGGGTTGGGGGGCGGTGTACAGAGGCATGGCGGCCAGCGGCCGCTGGGATCCGCCATGGTCTCGACGGCACATAAACGTTCTGGAGTTCAGGGCTGTGTGCCTGGCTCTGCGGCGTTTTCTACCCTACCTGGACGGTCGGCACGTTCTGGTGCGATCGGACAGCACCACGGTTGTGGCCTATATCAACCATCAGGGGGGATTGAGGTCCCGTCATCTCCACGAGATGACGAAGGAGCTCTTGGTTTGGGCTCATACCCACTTCCTGTCTCTCCGGGCTGCGCATGTCCCGGGAGTCTTGAACTCCGCGGCAGACATGCTGTCAAGAGACGGACCGCGAGAGGGGGACTGGCGTCTCCACCCTCAGGTCGTGCAACAGCTGTGGGACAGGTTTGGGAGGGCACAGGTAGATCTGTTTGCCTCCCGGGAGAACGCTCACTGCCCCAGGTGGTTCTCATTGACGAGTCCTCCGGGACCTCTGGGCCTAGACGCCCTGTCTCACGACTGGCCTCTGACGTTGCTTTATGCTTTCCCCCCGTTTCCTCTGATCCAGGCAACGCTGGACAGGGTCAAGGAGTGGGATCATCAGTTGCTCCTGATAGCCCCATTGTGGCCGAGACGCCCTTGGTTCAGCATGCTGCTGTCTCTGGTCTCGGGAACGCCGTGGAAGTTGCCTCTGAGGCCCGACCTGCTGTCACAGGCTCAGGGAACCCTTTGGCATCCACGTCCCAATCACCTCCAGCTATGGGCCTGGCCCCTGAGAGGCGTAGGTGGTCAGGTTTAGGACTGGGGGAGGGGGTTATGCGTACATTGGCAGGTTCTAGAGCCCCCTCTACCGTTGCGTCGTATCGGGATAAGTGGCGCTTGTTCTGCACTTGGTGCGAGACCTATGGCTCCGATCCTGAACGCTGTGAAACGCAGGTGGTAGTGCAGTTTCTTCAGTCGCTACTAGATAAGGGTAGGGCGGCCAACACACTGAAGGTGTATGTTGCCGCTATCGCTGCATGCCATTCTGACAGACGGCTGGGTAAGAATGAACTGGTGTTAGACTTCATGAAGGGAGTGCGACGCCTCCGCCCAGTGAGAGCCCTTCAGGTTCCCATCTGGGACCTTAGTTTGGTGCTCTCTGCGCTTGAGAAGCCTCCCTTTGAGCCCCTGGGGACTGCTTCTCTCCGTCACCTTTCCTTGAAGGTGGCGTTTCTATTGGCAGTCACTTCCGCTAAGAGGGTCGGTGAGCTCCACGCACTCTCGGTGAGTGAGGAGTGTCTGAGGATGAGACCTGACAAGTCAGGCGTCACCTTGCGACCCAATCCCTCTTTTCTGCCAAAGGTGCTGTCTATAGAACATGTGAACCGACCGCTACACCTGTCGGCTTTCTTGGGTGTGGACGGTTTGGGTAATACTCCGCACGTCCTATGCCCGGTAAGGGCTTTGGATGCTTATATCGAGAGAACAAGAGCGATCAGGCTGACTGATCAGCTCTTTGTCTGCTATGGAGATAGAGTCCTGGGTCAAGGGCTCTCGAAGCAAAGACTCTCACATTGGCTTGTTGACACCATTGCCTGTGCGTACAACTTGGCTGGACAGACTATGCCGTCCGCGGTAGTGGCACACTCCATTCGGCGTGTGGCCACTTCTTGGGCACAGCTTAAGGGGGTTCCCCTGTCTGAAATCTGTGCCTCAGCCAGTTGGGCGTCGCCGGGTACATTCACCAGGTTCTACCGGGTCAATGTGGTTCCGGAGAATCGTGTGGAACAAGCTGTCCTGGAGGTTGCCTCTGCTCCGGCGGAGACAGTGGGCACCTCTTTGTAAGTTGGACTTGGAGCGGGCCACGGGGAGGGCTTGAGCTCCTAGTTTTATTTTGTTAATTTATTTTGATAGATCGCCGACTGATCTGGTAGTGTACTATCATATATTGGAGTGATCCAATATAGCGCTACATAACGAAGGTTACGTATGTAACCACGGTTATGTGAGCGATTGGATCACTCCAATCTGGCTACGGAGATCTATCGCGCCTCGGAAAGGGCACGAGGAAGAAGGAAGTGACGCGCGGGGCAAAGTGCATGCGGAGGCTCCGCCTCGCGCGCGTCACTTCCCGTACTTATGCACGGGAATCATCGGTAAGTCTGCTCGTAGCTCCGCCTAGCGGAGGAACTATCATATATTGGAGTGATCCAATCGCTCACATAACCGTGGTTACATACGTAACCTTCGTTCTCTCTTGAACATGTAGGTGTTGTTGGGTTTGGGAGACGAGGCGAACTTGGGAAGAGGTGAGCTGCTGCCACTGTCTGTGAGAGAGAGAGAGAGACAGACACAGGGTTTATATGAGAGAGAGAGATACTAGAACATGACCCCAAAATGGAGTCTCTTTTATCTCCCAAAATCTGCCTACACACAGTTACTGCATCTAAACATATATCCTTTATCAGCATCAGCCTCAGTGATGCTCACAGCCGCAGAAGACAGCAGCCTATATATGTTCCATATGTGTTCAATTGCATCGATTTACCTGTATACATGTACATATATATAAAAGCTGAGCATGTTTGCTGGTTCCTGCCAGACAGCAACAATATTATATTTCTATCTGCTGCTACAGCCTCTTCAGCCAGTATATATATTTCCATCTGTCCTCTGTTCTTTAAACTATAACAGTTTTGAAAACTCTGAACTATATGAACCATATGGGAGGCCAACTTCTTTATGAATGTGTGCAGAGACTAGCTCTTCTCTCCCTCTCTCTCTTTCTGTGCTTCAGAACTCAACAGCTCATTTTAAAGCCCAAACCACAGATACTTCATAAACTATTCCATCTCAGCATAGCGGGGAGAGCGTTTTGCATAAGTCGTATGGAAATGACTACCAATTAGTGATCAGCGAGTGCAGGACATCTCTGCAAGCTGGTGGTTGGAACATTTTAATACTTCTTCTCCAATGCTCTGATACGAACACTTAAGATTCCTTTCCTAGCCTTCAGTGTTAGTCTAATCTCCATGTAAAGCCCACATGTCACATTGCACACATGTAGGCAAACTGCTACTGGAACAGGGTTCCCACACATCTTTACCAATTAATCTCCAAAACTTTTCCAAAACTTTTCCAGAATATTTAACCCGATTTCCAGGACTATATATATAAGAATAATTCAGCTCAATAACGAGTCGCTTTAATACTCCTATGTGCAATATGCCTAAAGAGTAAAGACAGGTAGTGTATGCCAGTGGTTCTCAACCTTTTCAGGCCGTGACCCCCGAAATAATCATATTTGAACTGGGGACCCTGGCACCCTGGCGAGCACTAAGAGTAGAGGAATTTTGTATAACACGGTTTTATTGTGAAAATAGCCGATCTACATGCTCACTTTGTCACGTTGTGAGCATGTAGATCTGCTATTTTCACAATTTCTGCCTCTAATATTTGACAATTTGGCCAATGTTTAATTTGTCATTTAAGAGGTATTAACAAAATCAATAACCAAAGACAATGCATAGCTATTTTTTTCCAGGACCTTCCAGGACCCTTGATACATTCCAAAACTTTTCCAGTACTGGAAAAATATTTTTCTAATTTCAAAATATTTCCAGGAATTCCATGACTGTGGGAACCCTGTAGATAATAATGGTGGCACCCTCGTACCTCTACGTTATAAAGTTTTCCTCCGGCGACCACCTCTATTCCAGTAGCCTTTACTGTGACACGTGCTCCATAACACAAAGCAGCTCCTGTTACTCCAGGTATGAAGAGTGATCCTGTAGATGGGGAGAAGAGCAAAGAACCAAAGATAAATTATGAGAGGTGAGAGCAAAAATCAGAAAACAGGATTCTAAGAAATTAACTGAAAACCATTTACTGGGTTAGTAGCTTACATTAAAGTTACGGTTTGTTTATTCATACCGACATAGCAGTATACAAAACTAAAATATGTGAATAAAATGAAAAGGTATAAAAACATAATCTGCACATAAATCTACACAATAGCAGCCTGAAACAATGGCTCAAATCATGACATCATTCATTATTCATTGCGATCGTCAGACTGCACTGCCAGTTACTATCAACACCTCCACCGGCTGTCCCTCCCTCCCTCTTATCTCCGGCACTGTACCCCTATCCATGCCAAACTTTGCACACACACTCCTTGGCTGGCAAACCACAACCTCCATTCCTAATTTCTCAATTTCTCCCTCTTCTAGTGCCACCATGAGGTTGCTGACCTGACGGTCGCTTATCTCCCGATTAGGGAGTCTTACTGGTTAATGATACTTACTTGCATTAAATAATATTGGGGTCTACCATAGACTGCTAGCTATTCTTTTGACTACATTGCTGTGTCTTCTTGCATTGATTATCTTTATGTTTGTTATAATAAAACATTACCTCTGGTACCATGACATCTCCAACTCAAAAGCCCCAAATACATCACATCTTACCCCCAAATACACTGCTCAAAAAAAGAAAGGCAACGCATAATCATTGCAATGTAACTCCAAGTCAATCACACTTTTGGGATATCAACCTGGCCAGTTAGGAAGCAACACTGATTATGAATCAGTTTCATCTGCTGTTGTGCAAATGGAAAAGACAACAGGTGAAAATGAGGCAATTTGCAAGACAACCCCTAAAAAAGGAATGGTTTTGCAGGTGGTGGCCACAGACCATTTTCCTGTCCTCATCCTTTCTGGCAGATTTTTGGTTAGTTTTGGATTTTGCCAGTGCCCTGACCACTAGAGGTAGCATGAGGCAGTATCTGCAACCCACATAAGTTGCTCAGGTAGTGCTGCTCATCCAGGATGGCACATCAATGCGCACTGTGGCAAGAAGGTTTGCTGTGTCTCCCAGCACAGTGTCCAGAGCATGGAGGCGATACCAGGAGACAGGCCAGTACACCAGGAGACGTGGAGGGGGCCGTAGGAGGACAACAACCCAGCCGCAGGACCGCTATCTGGTCCTTTGTGCAAGGAGGAACAGGAGGAGCACTGCCAGAGCCCTACAAAACGACCTTCAGCAGGCCACTAATGTGAATGTTTCTGCTCAAACTGTGAGAAACAGACTCCATGATGGTGGTATGAGGGCCCGACGTCCACAAGTGGGGCCTGTGCTCACAGCCCAACACCGTGCAGCCCGATTTACATTTGCCAGAGAACACATAGACTGGCAGGTCTATGTTGGGTTTTTTGGGTGTTCCCTTTATTTTTTTGAGCAGTGTACATCCCCCTCATAAAATGTGTCAAACCCACAGTTAAAATAGTCAAAGTGTGGTCAGAGGAGGCAGACTCTATCTTACAGTCAAAATTCCACCTTACTGACTGGAAAATGTTTGCCACTCAGGCCACCCAGGACTCTCATATTAACATCGACACCTATACCTCTGCTGTAGTAGAAGACTACATCAACACAAATACAAACAGTGTTACCACCCTCAAACCAGCTTTCCCAAACCAGAAGTCGTGGATGAACAGAGAAACACGTCTACTGTTAAAGGCACGTGACATCGCTTTTGGATCTGGTGATGCACAGGCCTACAGTATAGCCAGGGCTAATCTGAAAAGGGACATAAAGAGGGACAAGCATGACTACAAGCTGAGGCTTGAGGAGCACTTTGCTAACAACTCTGACTCCCAAAGCACGTGGCAAAGTATACAGGCTATTACAAACTACAAATCCACTAAAGCCTCACTTCTGACACCTCCTTCCCTGACGAGCTAAATACATTTTATGCTCGTTTTGATAGGAGAACACAGAGACAGCCATCAAAGCTGTCCTCTCTGCAAACCACCAACCCCACTGAGTTTCTGTCCCTATTTTTCTTCAGGAGAATGAGGGATGTCAACCTGTCCAACGTAACTCTGTAAAACTTTTACCACTGCACCATTGAAAGTACCCTCACCTACTGCTACTACTTAACAATGTTTTCAAACAAGAAACAAGTTATTGTCTCCACCAGCCAAAGACATGAGGGAAGAGTATGTTTTCGCCCCTGTCCGTCCGTGCGTGCGTCCGTCTGTTACCAGCTAATCTCCGGCGCCGTTGGCCCGGTCCCTGGCAAACTGTGCGCACACACTCCCTGGATACCAATTCTGAACCTCTGCCCCAAACTTTCCCATGGGCCTGTTCAAGCGCCACCAGGAGGCCGATTTTTGGCAAAACTAGCTTTTGGCCAGTACACCTACAGATTTTGTCCAACAATCGAGCAAAGCTGATTGGCTAAAACTGTCTCCCAAAGTTTGCAGGATTGGTCCGTTTTGAATAAAATGCCTGAAATCATTAACGCAGTGTGCGATTTTGTGAAATTGTGCATGCACATTCCCAATAGGCCGAGGAACAAATGCCACTTCAAAAATGTCAAATCAGCCTCACTAGCCCTTACCCGTTCAAAGATATGAGCTCCAAAATGATGTGCAGTGTGTGGGTTATATGATGTGCACTGTGCAAACAGTATATGAGGGATGGAAAGTAACTTTAACTGGTGCTTGCATGATGTAGGAGCATCAATGTAAGAAACCCGTTTCGTTTAATGGCTACAGAGATACTGTCCCCCCCCCCCCCCCACCCGCCTGCACACACACACACACACACACACACACACACACACACACACAGAGCTGGTTAAACATTTTGCCTCATGCTAGATGCAGAATAGATGTGCCTCATGCTAGATGCAGAATAGATAGTAGATACACCATAAAAATGCTAATATACAGCATACGATTTGTGAAAGTGACAAACGGGCTTCACAGTTATGTCAGGTGTGTTCATATGCTAATGGTGATGCGATTTCAGATCAATTGCTCCAGCCACTGAGGAGAAACGCTGTGACAGACACTCACTCACTCAGACAGACAGACATTCGCAAAATTATAGTATAGATGGTGGCACTAAACAGGCCGATTCATATTTTTACCTATAACTCCACTGATCAATGTACAACTTTGTATGTGCACTACCTAGAGGCCAAGGAAAATCCTTTGCCCTGCATTCTTCATATCTGCCTTTATAGCGCCACCATGAGGCCGAATTGTGTAAAACCTAGTTTTTCCTATTATTCCTTGAGATTTTATCAGAAAATCATGCAAATCTGTACACAGTATCTCTATAGTCATGTGATCAAGACGGATCTGTCCACCATTTCATATTCCATCCTAATTGGCTAACATTGGCTTCCAAAGTTTGCAGGACTGGTCCATTTTGAACAAAATGAGAATCATCAATGCAGCTTGTAATTACAGAAAAATTCTGCACACACATTCCCACTAGGGCAGGGGGTCCAGGACCCCTAGGGGGTCCTCAGAGTTACTACAGGGGGGCTGCCAAATCTTTAGTGGTAGGATCATGTTTTTTACACTTAAACCCTATAGCATCCACATCCTGAGTGGAACATTAGCAAAAAATAGCAGATCTAAAAGGCATTGTAAGCTTGTAGATCGGCTATTTTTGGCAAAGAGGTTTGTAGAGAGAAAAGAAGAGCAGACTAAGTATTTGATGGTTCAAGTGGTTAAATGTCTGAAAATACACATTACTCCAACATGACTGTGCTGTCAAACAAGTCTAAGCTGTCTAAGAAATCTATTAACATAACACAATTTTATACAATGTGTAGTGAACTTGGGGGTCCCTGCTTCAATCCTCTCTCAGCTAAGGGGTCCTTGGCCTGAAAACATTGAAGGTCCCTGCACTAGGGCAAGGAACAACTGCCACTCTTTTCACATTGGCCTGTTATAGCGCCACCAGCAGGTCGACTTTTGCCAAACAATTTGTTGGAACAAAATGCCTCAAATCATGCATGCAACACACACAACTAGTTAGATGAGCTGAACACATGGTGATGTTTACTGTGGCTACAACGCACACAGTACAAACTGGTAGCAGCAGTGAACACATGAGCCAACAACACCACAACAACACAACGACATCCGGCAGCATTCATTTACGTGCTCAATGTCGTAACTCCCAAGTAAAACCCTGGAGCCAACAGTGCGCTCATACCTGGCTCATACTGTACATAAACAGTAACGGAGTACTTTACATTGCAGTATTGATACTTTTACTTAAATAAGAAATGTGATTACTTTTTCCACCACTGCAGGTGTTGATAAAGCAGTAGCGTTTACTTTAAACGCAGCGACTTGAGCCGTGACGTTGCAACGCTCCGGCCAATCATATGCTCGGAGCGGCACACCAACATTTGCGTACCGGGACTTATTAATTAGCCGTTACCGGGGCCTTCACCTCATTCTGACTCCTCACAGAGTTCCAGAGTTGATCCAACGGAGAGTTAGCATTCCTTCTACGATCACCTACCGACCACGATGGGCCAGTCTTTTGGCAAGCGACGCAAGGCGGCTGATGAGGGATATGGGACTTTACGCAGCATCGTTGCACTTGGCACCACTGGCGAATATGTAGGGCCCCAGCCCTACTTATTTACCGCGGGATGCACCCCCAAGTGTGTGCCAAGGCGTATGTCTCGGGTAGCTCTCAGCACAAAGTGCAAGTGCATTGACTGTATTAAAGCTTCGGCTTTACTGCAGGAAAGTGTGCTCTGCCTCTGTGTTGACTAAGCTACCTGAGCCCACTCCCAAGTCAGCCTGCAGCTGCACCAACGGCCTTTTTAAAGGCCACCAATTGGTTCCTTGAAAGAGTAAAATCCTAACACGCTGAAGCCTAGCGCTGAACGGTGCCGCCCGGGCGGCAGCCAGCAGGCTGGCACACCGGGTTGGCGGTGGCCGCCGCCGTCGGCGGCGACTCTGGAGTCTGGACTGTCGTGGACGCCAGTGAGTGGCCGCCGCGCAGAGCGAGTCTGGGTCACTGCACAGTTAAAGCACCTCATAATAACACCTATAAATGCTCAGCTCCAAATAGACACTATGACAAATGCACTAGCAGGGGGAGCCAACACAGCCTTTATACCACTATAAACCAAATCTCTACCAGAAAGTTTCAGTCCACTTTTCACAGTTGTTGACCCAGTCAACTTAGTAAGGTAGAATACCCTGAATATAGGCTATTAGTACCCCACCCTCCAACAGTAATGTCTCTGGTTATTTCCATTTGCTTTTAAATGTCAGCAATCAAAAACATGAGATATCTGTCCAAGGTTCTGTCACACCAGGCAGGCATCACATTAGCTCTGGTCCATAGCGTTAGATAACTCCACTAACGCTATGGACAGGTCATCAAAAACGTGGTGAACAGATTCATACACGGCCATTATTTAGGTAAAACGGTCATTACCTGTCGTCTCCATTTCGAAGCCCTCGCGATGTCCCTCCGTCTGGTTTAAAAGCAGCAAACACCGCACGACCACAACCCAACGAAGAGGCTAAGCTAGCAATGCACGAGTGAACTGAATAGCTGCTAGCACAAACGCGAGGCCATAGTTTGTTATGAACAGCACAGGAGGCAATGCAGTTAGAAGACCACATAATCACATATAAATCACACCATGGCATCTACGCTCTTCTCATCTGACTGGAAACTGGAAAAACACCAAACAAAACATTCACTTCCAGGACTACATTACTCCTCCTCTTCCGGGGTCAGACGAAAATAGCGCGTGATTCCTAAACCCACCAGGATTGAGTTAAGGCCCGCCTCGCGGAAACGCGAGGACTTCCAGGAGTGGCTGAAATCCCTGCCTGACACATGGAGGGTGGATAAAGTCAGAGGCATGAAGACTTGTACTTGAGAAAAGCCTGCATTTGCACAATACACAAATTAATATCTCACTACAGTGCTCAAAATAAACTGTGCTAAAAAAAACTTGAAACTGACTTAACTGTACTGTGCTTAATAAAGGGAAAACTTTGTAACTTTGCTAAAGAGAAAAACGTAGCCTACTGAGAAAGCTATTAATTTGTCACTACTGTGCTCAAAATAAAAACTCTTACTGATTATCAGTTAAATTGTTATGGTTTGGATATGGCTTTGGGCCTATTATGCTGCATGTATTATTGTAATGGATCAGTAGGTAGTAGGTACTTTGCACTTGAGCGAGCAGCACTAACGTTCATGGGCACTTTCATACTTAAGATTATCGAGAGGAGGCGGGTCTTAACTCAAGCCTGGTGGGTTTAGGAATCACGCGAAAATAGCAGATCTACAAGCTCACAGCGCCACACCGCCATTAATGAAGCTTCACACGATTAATACATTATAAAACGCTACAATTGAAGCATTTGTACTTGAGTATTTCCAATATGTTTTACTTACACTCTACATCTCAGAGGAAAACGATGTAGCCTACTGTACTATTACTCCTCCACAATCATTTGAAAACTTTTGTTACTTTGTAGATTTGAATTATTTTTACAAAACATACCACCATTTCAGCCAAATATATCCTCCATTTCGGCCATTTAAAAATAGACGATCTAAAAGCTCACAATGCCTTGTGATGTGACGCATTGTGAGCTTTTAAATCTGCTATTTTTTCCAAAATATTTTGTATGCATTTTAAACTTGTGAAAAGGGACATTCTGCACAATGACAACTTTTACTTTTCGTACTTTAAAGTACATTTTATACCAATAGGGAGAACCACTGCTTTAGAACTTTGGACCCTGAGACCTCAATTTATATTGTAAAATCAATGTTAATTTAACTCAGTGTGTAAATGTACACCCTCAGTTACATATCCATAAGGGTCCATTTGGTTCCTAACTATAATTTATCTGGGGACCCCCTGAAACTCCCTAAAGGACCCCTGGGGGTCCCCGGACCCCATTTTGAGACCAATGTTATAAACGCCCACCAGTCACCTCCACACATATATAAATGAACCAGAAGGGGGAGACAAAACACCAGTGTAGCTCCTTCGTGGCCATGATATGAACACTTAGTATTCTCTAAAGGTTGTGTGTAAACTAGAACCTACTAGAAGCCTACTTCATAAATGAAACCTGTTGTTATAAACAACAATAACACATATAATACATTGATGAACTTTTCAAAAGTGCTTCACAACACAAACCACAAGAAACAGTGTGGGGAAAACAAAACACACTTGAATTTCAATACCAAGAGTGAAAAGGCAAAAACAACTAAATTGAGGCCATACAATAATAGTGTTAAAAATCATTCTATATAAGTGAGTCTTTAGAAGAGTTTTAAAAGTGGCCAGTGTGAGGTAGCCTGTGACTGACTGACTATCTTCTATAGGAAGATTGTTCCACTAATGTCCGGTAAACATTTGCTGGAAATAAATACGGTAAAATAAGAGTATAGGCATATTATTGTCTAATTGCCTTGTGTACCTGTAGACTACCTGCTTTAATTACATCAAGTTTTATTTTTTAAACAAAACTGATTCTGAAAGAATTGTGACAATGTCCTAAGAAAAAGCTTTAGAGTAATTTCCATGGATAACTCCAGGCAGGAATAACCCCACAGTACTGGAGAACTCTATGCACCTGTGTCACCTCAAGACCTCAGGAGGGACCCACCCAATATCTCCCCAGAGGAGCCTCTTGTTGCGAAAAAACAAATAGAGCAGGAGAGGGGAGTTTAGCCTTGGCCAGGAGGAGGAGATGGGCAGTGATTTGGCCACCACTGCCGACCCGGCCATCAGGAGGGTGTAGCGGTTCACGGGTCAAAACACCTTATGATCGATGGTTACCGCCTGAAGACATCAAATTTTCCTGGCCAAGGCTACATTCAATGGAATGTATGGAGAAGCATCGTTAGATGTAATTATAATCATATTGTCCATAGAACCATTATTTCTATATACTTCGTTGACCATGGCGCCTCAGGCCTCAGGAGTAGCTTAGATTAGATTACTCTAAATCTATTTGCAGAAAATGGACAATCTACAAGATTACAACTTGTAGACTCTTAGGGCCAACAGCGCCTGCATGGTCTCAGGTGTCTGAAGAAATTCGGCCTGAGACCCACCACCATCAGGGACTTCTACAGAGGCACAATAAAGCCTACTAACAAGCAGTTTCACATCGTGGTACGGCAGCTGCACAGACAGAGACCACAGGGCTCTGAGGAGGGTTGTCTGCACTGCAGAGAAAATCACCGGATGTGAGCTGCCCAGTATGGAGGATCTCTACACCCAGCTTTGCCTCAATAAATCCCTGAAGATTATCGAAGACCTCACCCACCCCCACAAAGGACTTTTTTCCCCTCTAAAGTCAAAAAGGGTGAAGGGATACAAGATCCTGAAAGCAAGCACGAGCAGGCTGAGGAACAGTTTCTTTCCTCAAGCAATCAGACTTGTAAATGCTAAGTGCATAGCAACTTCCCAATTCACAGTGTGCGCCCTTCGCAGTGTAGCCCTAGCTAGGGTAGTGCTAGTGTAGTGTAGGACTTTGCCCTGTGAAGTACACATTTTGCCTGTGAAATGAGACAGCACTAAACTAGCAAGTGCAGAGCCAAGATGTTCCCCTCCGCTGTACTTTTAAGCCTTCTTAAACGTCCCCAAACTTCTTTTTTGTGAAGCTAAATTAAAATTTAGTAAAGTATTTTGTTTGCAATTATTATTTCAAAATATGAATTATAAAAACTAAATTCTATGATTGTTTTATATAGAGCATTTATATAGCATTATATAGAGGCAGTTTATTTCATATCTAATCATAAGAAAACAATATGAAATGGATTGCCTGTTAATTATAGCCACAACAAACACATCATCTCAAGACTCCCATGGATATCAGACAGTCATGTATCTCATATTATAATCTGTTCCCAGTGGTGTAACGTAACTAAGTACATTTACTTAAGTTCAGTTTTGAGGTATTTGTACTTTACTTGAGTAGTTCCAGTTTTCAGTACTTTTACTTCTACTCCACTACATCTCAGAGGCAAATATTGTACTTACTCCACCAAAAATATTTGGGAACTTTACTATACTTTGCAGATAGGCCTATAAATGATTATATTATACAACATTACATTAACCCAATTTAGCCCTATTTTATACCTAAGCTATTTGAAAATAGACGATCTACAAGCTCACAACGCGTCGCATGGTGACCTGTTGTCAGCTTGTAGATCTGCTATTTTTAAATACATTTGAGTACATCCCTTCGGCCTGATAACTCGTTATCAGGCCGTCGGTCTGTTAAATATATCGTCATTCACCGCGGAGCCATTCATTATCCCTTACATGTGTACGTCCATGCGTGTAATGCGACTAATGCGTGCGTGTGTATGTGTGTCTTCTCAAACAGCCTCTCCTCCTGCTGTTGGTGGAAGGAGCTCTGCTGCAGTTTAGCCTGTCGGATCTGTTCCTCCTCCACCTTCAGGTCACTGCTTCAGTTGATGGTACCTGCAGGAAGGGAAGCCAGAGCGAAGAGACAGAGGAGGGGAGGAGGCAGAGAAGGAACCGTGGGAAGAGAGAAAGTAAGGACAAAAAACAAAGGATGGAAGGAAGTTAAGGTCAAACATTGACAAGTGTGTGTGTTGTTTCAGCCTTGGGTTGGGATCCGGAGCCAGATGCAACCCTAAGGAACCGGAATTGGTTCCACTGCTGGTTCTCTGAGAGTGTACAAATGGAACCAAATGGACCAGTAAGTGTCCATTTGATTCTATTTGTACACTCTGTGTTACAGACCCGTAAGAGTCTGTAAGTAAACCAGAGGGTCCCTAGACCTCTATGTGAGAACCACAACAATATGAAGACTGCAAAACTGACACTGTATGTATGATGAGGAGAGCAGTGAGACTTGGTTAAAACACTTTCACCCTGGTGTTCATATTCAAATTGTCATTATAGGCAAACAGTTTTAATCAGCCTCAAACTCCCTTAAAAGGTCTAATTTCTGTTAACTCATCCCCTGCTTATGACGAGCTTGACGAGCTATATTTATGGGTCCACTCTGCTTATGACGAATATGACGAGTTATCAATTAGCTTTAATAACTATAAAACAAAAAAGTATGATCGCCGATTCGCCGTCCATAGCACTCTATGGACGGGCCCTATTCACAAAAAACGGATCTGGATGTTCCAGACCGGAAATGGGGGGGCGGGACAACGTGTCGGCAGACTGTATCCTGTCTGCCGAAATGTCATCCGGTTCAATGTTACGCAACACCAGCGTGGCGCTCCGTCGGTTTCGCTTTGAGCAATGGAAGGCTGTAGTGTTTTGTTGCTTACCGTGCCTGGATCGTATTGTGAATGGAATCGGTGAACCATCGCGCAATGGATTCGCGCGCGCCCACGTTAAAGGTAGGCAAAATCCTGGCGGTGTGGACCATTAGAAGGGTCTTAAAAATAGCGGTGGGTGAGTTAATTTGTTGCAGACATCTATGAGCTTAGCCACACACACACACACACACACCAGTGAATTCTCAAATTTAAAGGTCTGCCAAACAACATTCCTTTAGTTTAGAGTATCATGATTCTGTTTAAATCTACCAAACTGTCACCCTTGCATTAACAAAGATTTTACACAAACAAGTTCTATGCTAATTACAAGTACCGTATCCACCCAAACAAACTGCAAAGTTGTGAGACTGCTGCTGTCATTGAATAACAGCCATCCAAAAATCCTTTGCCACAAACAGGGCTAAAAAGAGATTGAATTGGTATCGTATGGGCATTGATATTTACGGTTGCAGTACTGGTATCGAGCAATCAAGTTCATTCCTACTTTTTGAAGGGTCAATTGATCCTTTTAAGAAAGCTGTAGAATCTGGAGTGCACAAATGGACACGAATGCAATTAATTTAGAAATTACTGTTACTTCTAAGACCACCAAAATAATATAAAGCTAAAATAATTTGCATTAAACATAATCCTTACTTGAACTCAAAGCGAAGGTTAGGGAAACAAGCAAGGCTCTCATAACAATAATAATTTGAATTTATATAGCAACTTTCAAAAACCAAGTGGCGCTTAACAATACTGGTCTTTCTAAGTTCAGACACCGCTCTGGATAGCAGTCTCCTCTTCTATAGCAAACAAATTCCCTTGCCATCTGTGTGCATAGCCAGAGACATGATATGTCAGGACTTAAAATGTATATGGAGCACAAACTATTATTTTTACAACATAACTATTACTTTTAGAATTACAATGGTATTGCACTGTATACAAACAGACACTCACACATCCCTAGTTGAGTTTAGCTAGTTCAGCCTGTAGTTTCTCTCTGCTGCTCTTCACAGCCTGGAAGGTGTCCTGGTTCTTCTTATAGCCACTGTCCATCTTCTTCACCTCTGCCTGTTTGGTCTTGAGTTCACCATGCTGTAGTTTCATCTGGCCCTGCACAGAGCAGAGAGAAAGACAACAGGAAGAGAGGAGAAGCAGAGAGAGGAATAAAGAACACTACAGTGTTTTGCAACGAGAAACATTTTAGAAGCAATAGATCCGTACTCTGTAGCCACTGCACTATACATCATGTACAGTACATGTGCAATAATGACATTGCAAATGAAAGTACAGCAAATCGGGCCAGTCAGTTGCTGTACTGTACTAAAACATGATATGACTAATCTGAAAGAAAAACAGTACAATCCAACTATGATTTAATGACTTCTTGGTAACTATTCTTGCAAGTACATTGTACAGAGGTGTCATGCTGAACTGTTATTCACCCTCTAAAAATCATAATTGCTAGAGTGATACATTCTGCCTAGAACCCAGCCACCAGGAGAAAACACAAACAAATAAAGAATAATTATCCATAAGCGGTCATGTAGGTCCATTCCTCATGGACATTCTTACCTTTAGTAGCCTTGCTCATGTTGTTCTTGCAGGTCATCATTTGTCCTGCCAGCACGGCCTCTTCTCCGTCCTCATTGGTGGAGACTGAGACCTGCTGACACAGCCCTGTAGTGATGCTCTGCTGCTTCCCAGTCGGAACTGTCCTGCTAGCCCTCCTCCTCCAGTCTGGAGCTTCACCGTGTGCTTAGAAACCTCCTTCTCCTTTACCACTAGCATCTTCTTGTCCTGAAAATGGACAATAGTACCATGTAAATACTGTCCTCATGGCATTCTAAGTTTTCATCTTACAAAAAGATCGGACTGCCCTATACTGTATCTTCATCTGGCCGGTGGTGGGCACTGGGAAGTGAACCCAGGCAGTCCCAGGCTGGGAGAAACGTTAAAGCACCCATTATAAGCCAGTTGTTCTCAAACCTTTTCATGTCAAGTAGCCCCAAATTGACACTTCTCAACCATTTTAATTTCAAGGACACCCAGTTTGACATGCTTTACGCCACTGGTTCCCAAGCACTGGGTCGGGACCCATTTGTAGGTCGCAGACACATTTTTATGGGTCCCTTAATTTGTTTCCTACATTTTGATTTTAATTATTTCAAAACGTTTGCAAAAAACATTCCCCCAAAGCTGAGATTGTCATTAATAGGCCTAAATAAAAGAAAAATCTAAGAAATTCCATATATTGACAACAAATGCTATAGGGTAGTGAAAATAGCCGATCTACAAGCTCACAACGTCCCGCAGTGCAAGGCATTGTGAGCTTGTAGTTCAGCTATTATTTTCACAATATTCATCTGTGGAACCGAGTCAAATCAAATGTAATGCCTCAACTCCTACAATTCCATGTGCTTGTCAGGAGTCCCCACTTCAGATTACTTTGGGGGGTCGCGGCCTGAAAAGTTTGGGAATCCTTGGTCTAGACCAGGGTTCCTCAATTAGTTTTCCCCAAGGGCCGAATTATGTCTAGGGTACCAAGCCGAGGACCACAACATTGCAGGGGGCGACGGCGGCGTTCCCGCTACTCCAGCGACTGCGACAGTTCAGATATTGTCGTTGTCGGGTGAAAATCTTGTATGTCCAAAACCATTCGTTTTGCATTTATCATTTTAAAAATTATTTAAACTAGTGAAAACAGCCGATCTACAAGCACACAACGCCTCGCGGTGTGAGGCGGTGTGTGCTTGTAGATCGGCTGTTTTCACTACTTTTGTGTGCCGGCCTTGTTTGATGAACCAGGGCTTTACTTTGAGAAAGAACGTACACATTTTGAGTTACGGGTTTGTCCACCCGACAATGACGATATATTAGTGTTGTTGCTGCTCTTATACCACCATTATTACTGGGGTTGGTGGGGGCCAGACAGTAGCCCCCCGCGGGCCGCAAATGGCCCGCGGGCCGCCTATTGGGGAACCCTGCTCTAGAGGGTGGACATGCTACACAGCATGTGTTTGACAACATGAGATTGAGCCAGTGTTGGAAAATATCATATACATTTACTCAAGTACTGTACTTCAGCACAATTTTTACTTACCTTTACTTTACTTGAGTATGTCCATTTTTCAACACTACTCCACTACATATCAGATTCAAATATTGTACTTTTTACCCCACTGCATTTATTTCGATCATTATCAATTACATTAACTAAATAAGCCCAATATACTTAATCTATTCAAAAATAGCTTATAGATCTGCGATTTGTGCAAGATTTTGAAAAAAAAAGAAAAGAATAGTAATCTTTATTCTTCTGCATAATGAGACATTTTAAGTAGCGTACAGGTATATCTTGATGCCAACACATTAACTTATGTGAATACAGAGCTTTTACATGGAACTGAGTATTTCTACCTTGTGGGATTGCTACTTTTACTTAGGCCTAAGTCCGATTTGAATAATGCCTTATAAAGACCTAAGTCTGATTTGAAAATTACCCACTGTTTTTTCTGGAAAACGTATTACTCAGCCTCTGTAGCAGTTAGAAACAAAATTCCAAAACTATTTGATAGCTTACACCTTTCATAGAAAACAAATCAGAAAAACTTCAAATATATATATATATATATATATATTTT
>NC_137819.1:7928553-8081053 GCF_963921795.1 Nannobrachium achirus | reverse complement strand
CGGTTGGATCTTCTTACTACCTCGGGTTGGGGGAGTGGACAGGACGTGGTGGCGGTAGCGGCCTCTGGCAAAGCTGTTGTATGATGGTACACCGGGTCTGTCTCAGGTGGTACGTGCCATGTGACTGGCCGAGCTTTCCTTTTCCCTGTCACATGTCTGGTCCCCAGCCACAGGTACCGGTCCCCTGCATCAGGGCTCGTCATTCTTGGATCCGGCGGAGCTGCAGGAATCCACTGGTCCCTTTCATTCCGTTGTGTTGCCACCCGCTTCATCCATTCCCGGGCATACTCCACCGCTGCCACTTGCAGTCGTCGCTGGTGCTTTCGGACCCAGTCACGGACCTTGCCCGACCTGGCATTCACGACAGCCCTCTGGACCTGAAGGCGGAGAGCAGGCTGAGACCATTTGAGTTCAGGCAGTACATTGTCAGCATAAGCTGAGAGGACATCAGCCACAAAACCTCTACCAGCACCAGTAGGCAGAAGAACATGAAGATATCTGCACCGATCACCATACCAACATCTTCCTTTCTGGAAGTATCTGCATATGTTGTACGATGGTGAAGGTGGCCCTTGATATACTGACCCACGTCTTGCACGATTAGGGAGAATAACTGAAACTTGTGGTCTATGGACATTTGAGCCCGAGTAAACCCCACCTGATGTACGACTCCTTACATCAGGGGGGAAAAGTTTCCCCCATCTTGAGCAGCCAGGGTTGCTGTTGTGGGATATGGATCTGTAGGTGGCTGAACATGAATATTAACATGTTTGTTCCTGCCCAGATTAGCATAGTGGCCTGATTTATGGTAACGATTACCCACATTGGTGTTTGAGGGAGGCCTCGAGGCTGGTGCCTGTAGTGCAAATAAGGCCTCTGTCAATTTATCAATATGCTCTTTTTGGTTCTGCAACACACACTTTAATTCAGCCATTTCCGTGTTAACAGAACTAGTAGTAGGTGCCTTACTCTCAGAGTACTGTATAGCACTAAAGCATGGAACGGAGTAACTCCTACCCCTTGGCTCCTCAGGTCGTCCTTCCCGCTCCCAAAGAATGGCTTCTGCTCTTGCATCGAGGAGGCTGTAATCAGGATGTTGTCGGACCACTCGTTTTAACTCCCTGCGAAGGTTAGAGTCAAGAACATGTTCAATAAACTGATCTCTGAGGAGTGTTGGGCCACACTGCATTTCCCTTGGGGAACAACGTTCAACCTGTTCCATTAAACACTGCAAAGCATGTGAGAACTCTTGAAGTGATTCCCCTTCCTGCTGTTTCCTGGAAAAGAAACACTGTTGCAAGGAAACGTACGATTTTGAACAGCCATACAAATCATCAAGAATTGTTAAAATTTTTGCAGGGTCCTCCCTTTCTGCCCTGGGCCGGTACCTAATCTCATCCTTGGCTGGCCCCTCCAGGTGATCATATATAAAATAAGCTTGGTCAACAGGTCTTAAGTGCCTTGTTCTCAGCGTAGCTCTGATCTCCTCCACCCAATCCCCCACTGGAATCCCAGATGTGCCCCTAAAGATTGGACATTTTCGTTCCCTCTGTATATAGACCAGACGTTCAACAGGGATACAGTTATTAGGAGCAGGGCCTTGGCAGCCATCATCATAATCTGTGCAGTCTAAATCCACCTGCTGTGCTTGAGAGGCTACCTCTTGGTCCTGCGTTAGCTGGTCCTTTTCGGCGCGCAACTGCTGAACCAAGTCCCTCAGTTCTTGAATTTCTTTGGCCATGGCACAAACAAGAGAAACAGTCAATGCTGCAATGTTGATTGAAGCGCTTTGTTGGTTGGGAGGGGGGATTAAGGCAGCAATGAGGCTCAGCCAAGCTGGTCTTCAACATACACACTGCCGTTTTGTTTTAATGTAAAAATGTAACCAAGTAAGAACGAATAAAAAATAAAAAATGTTTAAGTCCTTGTCATAAGCCCACCTAAACAGTCACTGTATCACTGCCGACATCGCCAGAATGTAACCGGGCCGTGGCCCGGGTTTAGAACAGATTCTTGATACACATGTGACAATGAAAGATGGACTCAGGCAAGGACTTTCCCCCAAGATTACAATATTTATTCAATCATTCAGCAATATTAAAAGTACTTTACTGTACAGTATCAAATGGTTTAAAAGTCATAAAAACGTAAGCAGAGAAGGGAAGGGAGTACTACAGGATGGTTAAGGAATGAAGCTTATTAACCCTTGATTAAAAGCATGCAAGTTGAGGGCAAAATACCAATCTGTAAGGGGGGGGGGCACCGCTGTGATCCTATCCACCTAACCCTCCACAGTCCAGGAGTTCAACGTGCACCAATCCTGTAGCACTCAGAAGACACAGAAGAGAAGGATGGTTATCACTATGCGAGCATAACAGTGTAGAGGCACGTATGAATTACTTGAATTACTGCTTGGGGGAGAATACAATTATTGTTACCAATAAGGTTCAATAACAGCAACTAAATACTAAAGTTAAAACAAACTGAAATGAATACAAACAAACAAAACCAAAACATAACAAAACGGCAGTGGCAGTCTATCTACAAAAGAAACAAATCATACATGTTAACACACCATAAATCATATACATTATATAAAAGCAACCAAAAGTTACATTTACCTCATAACTAATGCACAGAGCCCATGTGAAGGCAAATACAGGGCATCACACAGGGCATCAGACATAGGGCATCAGTCTCTAGGGAGCAGGGCCTAAGGTGACAAACAAAAGGTCAGTTTCAAAGGCAATATTGTATGGCATTTCACCATTACTGATATATTAACCTACCCAGGGCATGGCACAGAATAGCTTCAACCTGCTTCCACCAGGACAAGAGGGAGGAAAGACCACATTAGTGTGGCTTTTGTAGTGCAAACAATTCAGGCAGCAGGAAGTGGAAGGGACCCTGGCCTTTCTCTACGGTAGCTCAGGAAGGACATTTCTGACTGGCTACACATGTCTGCTCGGATTTCTTGACAGAAAGTTAGTAGCTCATAACATGTCTACAGTGGAGTTTTATGAAATAAACTCTTTGTTTACATCTTAACTAACCTCGCATCGCCATCAACAACGTTCAGGTTTCTGTTTACATAGGCCTACTGTTCAGGAATACCGACTTATCTGGCTACCCTGAGCGTATTTATACTAGCGTATTTATACTAATGAGCTAACTTTGAGAAGTGTCTTCACAAATGATCCCAGAGTTTGTGTAGGGAACTAAAAACAAGGAGGAATGACAGAACTGGTTGACGCAGACAATAGCTACAGTAGACTCCATTATCATCTATGAACATGAGATGGAGGACTAGTAGCCTACTCTGACTTGACACCTTTGTTAGTCAAAGCTGCTCAGGTTCATTACAGGCCCCTCAGGCTGCTCCATCTAAATGAGAATATAATGACCAAATAATCCTTTGGAATGCGACATTTGTCTTCCAGGAGACACTTTTGAAAAACAACAGGTCAATAGGACAGATCAATATGACAATGAGTGACTACAGTGGAACATAATTATGGATGTAGGATCCACACATTAATGAGGGAATAGCTTTCTGACAGGCCTGTATAGATATTAGGCTATACTTTCAAAGTTGTCAAAGAAAATTACAATTTAAGCATTTAGCAGACGCTCTTAATCCAAAGAGACTTACAATAAGCAAGGTAATACATCAATACATCAAATGCATAGAAATATCAATCTAGACAAAATAACGTAGGTAGACCGAGCAGCTAATCAGTAAAACGCTTTATATCTAGCTTGGCTTTCATGTACACAGAACAGACCAGACCACCATTGTCATACCCTAGATATCGGCCAGTAGTCAACTACTGGACTACCAGGAGTTTCAAGTAGACCCTTATCACCCACTGATTTGGATGATACAATGTTAACATATGCAAGACAAGCACAGCCCCTGTGCGGTCACGTGACCATGACAACAATGGCCGACGTCATTCTTTTTTATTCAGATTTATTATACTTTATTATACTTTTAAGGACGTTACGGCACTTAAAATATTTTGTTATCACTTCCAGACAGAAATGGACATCTTATATTTGAAGTGCATGGACTTTGTATGCACACAACGTTTTTACGTCATTATTTTATTATGATTTATTATACTTTTAAAGACGTTTCGGCTCTTAAAGCATTTTGTTAGCATTTCCAGACAGAAATGGACGTCTTATACGTTGTTATATTAACAACACAACGTTTATAATTTCGCTAGCTGTCTAGTTTATATGGGTTGCTATGACAACATGGATCCGTATGTCTGTACGTCATATCCGTTTCCGTTCTGGCCTTACTCTCGCGTTGCCAGACGACTGATTCTTCAAGGGTTTGACCAGTGTTCACGCGAGAACAGAACACCGGATATATTATCCACAACAATATTGGCGTGGCGGCAGATGCAACTCTACTTGCAAACAAAAGTTTTGCAGATTTCTCAAAGCCAAAGGTAAGCCCAATATACATGTAGTTGCTATTTGTTTGGTCCGTGTAGTTGCTAACTGATAAGCTAAGCTCACAAGCTACGCTAAAAGCTAAAACAATGCATCGCACTAGTCATAAATCATAAACCTCGTAAGTACTCTACTAGGGATATGATGTATGGCTACTTGGCTAGCGTCGCACACAGCAATGGCTTGTGAGCTTAACGTGCAGACTTTTACATTAGCTTATCAGTCTTTAAATAAGTTTTCAATTAGTTAAATGTCTTTATAAGAAACGAAACGAAACCTAGTAAGTTGGCTATTTTCAACTTGTATGAATTGAGAGTAGAAGGACCTTAATGTAAACAAGCCATCATGCTTTTGTGGTTATTTCCTCTTAGTTGACCTTCAGTGAATTGTTCTGCCCTTACTTTTCCTATGCAAACTTCTAATGAAGTGTTTAACCAACCAACCAACCAATCAAAACATGAAAACGTAGTACTGTGTTTTCTAGGACATCCTTTTAGTTGTTGACCTTGTACCAGTGAACTGTACCGTCATGAAACTGTACCTTTTTCTATGCAAACTTTTAATAAAGTCTTCAATCAATTAATCAACATGAATTAAAGCAACACTACAGGGGACTCATGGGTCCTAGGTGCTATTACATTGATAACTTTTTGCAACCAGGGGTCATCAATATGTGCTCTTTACAAGAATTGGCACATTTTAGCCTTTGTTTTGACATATAATAATGTTCTTATTAATCATAATGTCCTATTACTGACTGTCTCAGTCTCCAGGTCAATATTTCTTCTGAATATGACACTGAGTTACTATGATACTATATGGCACATTAGGAGTCTACTAGGACAGTGGTTCTCAAACGTTTTATTATCAAGGGCCCCCATAACTCTGTGTACTAATGGTTCCATTTGGTTCATTTATACACTCAGGTCTATTTGGAACACCTTCAAGCAACCTACTTTGAAGTATACATTAGGTCCAGCACTGTTTCTTGTAATATTTGTATGTCCATGGCAAAAATAGAATTTACAAATGTCCTCCACAAGCTGGCATGGTGATGAACCCTGTTCGTGACACTTTTACTGGCACTGTTAGCTGTGTTACAATCCTGTCTATCGGGGAAGAGAAGGATTGCAATTTTTATGACTTTTTTTTTGTTCCGTTCGTTTTGAAAATAAACTATATTGAATGGAAGTTTACAGGGAGTTGAATGGAAAAAATGAGTACAGCAGAAAATAACCCCAGACGCAAACCAAGAAATACATAAAACCAGCTAAACCTATCCCCCTAACTAACCTAAACTTAACTCAATGACATTCGATACCTAATCTAACTACCCTAATCTAAGCTATTCAAAAAGGTGTTGTTTAACAGGAAGCTGGCGCTGGTGGTTAGTAGGTTACTCGCAACATAAAGCCACAACAGTGTTGTGGTGAATGAAATCAAGTACAATTCCTTATCCCAATGCTTCTCTCAAGAATCAGTTACATTTAGTCATAATGTACCGGGTTCAACAAATAACAAGAGGGTTCAGGACTGAGGGACACCAAACGTTCAGTTCCCAAAGACTGGATCATATAATGAGAACTTTGAGAAGCATGAAACACACACACACTGACAAGCACCCAAGTGCGGACAGCTCTTAAGTACTAGTGTCCTGTTGCATGTAATCTGGTTGATCTCCTCCCATTCCCACTACAACAAGTAAGAGGATGCAACAATCTAAAGTTGACTGCCCTGACATGCCAATTTATTTTATCATTCAGGTTGAAGATGGCAGAGAGCGACGCACACTCGGGTGAAGAGCCACATGGAGGTAAGCCAGGGGGGGGAATACAACTTAAGTTTACTGGATGGGGATGCACCTGTCCTGCGTGCACTGGGGCTACACACTACTGGACTAAATGTCTTTATTGTTATGCCTAATATCTCTAGCAATACACAAATGGGTGTGTAGTAATAGTTAAAACTAAAGCGTTACCAATAATATATATATATTATTATAATGATATATATATATTTTGTTTGTATGTTTTTTTACTTGCGTTTAGCTTCGTTGCTGACCAATTCAGTCTTGTTGGTGCGCGTGCCTAGACTGAACTGCTTAAACTGAGTCTGGTGGAATCCCTGGGTAAAGTATACATTTGCAAATCAAAAAATTACACAGTAGTAGTATGAAAAGTAAGTTCACCTTGCTAATGAAAGCTGGTGAATGCTGTGTAGTTTTACCATATGGTTTGGTATTACCAAATGCAGAACTGAGCTTGATACCAACATTGCATTGGCTTAATTTCATTATATGGAGCTATGCACATTCTAACTAACTTCTCTTTTTCATTTTAGACGAAGGGAAACGAACCTTTATATCCCCTGCGGCCAAAGAGATCCTCAAGGACCTTTTTGGCAAAGGCATGACCTTTGTAGGTTCCCCCCTCATCAATGAGGCGTCAGCTGCGGTGGGGTTAAGCGTCAGTGTCATCGAGGTTTGTTGTTCTTAAGTTAACAAATGGCAAATGTTGCAGAATTGCTTACAAGCGTGCGTGTGCGTGTGTGTGTGTGTGTGTGCATGCATGATATTATTAGTTTTTAATCTGATTTGTAGCATCTAGATACTAAAATATTGAGTGAAAGAGGACATGAGGTTATTTGGTGTGAGGAGGCAGAGGACAAGATGAGATGAAGGCAGAGGATTTGCTGTGGTGACCCCTGAAGGGAACAACTGGAAGGAAAAAAGTTTATCCTAGGACCTAGGTCATAGTGCGTGACATCAGCAGATCCGTTGCCCCCTGGTCTGCCCAGCCACCTGTTATTTTGTCAGGTCCATGGTCATGGATCCCCATAAATATTAATTCCATCCTGCTGGTCATTGTATATGCACTTATGCAGTGTCCACTACATAGCCAGAGAGGACAGACCTCTAGTGTCTGCATTGGTCTCATCTTCTCACATATCCGTGTCATCTTTTTCATCCCTAGCCAGGTATGTTGCTCTAATATTTATCTTCCCCTTGTTGACCTGGCTACTTTACTGTTTCTTTCAGAATTGGATTGGTAACCACAAGCGCTATCTGAAGCCCACCCAGTCCGCCAATCCACCCAAACCAAAATTAGTCCTAAGAGATTGGACTGGCTACAATTTATTTTGCCAAAGTATTTTAAAAAGGGATCATGGTAAGTGATATTGTGAATCAAAAGCATTTAGGTTCAATGGTTGATTGAATCTTTACACACAATTGCACCTGCCCCTCAGCTTGTTTAAGTGACGTTTTTAAGCTCAAGAGTTTTTAGAATTTATGTTTAAAGTATAGACTATATAGACCTAAATGTGGCAAAAACTGTAATATTTACTCACAAGTACACCCCCTGGACATGATGCTAGTATGTCACAGGGACTTAGCCCCCAATCTAACCCTTGATGCTCAGTGCCAAGCAGGGAGGCATTGAGTAACATGTTTTAGTCTAGACTCAGGCGGAGTCTAGACCTCTCAATCTCAGGGCAGACACACTAACCACAAGGTCATTGAGCATTTTAAGTTTGAGTACAACATTTTTCAGGTGAAATGAAGGACATGGGTGCCTGGTCCCGGTTGACTGTAGACGAGAGGGAGAAATACAACAAAGAGGCAGCTGCTCTGAAGGCTAATAGAGACGCAGAAGGCCTCAGTGATGACATGAGGAACCAAAAGATCCACAGGCATTTCAGTCAAATCAAGAATGAGGTTTGTCAGAGCTACTGTATTTCCTCAAAGTGCCACTGGAGTTGTATTAAGGCAAGATTTGCTTTAGGGACTACATTTGAGTGTTAATGAAGTTTAAAAATTAAAACAAGCTTTGTAACTGTTTCAATTGTTGAGAATTAAAAAGGTGTAATGGCACCTCAAAGAGCTGGGTAAGTCTTATTTTAAAGTGATTTTGCAACTTGATTCCGGTCCTACAAAGTCCCTGAAGGTATAAGATATTATGTTTTAACTTGACTTCTAGGGCACTTTGATTAGATTTGTGCATGCAACATTCCTTCAGAGATTGGCATATTGCCACAGTAATATATTACAGTAATATATCTTTGTTTTGTTTTCCATTTCTTTGCACAGATTGCCATGTTGGAGATGCTAGGCGTCGAAGTCCTAACCCTGGTTTATAACCGCTTCAACCCCGATCCAAAAAGAAAAATACTAAAGTATGCCAGCAGGAGAGCGATGCCAATAATTGCTGATGATGATGACTTGATGATTCACAGATTTGCAAGTCTCTGTGATGGTAATATCCTGAAAATAACGTGAAACTGTATTTACATGTACTGTCTGGTACTTTAGCTTAACAGTGGTTTTACATACAGTATCAACTTAATTGGGGTCATGTAATTGTGCACAGCTGTTATAAAATCTTTCAAGGCGTACTGCAAGCTCTCACATGTTTCATGTGTTAATTTCAGCTTTTCATTGGGTTACTGTGCAGTGCTTATACAGTCAATCAGGAAAATGTTACGTGTCAATTATCAATTGAAGTTATAAGTGATTTTAAAGCTTTTAGCTGCACAGAATTTTAACCAGGTGTAAAGCATCAAATGTATACTGCAGTGACAGCCTTTTGTATAAACTGAAATACATGTACCTGGCTTGTCCCAAGTTTTATTTGTTGTTATTGTCAATGGCAAGGAACTACACTATCAGCTGTTATACTAAATTGAAGTGGTGTCATAATCATAGTGTTGCTGCTGTGCAGCTGTAGTAGCAAACAATCTACATATATACTGGATAAGGATTATGTATAGGAAATCTAGTTTGTGTATGAATTAATTAATGTTATGTCAATATGTTTAGACAACGGTCCATCTTCAGCCACTACAGCCACTGCAGCCTCTACAACAGCTGAGGAAAAAGCAGTGTTGAGGAAGAAGGTACAAGATCTCTTCAACAAGAAATACAGTAAGTAAGCTCTTTCCTTTTTTTCTGTATTTTTTTTTGCATTATTAGGTACAGTAGATGTAATTCAAATGTCAGAGCATATATTTTTCTAGTTTATTTATATTCTAGTTTTAGAATATACACTGCAATCCTACGTTCAAACTTAGCCTAGAACCCTAGGTTCAAACTTAGCCTAGTTCTAGTGGAGATTTTTTACCTCAAGACTTTCAGCTGTTGCAGCACACGTAAGGATAATGGTTATTGTTGGATATGACCAAAAACAAGCTTGTGGATTAATATGTCTCTGTCTATAACTACAATTTATCATAGTCTATTTTCAATACAACACAACGACCACATCCTTGCAGTTCTCTTCCTTTTATCTCAACCAATCTCTCTCCCTCCCTCTTTTTCTCTTCTTACGTATCTTTACTTTAAAGACGAGGCGGGTGGCAGTGGAAAACTTCCCTATAAGACAGGGACGGTGCATGCTACAGGTCTCCCCCCAATTTGTCCGGAACTACGTAAGAGTAACTTTTATGGGAGAGATCAGCTGAAGGCCATCCTGGAGAATGCACAGCAGATTTCCTTTCAAATAAGTAGGTAGTTTCTATATGAATTGTGTAAACACATGATATGCAAGGTATAATTACCACTGTGCAGGTTGTTGATGAAAAACAACCCCCAGCTGGATGATTAAATACACTTAAGTACCATAAGTAATGACAAAACTGAGTAATTCCTTGCTTATGTTAATGAAAGTATTCCATATGTGTTGCAGTGGCCATCTTACCGATCAAATAGAAACAATCTTCGGTTACTGCATTGTCTATTTCTCAAAATGTTTTCAAAAACATTGCTCTTGAGAGCAACATTTAGTAATGACATTGTGTTTTTGTTTACATGGCTGACATGTTGGATAATAACATTCATGCAGTGCATCAGGTACTAGACCCTTTGATTAGATAGAGGTCTGTTATAGAGTGGAGCGGTCTGTTATCATGAAATAACACACTGCTGATTTCAGTGACTGACAAATCAGAATCGAGCATTCAACCAAGCAGTGTAATACAATTAAAAGAGTGTGTGTGTGTGTGTGTGTGTGTGTGTGTGTGTGTGTGTGTGTGTGTGTGTGTGTGTGTGTGTGTGTGTGTGTGTGTGTGTGTGTGTGTGTGTGTGTGTGTGTGTGTGTGTGTGTCGCGCGCGCGCACACACACACACACACACACACACACACACACACACACACACACAAACTGTGTAATTAATTAAATTCAATGTTGTTTTCTCTTCAACCAGGAACACCGTTAGATCCAGTAGATCCAGAAGGCCAATCCCTTCCACAGGTGCCTGTAAATCCAGGGGGCCTGCCACTTCAATCACCCCAATCCCTTCCACAAGGTATGGCACAAATGACAATATTAACTACATGAAATAAGTCTGCTCCCTGATCCACACAGAATCTATTATACCATCATAATATGTATTTGAAGTGAGTAGCATTATACTGCAGTGTTTGTTCTTTCACCAACAGTGGCGAGAAAGAAAAGGACTGGGGACGAAAGGAGGAAGAAGGCAAAGGTTCCTGCTGTGGACACTGCCCTATGTACACCAGAAGGTAAGACACCTTTTTGTCAATAATGACTTTGAGACAGCAGCACAGCTTATAATAATAATAACCTGTAAGACGCCTCAGTGAGACAAGCCATGGTGCCATGTCTTGGACATCTGGCCAAAGGGATTTGGTGCTCTGGCATCACAGATCTCCATATATGGCAATAAAAGGGATTTAGTTCCCATGACATAACAGTGATGTCAGAGCATGAGAGTCAATCAACAAAAAAGATGGCATTCAGTCTGTCTGCGTTACCCAGCCAGACTAACCTCGCCTACCAGGCTTTCTCCCGGGAGAGAGCCTGGTGTTCGTTCACAACAGACCGTTTGGTTTCCGCCTAAAGCGCGGAAACCACTAGAAGAAGCGGCGTCGCTTTGATTTGGTTCCCCCTGTTTGTTTCCCCAATCCCTTTTAAAATGCTGGAGTAGCCTACGTAGTCTTGCCAGTCGCTACGAGTTGGATTAAAAGATGCACATACCAAACAAATTTTTCGAAAGCAAAACTACGCCTCATCAAGGTGTTTATTAGGTCGGCCCTAAAAGTATGTCCTTGGGTGCAGGGGAATATTTTGGGTTAAAACTGAATCCGGTTGATAGTTCCGGCTAAAGTGTAGTCCGTCTAGGACTACAACATGACGTAAAGCTCCCAACCGGATCAAACCCCGTAAAGTGAAGTGATCCCAGACTAAGCCAGACAGCAGACAGACTGTCCCTTTTATGCCCTTATATGGAGATCCCTGTGATGCCAGGGGAACAAATCCCTTTTATCATCACTGTGACTCTGTCCCTTTTATGCCCATATATCGACATCCCTGATGTCCACATCACTGTGACATCACTGTGCCTCCAGATGGCCAAGACAGTGATGTGTCAGGGAAACCATAGTGTCAGGCATTACCCGTCCTGACGTCTACGGACAAGGTGTGACAGTTCTGACAGTAAACTGCGACCTACGGTCGCAATATTAACAATAATGATTATTATGATGATGATAATAATAGTATACTGTATTTGGATAGCACTTGTATTAACAAAGTAACAATAATAAAATGATGGAATATCAATTAATGAATTGTGTCAGAACTGAGACACAAGGCAATTACACACTCTGAAGCATTTGCTTGTTGTCTCAGGGGGATTAATACCTGATCTCCTTTGGTCACAAATCTAGATTCAGGAGGAACCAGTAGACTCAAACCAGATGACCCCAGGGTACACATTGGTACCATTATACTGTTTGTTCTTTCACCAACAGTGGGGAGAAAGAAAGGGACTGGGGACAAAAGGAGGAAGAAGGCAAAGGTTCCTGCTGTGGACACAGCCCTATGTACACCAGAAGGTAAGACACCTTTTTGTCAATAATGACTTTCTTATTTTAGATATTATTAACTATGTTAACACCAGTCTTTTCTTTAATTTTTTTTAACCTATACACCACCCTGTGAAAATTAAAGTAACAAGTAAATCTAGTCAGTATGCAGAACATTGCCAATGACATTTATTTTTTGTTCATCCTGTTTTTTCTGTTGTCTTTGTAAATGAAGACAGGATAGATGAGGACGCAGATGACTCTAATCGGCAGACCCCTACAGAAATTTTGGAGGCCATGTGTAAGTGTTTGGCGTAATAATACCTTTGTTTTCCTTGCTATTAAAGGCTCTGTTGACAAGTTAAGTTAATTAGCAACAGGTAAATCTGGCCTTTTAGTGCTGCAGGGAGCAGAGAGCCAGCGTGAATGTTCTGTGTGTCTCTGTGCCCCCCACACACGTGCACATGCCTGTGAGTTTTTGGGGGGCACTGCACTCATAGTAGATTTGACATACAATCCATGACAGTGTGTGGAAGATAGTTCAATCTTTCCTCTAGTCTAGTAATAACGTGCTAGCTTAACTACATTGCTTTGTAGAAAAATGTCTAGGTAAACATGGAATTCATAGCTATTGCATGTGAACTTTATCTGTAATTAGTTTTTTCTGTAATTCGTTTTTATTATATTTTAGGTGCACCTGCTTGGTGCCGACAGCCCCCAGGTGATGGTGACGTTGACATGACTGAGACCAGTGATGATGGAGGTAAATGTTTTACCCTTTTGCACTATATTGCTATAACCTTTTACTTCAATGGGTCCCCCATGCAGTCTAGCCAACACTATCTCTGGATGCCTGAATTGCTGCCCTCCACCCCCTCCTGTTTGGCATGAGGCTATATCCACAAGAAAACAGCAAAATTAAACAGATATGCCTTCCGTTCAGACGACAACAGCATTTTCGGGGATTGTAAACGCAAAAGGCAAAACCTCTTCCCAGTAGTGATGCATGTTGCACAGCCTGTAGCCGGCACGGAACTTAACCCGCCTGCCCCGGGAATGAATTATAATCATCACCACAATAGTGCATCTTTATATACGGCTTCGAATCGTATCTGGTGATAGCCTGCCCTATAATTTAACTGACACAAAGTAGGCTACACTCATTACAGAGACCGAGACATTAGACACACTGAGAATTGTTTGCGCACTGCTCTGTTCTCTGTGTAAGCATCTGCAAGGCGCAATACAGGTTCACGGCCCCAACAGGAGCGGAATTAAGCGGAGGAAAAACCTTGCTCCAACTCTGGTGCATTTTAAAACTTGTTTTCTCATGCTCAACAGTTTTATTCTTGTTATTACTCTTATCAATTAAGAATAAAAAACAATAGCAGGTGAATTATTCTCCCTTTATTATTGCACATGAGAGTGGTGATAACCGCCGCCAATTGAGTCTGAAATCTTGACCAACAGGGTCTGTGGGCAACGCGCATCACTACTTCCCACAGTGAAAATATGTGACGATCCTCCTTGCGTTTCCATCTAAACGGCGAGTTACTGGGAAACCGCAAAATGTGTGAGGTCATGGCTAATGCTGCAAAGCTGACAGCAGTGGCGCATGTAGCTGCCATGGTGATTATGTAAACACATGCTGTGACAGGAAGGAGAGCAGACAGATAGCGACATAGTAAGCGCGCTACATTGTCTTAGTCATTGTTGCGTCTCCATCTGACCACAGGATTATATATGAGAATCCAACAACCTTTTGCCGTTCTTTCTAGAGACTGTTGTTGAGTAAATGAGGCCTAAGGTGTGTTCTCTCTGCTGTGGCCCAAACTGATGAAGATTTAGCGCATGCTTTGTATTGCGCTTTACATTTAATGAGGTTATATACTGTACTCCAATGTGAGGGTCCATGTATCTGCCCTATACAGCATTACTGTGAGGGTCCATGTATCTGCCCTATACAGCATTACTGACTCCAATGTAGCTACTAACAGCAACAGTAGTCCTGTGGATCACCCATAAACAAATGAATATATTTAAATCACAACAATCCTCTCTATTACAACTTTTAACTGTAACGTTTATTTTTCTTAGGTGCAAGAGCCAGGCATCGAGAGCACATTGACATGGCTGAGACCAAGGAGGACATTAAAGGTACACTTTTTCAGTTTAGATTTATTGCTATATTTATTGTATTCGAGTTCAATGGATCACCCATAATACCAATGTGAGAAATGAATATTTAGCCCCTTGCCCCCACAACGAGTGGATATGTGTGGCTGGCTAGGACGTAGGTAAACATCGTAAAAGCAATGATCATGAAATTTGTCCTGACTCTTTGAAAACGGAGACACACGCGCTACTCTATCAGGAGATTCCAAACGGGTAGAATCGCAGGATTTTGAATTAAAACTATTTCGGAGTTGGGTGCTCATCGTGTCATAATGTGAGCTTGTAGATGAGCTATTTGACGGAGCTCGCATAGCAGCTAGCCAGCCACGTTCGTTCAGAGTGTGTGTGGGGGTGTGGGGAGGGAGGTAGGGAGGGAGGGACTTGAGAGAGAGAACGAGAGAGACGGAACACTCTAGCCCAGGGGTCCTCAACAGGGGGTCAGGGACCCTAGGGGGTCCTCAGAGTTACTACAGGGGGTCCTCCAAATCTGTGTGTCCATATTCTGAGAACTTAAGCCAAAAATAGCAGATCTACAAGCTCACACCGCCTCACAGTGCGAGGTGTTGTGAGCTTGTAGATCGGCTGGAAACGTCAGGTTTATGAAGTATTGAGGGTTCAAGTGGTTAAACACAAATTGACATGAATCCAAAATACACAAAGATGATTGTGCTGTCAGACGATGAAACTATATGGAATCTATGAGAAGGTTGTGGGGGCTCTCTCCCTCAACTAAGGGGTCCTTGGCCTGAAAACGTTGGAAGACTGCTCTAGCCCCATTCAAGTAGGCTAAAGACACAGATCTCGTATTACAGTATGTTACTCAAACTGCGCAACCAGGCAACTCTGTAGCAAACTTAACCTGCCCAACCATTTTATTTACCTGCCCCGTGCAGTCTGGCAACTTTCATGTCAATCTCTCCTATGTAGTTATTTTCTAAAGCTATTGTTAAAGATAGTTCACCCCCAAAATTACTTATTTTCTATCGATTACTCATCCCAAAGAGACTTGATTTCATGTATTTTATTCCTTTTTTTTTTTTTATATTTTTTCCCGCATTCCCAAGACAGTGTGGTGACCTAAAGGACACTTTTGGCCCTATTTTCGTCTATGCTCAGGTTCAAATGGCCGATCGGCTATTTGAAGTATTTTAAATGAATATTTGGACGAAAATGGGGCCCAACGTGTCTCCATAGAGAACTGCTGTTGGATGAGTAATCCATATAAAATCCGTTTTTAAATCCTTTTCTACATAGCCACATTGCTAATGGATGTGTGTGTGTGTGTGTGTGTGTGTGTGTGTGTGTGTGTGTGTGTGTGTGTGTGTGTGTGTGTGTGTGTGTGTGTGTGTGTGTGTGTGTGTGTGTGTGTGTGTGTGTGTGTGTGTGTGTGTGTGTGTGTGTGTCGCGCAACAGTTGAATACATAAAACACAATTGCATTGAACTCGGTGTTGTTAAATTGATTTGATTTGAGTAACTAATTGTTCTTTTTCCTTTCACAGATTACCTGTGCGTTGTCTGTGGGCACCATTTCTTGGATGAGGACAAGAACAGGTTCAAGAAATGGAAAATCTGGAAGGAGTGCACTGCATGTGATAGGTGGTCACATGAAAATTGTGGTTTCAAAAATGAAAAGTGTCAACATTGTCAGTAATAGGCCATGCATCCATTTCCACTTATATTTTTCCTGTAAACAAGGATGGATTAAGATTTATTTTATGTTGCAAGCACTTTCCAAGTGATCAAGGGGTCGACAAAATAATCCATGGCAAGTTTTAGATTTTCTTTTTACTTACCATTGTATTGTTCTTATTTTGATCATAATACCCAATTACAGAATGTCTCCAGCTGTTCTTCATGTGTATGACTCTGATTTACTACTTACTTACATTGTTATAGACCTGTTAAGAGCTTTTATAGACCTGTTAAGAGCTTTGTGTTCCTGATATTATTTTCTGTTTGTTCTGTATGTTTTTGGCCAAAGAAATTATAATAATGTCCACAAGCCAACATGACCCCCGAAGATATATTGTCTGCCAGTGCACTTTTCTTGGTATGTTGTATTGTTGCACAATAAACAAAGTCCTTAAGAATGTTAACATTGTTTGAGGTTTCGATTATTTGAACTTTGTCAGAATTTTGTATCTTGAGACATGAATCAGATGTGTAGATAACTATTGAAGACAGATTCAGATGGAGTACAATACCTGGTGACACCTGGACATCAACATATTTGTTGATGTATGTATAGTTTTCATCTCAACAGCGAACATATGAATCATTATCTAAATGTACAGCCTATCAACAGTGAAAAAAGTATTTCCATTTCCAGTGCCAGTCTTATCAGTGAATAAAGTGTACAGTCTGAACCTATGAATCAGTATACAATAAAACGGTATACTGTATATGTGCACTTTGTGCAGCCTATCTTGTAGTGTAGGCTACAGTGTGAACTTGATAAGAATGTATCTTGATTCTTATCAGGTTCAGACTGTAACCTACACTACAAGATAGACTGCACATAGTACTAACTACAGTATATTCATTCAACTGTTTTATTGTATACTGATCTCATCTGTTCTATTTCTGCCATGGTATACAGAAATATAACAGGTGATACACTACACTACCTAGGGAGTTTCACCCAAAAAACTGAATAAAGTGGTAAAGTAGCCACACTGAATTGCAACACAGGTTTGTTCTCAAAGTAAGTAAGCCATGAGGCCCATAGCCTAGAGGGCAGGAGCCTATATCATGATAAGTGAGGCAGCTTGATGTACCAGTACACCCCCTGGACATGACTCCAATCCTTTATTCTGAGTGCCAAGAAAGGAGTCTTTGGTTTGACCCGACCGGGGTTGAACCCCGACCTCCCTGTCTCACCCTAACTACAAGTGCTCCTTGGACTGCTCCTTTTTATTTTGCTAATTGTCTCCACCAGCCGAAGGCTGAGGGAGAGTATGTTTTCCCCTCCGTCCGTCCGTCCGTCCGTGCGTCCGTGCGTCCTCGCAGTTTGTGAACAGCTAATCTCAGTCACCGTTGGCCCGATCGCTGCCAAACTGAGCACACACACTCCCTGGATGCCAATCTAGAACCTCTGCCCCACATTTTTCAAATCAGCCTCATGGTGGCGCTATAACAGGCCGATTTGTGTGGCCTGGTTGTTACCAGCTAATCTCCGGCGCCGTTGGCCCGATCGCTGCCAAACTGAGCACACACACTCTCTGGATGCTAATTCAGAACCTCTGCCCCACATTTTTTAAATCAGCCTCATGGTGGCGCTATAACAGGCCGATTTGTGTGGCCTGGTGGAGACCTGTGCTCGGAAGAGCACTGCTTCTAGTTTATATTCATGTTCAAGGTTCAGGTTCAAGTTTATGGTCATATATATCGATACAAAGAATAAATACAATTAAATACGCTAAGAGCACCCTCAGCAGTGACTACCCATAAATCTGAAGGTTCATTAGTCCTACCGGTACATTGGATAGGGTTAGGGTTAGAATTCACCAGGTTTTAGTCACCAGTTTCAGAATAATGGGCTGTAGGACCAATGCCATGGACCCCCCTCAGCCTCAAAGACAAAGACATGGTTGCAGCGACTGACAAGGGTGTAAACCAACACAACTATGTAGACTACACAAGACCAGTCCCAACAAACAACTGTTAGGACTATATCTAACTATTAAACAACCTAATGTCTGTCTGTCTGTCTGTCTGTCTGTCAGTCCGACGAGGAGGGCTGGAGAGGAGGAGGAGGGGAAGAGGAGAGGAGAGGAGAGGAGAGGAGAGGAGAGGGTCAAATAAGGACCTAGTATACCTATATTTCAGAGTCCCTGTGCCCCTCCCAAGGCTGATAGGATAACCCTAGATAACCAAAGTCAAAGTATATTGTAGTGCTAACATCATTCTATGCAGGGATTCTGATTCTATGGGTCCCCAGGCAATGGCACTGCCTCAGGACCCTCAAATTGCAGTGGTGGCAGAAGTATTGGCATCATATAGGTCCAGAGGGCACTTGCCTGGAATACCTATGGTTTGGGAGTGTAGATATCTGACATGAGAGCTGACCTCTGTATGTACCTACAGTATACAGTACTTCTGTATGGGGTCCAGACATGGACACCACATCATGGCAGGAAAATGCCTTAATTGGATGACACCTACACAAGGATGATCACATCAGAAATGTGGACCTCTACAGGGCCTCCCACAAATCATAGACCAGGTCAGAGAAGGATGAGGCTGGCAGGCTATTCAGAACTGATGGCAAGCAAACTGACACTGTGGGTCTGTGGGAGCCAACCTAAGGCACAGCGAGGGGAAGTGTCCACATCACCTATGAAGATATACTGTGGCGTGACAGTGGGGAAAACAGCTAGTCATAATGTAATAAACAGCACCTACTGTGTATTACTGTACTGACCATGATACCGTCATGACTGACATAATACTAACCAGTAACCATGATACTAAACATGTTACAGACACTTTTCTCTACAATGAACTGTTATTACATAATACTAACCAGTAACCATGATACTAAACATGTTACTGACACTTTTCTCTACAATGAACTGTTATTACATAATACTAACCAGTAACCATGATACTAAACATGTTACAGACACTTTTCTCTACAATGAACTGTTATTACATAATACTAACCAGTAACCATGATACTAAACATGTTACTGACAATTTTCTCTACAATGAACTGTTATTACATTGTAATAGTTATCAAGCATTGACACTAATGGTTGCCCACCTGCCCCTGGCAGGTATATAAACCTTTGGGTAGTAGAACATGACCTGTACTAACCTTTAAGTGCCTCTGAGGCCTTAGTGTCAACCCCTTGACATTAGTCTACATTGTGCAGGGTTGGCCAACCTTTATGATGGATATGACCACTATATCTTTCTGCTTATAGTAAATCGCTTTGGATAAAAAGCACCTGCTAAATGCCTAAACTGTAAACTGTATTTCCACACTCGGATTGGAATCCTGAAATGTAACATTGATTTAATTTAAAATGCATTTAGTTATACTTATGTTAACTTTATGAACAAAGACTTAATAGTTTAATACTACTATGCTTGTCATTCAACTACTAATATAGATTAAAGTAAATAAAGCGGGTGTGTTTGCATGTTTGGAATTGTAACAGCTGAGATCAATAATGTTCAGTATTCCGATATTTACCTACAGCCCGCATTAAGTGAAGGTGGGGGCCATGGATGACCTAAGGTAACATTGATACATTAAACCAAACAATGCTATGCAGTATGCACTCATTAACAGACATCCTGATCCAGGTGCTTGATAGAAGGGAGTCTAAAGTAATGTAATGGGATAGAAATATAAAGTATCAAGTCAAACACATTCATGTTAACAGCGTTTAGAGATGAAATGCAAATTGTCAACATTGTACATTGCACAGTATTTTTATTACATTTACATGAAAACGTACATGTGCACATTGCATGTGCAAAAGAATCTTAGCGTACCAGTGGGGAAAAGCATACCTACAATTTAAACAGCTGTTAAACCTCACATGAAGTCATATACAAAGTTTGTAAAACCTAAAGGTTTCAGAAAGCCTTAAAATGCTTGAAACAAACACAAAAAAACGCTGCAGATACCTTAACAATTTATAGGTAGCACCAGGTTTAGATGGGTTAAGCTTCATTCTTACTTGGACGTGTCGTGTGGCAATAAGGACTAGCACACAGGCTTTTAGGTTAGTGCAAAAGTACATACAGTACACTCAATGGTACTCATAACGTGCTGTATGTGATTATTTTCTGAGATCTATATTTTGAGTATTGGTTTAACCCCTCTCCAGCTCTTAGCAAACAAAATACAGTCAATCAGGTGAAAACTCAATGGATAATCAATTGAATTTATAATAGAAAAAAGAAGCCCCCCCAAAAAGACCCCATTAGCGACAGTTGCAAAAATCAGAAAATCAAACCTGGTCCAAAAAATAACAAAACATGTGTGCAAACATGATTAACATAACATGAGCAGGCATTGACATTGAGGCTAGCCCACGGTAAATCAGGTGAAGTTGGCTTTCAGGTTGCCCGACCGGGCAAGTGCTCATTTGACAGTCTATAAACACAACACCAGATATCTGTCTAAACACCTGAACGTGGCCAGCATGCCCTTAGGAATGTCTCTGTGGAATGTAAAATAAGAGCACTGTTTACATTAAATGTTTTGTTTTTACTGTTGCCACTTAAAAATATAAAATAACGTATGAAACCATAGACATATTCAATCATAGCTATGCATGCACTGTCGGTATAGAGGGTATGCACGTGACATCATCATCATACCCGAAGTCATGCGGGAACGCCAAAAACATACTTTCTGGCTTTAACAGCCCATACATCCAATCAGAAAAGCCCTGTCTGATTGCATTAAATTATGTTAAAATGGCAATAAACTCACATTGCCACTGATTTTGCCACTTGATATGCCATTCACTTTATGCATGCGCATACTCTCTATTGGATTTGGAGGTATTGAGGTATGACATTTTTATCGCACAGCCCCAGAAAGTAAAGAAATAAGTGTTAAATTGAGTGGTAATTAAAATCATTTTATAAGGGATGATTAAATCGGGCAAGTAGAGATGGACCGATTGCAAAATTCTTGGCCGATACCGATCCACCGGTTTTATGAAGGTCTGACCTGCCTAAACCGATTCTTCCGATACTGATTTCTTTAGCTAAGAACTAGAAAATAGGGTTGCTCCAATACCCTTTTTTCAGGCCAAGACATACTTCAATTTGAGTACCAATAAGCTAGAAGAACACTAATGCCAAATCAATCACAATAGTACAATATCAAAAATCACAGACAATATCCAGTCTAATATGACCGTCTGGACTAGGCAGGAGGAAAGCAGGTGACGTAGGGATGGGTATCGTTCACCTTTGAATCGTTACGATACCTTTTTCGATACCTGGGAATCGATACGATACCCTTTTTGATACCATATTCGATACTTTTTAGTCTACCGCAGCAGAGGTGATGATGATGATCACACAGTGTGGCTGAGCGGAGAGTATAGACGTTGGATAATCATCATAATAATAAACATTATAGGCTATTGTCGGCTATTTTCCACAGTAACGAGTGTAGCCTACTAAAGCAGTCATTAAACTCTGTAGCCCAACTGTTACAGATGCGACCGGCCAGGGGTGCGTTCCAGAGTATCGAAACGAGGTATCGTTCGTTTTTACGTGAACCGATACCCGATAGTATCGACGTCATGCAATCTATACCATTAAAAGTATCGCAGACGATACCCATCCCTTGACGCATGCTTTTTTTCCCCCCCTTCTTTTTGGAGACGACATTGACACTGGATTATGGAATATATCCTTACATTGCAAAGATAATCAGCACCATCTGTATTCTGTAGGCTGCCACCAAGTAGACTGGCTGCTAATTGCTAATGTTTACTTTAGTCACAGGACCAGAGCATCATGCTGTGCAGTGCCATAGACACAATTGGCATAAAACCGGTATTTATGTCAGTGACCTGCTGGTCACCGATTCGGCCGCTTTAAGATCATACCTGCCAATCTTTGATATTGGCCGATTCCGATTTCCATCCCTACGCAGGGCAAGTGGGCATGACCTTTGGGCAAGTAGAACATGAGCTGTACTTGCCCGACAGGCTAGTGCCTCTCAGACCTTAGTCTCAACCCCTAGGCCTGACCTACCATGATACTAAACATGTTACTGAGTCGAAGTATGCGCCGCCTCCTCCTCCTCGTCAGAGTCTGTGTCAGAGTCTGAACTAATGTCAGAGTCAGAGCTGTACACAACCTTATCCAGGACATCCTGATCCAATGTACTGAGAAGAGTGTCAAATTCTGTGAGATGGCCTGAAAACTCCCTTCTCTTGCTCAGCAAAGCGGCATTTGCCCCTTTGTCCTGTCGAGATGACACTGACTGCAAGGTGTCTGGTAGGAGGCATTTGTCCAGCTCTTGGATTTGCTTCTCGTAGAAGCTCTTTCCCGACAGGCAGTCCTCTGCCAGGTAAGTCTTCTCTTCAGCAGCCCTTTTCGCAGTGTTCATCAAAACAAACAGTCTCTGCTTAACTGACATTTCCACATCGTTGGTGGAGTTGACCATGGTTGACCAGATGGGGTTGTCGAGCTGCAGTACTTCATGGTACTGGACTGGCTGGTTGGCTGCTCTTGTGCAGGTGTTGAAGTCGTTAAGCTTCCGTTTGATTTTGTGACCGAGCGTGGTGATCTTCTTTGAGAGTCGGATGGCAATCTTTTGTCCATCTGCAAAACAAAGTATTCATACATGTTTATAATCGTTTCATTAAAAAAGAATATATAAAAAAAAACTAAAAAACAATTGATATATTTTCTCACCTGCGTATTTCCTCACAAGGCCACAAAGAAACTTGCGCTCCAACACAAGGTTGTAGATTGCCTGCAGTGAGTGCTGTCGTTGTTTTTCTTCAATGATGCCAAGTAGTGGCAAACAGGGTTCAGCCGTCAGACTCCATCTTTCACGAAGACGTTGTTTCCGCTCAACAGACAGCAGTTTCTTCTCCAACCTGAAAGTGATGTGTACGGTAACAGAGTGAAAAACTCAGTATCCAACTCTAATCAACCAGGCAGTATAAAACAAGAAAAGAAAGTAACTGTATCCCAAGTTAAGAGGTTGAACAAGTTATACAAATATACCCATAGTACAAGGGGTATATGGGATAACTGGGGACCTCTGAGAGTGAGGCCCGTCTCCATGGGCCTCCCTTTTTTGCAGGCACTTCGGTTCGATTCTGTCTAAACGTGAACATTTAACTTCACTTTAACTTCACTATGCCTAAACCTAACCTCACAAACACTACATCTAACCCTACATATTTCCTGACTGGATCCCACTATAACACATGTCTGTTCAGATCCAAACCTCAAGAGATCTTATGTTGTTCCCCTCTCCAGGAAAGGGGCCTTGAGAACAGAGGGGCTCTGGTCAAATCTGTTTCTCAGATCAGTCATTGGCTTAGTCATTCTTTGCCCATGTAATGCAACAACAGTTAAGAGAGCACACAGAATGGCAAAGGACATGACATCCTACCAATAAACAACCGAATGTCTGTCTGATATACCTGACATACTGATACTAAACAGTGCCAACATTTTGCGATGACTGACCGCACCGATACGTCTGGGTTCTCCAACATTAATTCTGAGACTTCATTCAATCCCTCATATACTGTGCACAGCTCATAACCCAAACTCTGCTCATAATTCGGAGCCCATATGTTTGAACGGTTAAGGACTAGTTATTATATATAATTCCCATAGAAAAAGCAGCATCATGGTTGAAAGATTTTCCATGTGATCTGTTAAAATCTGCACTGTTAGCATTATGTTACCCCCCTGTATACGACTCATCTATATGCAAAAGTGGCATACAACAATGCCATAGGTTACTTCTTTGTTCCTAGGTAGCATAGTTCCAGTCTGTTGTTCTCTTCTGTTGGTGTGCCCACTTGTAAGGCAATGTTAAGGCAACTCATGTTCAACTTTATGTAGGCCTAGCACCTGGAAGTGTCAAACAGCATGGCGTAAACAAAACATATGAAGAGCCTTTTCCAAGTCACGTCCAGGATGCCCAAGCACTGGCTCAGCAGCCTGCTGCTGATTAGGTGGGATTGCACTATTATAATACTATTGCACCTCCATTGGTGCATTTCTTATGTTATTGTATTTGTTATGTTATTTGTGGGCACAGGACTTACTTTCTGAAATAAAGATTATATGTCAAATTAGGGAAAAGGTCTCTTAATGGCATGGCAGTCTGAGAGTCGAATCCTATGGGGAGATACACAGCCCCAGGTGCCCTATATACACTGCTTGGGAAGCTGGTTTGCCGCAACATGCATAAATGAACATTGGCTTTCCAATGGTTCCAAAGTTACTAGGAACCATTAAAACGCACGCACGCGCACGCACGCACGCACGCACACGCACACACACACACACACACACTTACTTTGCCAAACGTGTGGAGAGGTCAGGATTACATCTAGACACGCTGTTCAAGCTTTCTCTGTAAAAAATAATTCAAAGAAATGTCAAGACCTGTTCAGCTGTACGTCAGCCATTTCAAGTCCATGGTAATTTTTAGGCCATTTATGGTACTAGACTACACATAGCTATATTTGTAATATTGTCACAGTTATGACCACATCAGAACAGTTCGAGCCATCACGAAGGAAGGACTTCAATATGGAACATGTATGACATCAATGAAACATGATTTGCAGCACAAACTCACAGTTCTTGGTGCTCCACTAATTTTTGCACATAATCTTCTTCCCAGGTCCATTCAATAGACTTCTGTGACCCAGTTTTGTACTGCTCTGCCCACTGCTGTACATCCAGCTCTGTGAGGCCTTTCAATCAAAAGATAAAATATTAATAATCTCACACACACACACACACACACACACACACACACACACACACACACACACACACACACACACACACACACACACACACACACACACACACACACACACACACACACACACACACACACACACACACACACACACACACACGTTCTTATTCAACACTTAATGCATTTGACTTGGTATGCTTCTATTGCTACAGAAACTCCTACACCTGCTCCTGGGGGAAGCACAACAATCAAGTGTCTCCTCCGATACATGCAATATCACCACTACCTTTCACCAGACAGCAAGGAGTTTCACCTGGAGATAATTTTGCTTGCGGAAGTACTATCTATTGTTCTCAGTTCCACTGCACAGGCACCCGGGCCAACCTGTAGGTATCACTAGTGCAGCAACAGAACACCCTCCCCGCCTGCTTTCCTCCCACAAACACATCACGTCTAAGTGTTTATTGGAGCAGCCAGATTAAACCCATTAGTTCTTAAATGACAAACGAGCACTCCCAAATCCCATACCCATGACAATGCCAATCTTTGAAAAGAATAGGATTGTACCTGTCTGTTTCATGAGTTCAGCCATTTCCCTTTTCGCTTCGTCTTCAACTGAATTGTTTTTTTCAGCTTTGAGACGCAGGGCTTTTGCTTTAAAATGAGAAAAAGGACATCATTTACCCATTTGTTTTCACAACAACTGAACACACTTAGGGGATGAAGCGAATATTAGAATGAACAGTATGCAGGACAAGTTTATGGTAAAGAAAATACTAGGTGGATATACTGTGAATAGGGGGTCCAACCGCTGAATATTCAAAAATATGTAGTTTATAGAGTAGTCCAAGTACTTCGCTTTTTGGTATGCATATACAGGTTTCTGTTCACCAGATGCATCATAAAAGCCAAACAAGCACGGTTGTCACATGTGTAATACATGTGCAACAGTTACATTCTGATCCAGGTTTCTGATTATTCTCATGTCAAGTACAGAAATGAGGTTGAGAGATCTTGCTCTCGATCTCTTGTGCTGTTGTAGCCACTCTATTAATTCAATTCATATGAATACTTTGTAAAGGTTACTGTATCTGACCTGTGGCACAATTGTCAGAAATGCCACAGAATCCTTTTAAAAATGATGCCAAAATGGGGCGCCCGCTGGCCTGGTGGTCAAGGCGCATACCACATACTCGGCTATGATACCTGCTGGCGTCGCCGGTTCGATTCCTGATCCGGACGACCTTTGCCACATGTCATTCCCCATCTCTCTCCCTATTTCCTGTCAGTCTACTGTCCTATCAATAAAGGCATAAAAAAAAATGATGCCAAAATGTTTAATTGCGACCGTAGGGAGCTACTTACTGTAGAAACCTCCACCGGCTGTCCGTGGCTGAGTCAGTCAGTCAGTCAGTGAGTGAGTCCGTCACACTTTTTCCCTGCTTATATCTCCGCACCCGTGGACCCGATCCATGCCAGATTTTACACACACACTCCTTGCCTGCCAAACTACAACCTCCAAGGACCCCCGGGGGTCCCTGGGGGACCCCCAGATGTAAAAAATGACCAAATGTGCAAAAATGACCAAACGACCACCCCAACGGGGCTGCTCACGGGGAATTCCCGGGGACCACCGACTCCTGGTGCTCCAGAACGGATGCAAAAGTGGTGGCGCCCCCAGTGGAGGACCCCCTGCCACTGCAGCGCACATAAAATGCCGTAACTCGGGCTAGGAGCGTCCGGGAGAGCCGGGGCCGGTACCTATTCGTCCGCCAAGGCAACGCGGAGACCCCACCCCTCATTTCTCACATGGCCCTATTGTAGCGCCACCTTCAGGCCGATTTTTAAAACACATTTTTGGACACTGCTCCTACAGTTTTTGCCCTAAAATCACGAATATCACTACACAGCATGTCTACACTCATGTCATCAACATGGATCAGGAAGATTTTGGAAAAACAAATTTTTGCCCTATTTGTGGAGATAAGCCACCTACGGTCGCTTATCTCCCGATTAGGGAGTCTTACTGGTGTACAACAATTTAAGTATGTGCATACTGTATCTAAGACCAGAGGGAGATAGAGAGTGAAATGCATACTACAATCCTTCATCACCTTGGCTCTTTCTGGTCTTCGAGCTGTAGTGCAGCAGGGCATCAGTTAACAGGTCAACTCTGTGGGACGGCGTCATTTCCTTGGTGATTTTGCCAAAGCGCCGTAGGAATGACCAGAGGCGTTCTAACTGCTCCCCATCGCTTAAGCCTGCACCCTCCACATTTCTACAGCTGTGGGAAACCTGGAAAACAGAGCCAATGCCAGAAATAAATATTCAAGTTATTTTATCTGTGAAAAATTGCAATAGACTTTGATAAGGAAATACACATGGAATGCAGGAACAACATATGTTGTTTTTGTCAGAAGATCAGGGTAATGCTTCTGAAAGAAGAACAAGTGGGGAAAAAAAAAGAATACTGCATTACTGAAGCCATACACAAAATGTACTGTAGAGGTTTTCACTATGTTGAGCTATTATAAAGCAAAGATCAAACAAACATGCAGAATGGATTACCTCTAAATGAGGCTTCAACTTGCATCCAATGTCATACATGAAGACAAGTTTTTTGTTCTTCCCCAGATCTTCTTGCAGCTCTTTTATGAGGAAGACAGCGTTCGAAAGGCTAGAGAAAAAAATCTAAATGTGAGCTGAATGTTGATATTTTAATGCACTTTGATTTGGACACATCAAGGAGATTTGCTGTACCTCTCGCCTCTCTTAAGACTCAGAAACCGCCGTGGGTGTTCATGTTTACAAGCGATACCAAACACCCCAGTTTCATCCAATTTGGCGGTTTTGACTTTGGACCTCAGGGCACTACCAGCTTGAAAGTTGGCACAACCCTGTAAAGTGTGCAAAGTACAAGAATTATTATCACAAAATATCATGGATAGCCTTGAATTGAGAATAAATCACTTTAAAGAGGCAGCAAATTATTAGGGGTGTAACGATATAGTAACTGTATAGAAATATCGTTTTTAACTTAAAAAATCGAAGTATATCGAAATTAAAACAGCTAAAATCGAATCGTATCGTTTTATTTTGTATCGTATCGAATCGGCAATGCAAAGAATCGATTGTATCGATACTACCTACTTGTGCATTGTATTTAGCATTTTTAAGAAGAAAGGAGGGGTTTAATTACTTTTTCTATCGATAAATGTGTGTTATCTCTGGGTTCATGTCAAGGTGCAGGTTTGTCAATAAACAATGTCCATGTATTTGGCAGATAATCACAGTGTTTACTTATTTATATCCATAATAATACATGTTTCCCTTAAAAACCTGCACTATCCACACCTTTCACACAGATTTAATGTCTTTGCTAAATAGTTACTATATCGATTTTAAATAATTAAATCGAATCGTATCGTATCGTCATGAATGAACCAATATCGTCCATGTATCGTATCGTCAACCATGTATCGTGATATGTATCGAATCGCTTTTACAATGTATCGTTACACCCCTACAAATTATCTAAGTCATACTCTACCTCCTCAGATGTATCCTGCTCCTGCTCTTTGCTCACAAATTTGTCAACATCATCTTGTGGAGAAAAGAATCTGTTGAAGTGTTTGGGTCCCTCAAAACTTCTTCCAGATGACTTCTTTCGAGGAAGACCAAACAGCCCATCTGCAGCTAGAACCAGAGTTCCATTTTTCTACAATAAATTGGGGTTAAATTATGACAATAGGTATGTGTTAGTGATGAATTTCAAATTAATTACTACATGGGATGTTTGAATAAAACAATTACCGGTATTGTATAACTTGATCTCATTGTCTAGTATATAACTCAACAGCACAGAAGTTATTTCAAATAGAGGAAATTCAAATTAATTGTCATGACAAAATCCAGACTGTTATCTGTATTTGTTCTAGTTGCACCTGTTAGTTTGTTTCATGTGTTATGTTGACTGAGAACATTAAAGCGCTCAAGGGGCGGCATAGCTCAGGGGTAGAGAAGCCGTTATTAGAGCACGAAGGGTTCCCAAAGGGTTCCTAGTTCGAATCCGGGCTCCCCCTGAGTTAATGTCGAAGGGTCCTTGGGCAAGACTCTGAACCCCTAATTGCTCCCAGTGAGTAGGTTGGTGCCTTGCATGGTTTACTCCTTCACTGGTGTGTGAATGTAATGCACAATCTATGTAAAGCGCTTTGGATAAAAGCGCTATATAAATGCACCATTTACCATTTACAAGGGTTCTGTAACCCATTAATAAAAGCCAAATACAACGATAAACAAACATTCTTAATTTAACAAAACATACTTGTGGACAAACAGGACACTGTGTCCCATCAGTGATATCAGGCCCCAGATGGCGCAGTATTGATAACTGGAATCTCATGTGCCTGTATTCCTCGTATGACTCTTTCGCAAGGCGGCGGTAGAGGTCCTGGCACTGTAATGCAAACATTCGTATTCACAACAGGGCTGTCACTATTAAAATGTATTTTTCAAATAAGAAGCTTGAGATTGTAAAAGAATAATCGTATAGATAAAGGCCACTATCAAGCAAACCTTGGAAGACAGAGACGAAGACTGTATGGCTGCACATATAGCCTTCAGAGAGGCACCACACTCGAGTTGCAACCTGGTGATCATGTCCATCAGCTTCAGTGAAATGGCACTTTGGGGCCTCTTTGGGGTTGCCGGCCAAAGGCTGAAACGGATGAGCGTCGCAACTTCTGTTTCGCACGCACAGAACTGGATCGTGACGTCATGACATCTTCCTAGAATATGACATACAGAAGAACAGGTGTGATGTGTTGTTGCCTACATATCAGTTTTTCATTATTGTCCTCCTTATACAGGGGGGATATGACTACTTTATGACATATATACACACCTTGAGAGTCAAAAACGCTAAGTAGACGGTCATATGTACTTTGGCATTGGTGGCCATCCTTCCTAGACCACATCCAACTAAAGTCATCCGGAATCTTTGGTTGGAATTCTCCAGCCTTAATGAAAAATAAATCACAACAAGTAAGAATAATATTTATAGTCACAGAAGAGAAGTCTTATGCCTTATGTTATGCATTTATATTAATTTTGAGAAACATAGGCGACAATAGTCAGTCTACAGCGACACATTTTGGCTTGTAGATCGTCTATTTTCAAAATAAATAAAAATGCCTGATAAAGATATCATGATGATAGGACTGAGGGCAAAACGAGGCCCTTCTCATTTTATCTTTGACAACATTTACACAGAAGTATGTCAGGCTCATACCGTTAGTTATGTCAATTCAATAATTACCCAAGTAGTCCCTTATCACTACTGACTCCTACAGTTGTCCAGAGTGTAGACAGAGTGCATCCTCCAATACACAAGTCATTAGCTGCTTCTTTTCACCTGACAGTGCAGTTTAACTGGGAGCAAGGAAGGGACCCAGTGGTCCCAAAATAAATACGAAATGTGCAGCAGTGTGCAAAAGTGATTGACATAACGTGAGGTTGATTTCTTTATTTATGTGATCCGACATTTGCTCCTATATTCGTCTGAAAAAGCACAGCAGTGTGCAACAACCTTTACTCTCCCTGCTTAACAGGTGCCTTGACCAAACAGTAGAATCACTAGTACAGTCAAGAGTGCCTGCCTGTCTGTCCTGTCAACACAGTCATTTGTGTTTGTTGAAATGTCCTGCAAATCTGGAGGCAACAAAATGGATTCACATATATTTCCAAGAGGGTGACAAGAATATTTCACCCAATTCTTTACACCTGAAAGCCTGTTATGTGACAATAACATTTATTCTCATTTCTGAGTGATACAAACCTCCCATCTTTCTAGCACATGCACCACAGCAGTGCTCTGATGGACTTTCTTCACACAGACCGAACAGAAGTAAGCTTCACTCCCACAGTCGCTGCATTGCCACAGCTGACTTTCAACAGTGAGGGAAACACTGCAAACTAGGCAGGCTGCCTCTTCTGGTGGGCAAAGGAGCTCTGCACTCACACCTAAGATGGATAGATAGATACCTTTATTTTCCCAAGCAAGGGGGAAATCAGTTTCCCAGAGGCAACACAGCAGTTAAGGATACAGAGTTACAGGTAAGGTAAGCATCAGTATTACAGAACAAAGGCAAACTAAAGTACCAAACAAATAAAGTGTCCAAACAGTCAGTGCAACAAAGTATCTCAGCGCTATCTCATCATAATACACATAGTAATACTTAAATAGTTAGCAGTCGTGTGCTAATAAAAAAAAGTTACCTAGGAGTATTTGCCGCACACGTTGCCATGCCTCCACAGTAGCAATGCTCTCTTTATGACTGGTGTTGGCTGAGCATTGGCCGCCGTCACTCGCATTTTCTGTTGGTGAAAAGAAGCTGGGTCTGGGTGTATCTGCCTCTGGTAGCTCCTGGGAGTGTCTGGTAGCTTCATGGCCTGTTCTTGTGTAGCTCCTGTATGTCCTTGACCTTCTTCCCCTGATTGGAATCTGTTGAACTTTTATGAACGGCCTGGAGATCTGAAATCTGACCATGTTCACCTATTATAACAAGAAACAAATAACAAATCCCCATCACTTATTATACTACAAACAAATGCATTCATTCAGAGTGCAAAATCAGAGGCCAATATGTACTGTATAGCGTTCTTAAATAATACTGACCAAATACTGAGACATTGTTTTTTCTACTGACACATTGGAACACAGTGGGAACTAATTTGACTTTAAGCCAACTGAATGTAGTCTATTTTGTACTATGTAGTATACTGGTGGTTTTCAACCAGTGTTCCAGGGACCACCAGTGGTCCTTGAAGAGATTCCAGGTGGTCCCCAGCTAAAGATGGAAAATTGTCAACTCTTAAAAGTGTAAAACCAAATATAAAAACACAAAATGTTGATCGTGTCCCAAACAAGTAACAACAATAAAATAAGATCGGGTTGTCCCAGAGGTGAAATGGCCCTTTAAACATCAGCATTACTTAATTCACAAGAAGTCTACACTATTGTAGAATGTTTCAACATCAATACACCATGGAATTAAAAATCTTTTCCAACAACAACAAAATGTCGTTTTAGTTTTGGGTCTGAGAAGCTAAATGGTGTTTCATGGCTCAAATGCTCCAATTAATAATGGACCTTGATATGAATAAAGTTGAAAACTAAAAGAACAGATCCTCAAGCTTCATACAGGACAGCAATTATTACTTTTATTTCTTTCACTTGAACCCTAGCGTCCCTATTCTAGATGGGACATTTGCCAAAAATGCCAGATCTACAAGCTCACAACAACTCAAATGATGTGTTTCCTGATGGTCTATTATAAATGATAGTTAATTTAAAAAGTTGCCTGCTACATTTTCTCTGAGTCTCACTGACATTTATCAAAGCGTTATGAGCTTGTAGGACTGCCATTATTATTTCCAAAGGGCAGACCTTGGCTTGAACTTGTGCCCTTAAGCCTGTTGAGGTTGGTGTAGCTGTAGCTTGCCCTTTAGATCAGTGGTTCTCAACCAACATAGATTTTAAGTGTATATAGCAGGGGTCAATGAAGTGCCATGTTTTTATTTTCTAGATAGTCAGTATGCAATGTCAACATTAGTTTTAATGACACCACATCAGCATTCTGACATATTTGGATTGGCAGGACATTGTTATAACTATCATTAAACTCAGATAATATTCCATCTATCTCCCAGACTCCCAGTCAGAGTTGTAATGAGGTGAATGTTTGCCCAGAACCATGTCAATCCTACGACCGTCATGTTTCAGGGCTAACAAAATGTAATACCTCAACTCTTAATGCTCGTCTGGGGCTCTCCAGTTAAAATATGATTATTTTGTGGGACGCAGCCTGAAAAGGTTGAGAACCAGTACCACTGTGGTGGTAGCAGCAGCCTTGATGCAGGCTAAGTGGACCGTGGTCTAAAAGAACGTCCAAGAAGCTTGTTATGTATAAAATAAAACATTGCACATGCGGCATGCCAGATAAGGCGGCTGAAAATTGCCCATTTTAACATTAAGCTCTCTCACAATGCATTGTGCTGTGCTGAGCTAAGTTAGCTTAGCTTTGCTTTAGTTTAGCAGTTAAAGACTACAGCAGATTAACAATAACACCATGGCCTGGTTCTATCATTTTCGTGGTGTATAACGTTCATTTTAAATACATGCATACATGAGGGCTTACCTTTGGCTTTGAGAAGTTATGATAAATGGATAAAGTAAACTTTGTTTGCAAGACGACACGTTTGTGCTCGATCAACTTGTTGTTGTATCCAGTGTTCTCGCGAGGACAGGACACTGGTCAGACCATAGAGTAGTCTTCTGGCAACGCGAGAGCAGGGCCAGAACGGAAACGGATATGACGTCTGGTACGGATCCATGTTGTCATAGCAACCCATATAAACTAGACAAGCTAGTGAAATAATAAACGTTGTGTTGTTAATATAACGTGTAAACAACAACGTATAAGACGTCCATTTCTGTCTGGAAATGCTAACAAAATGCTTTAAGAGCCGAAACGTCTTTAAAAGTATAATAAATCATAATAAAATAATGACGTAAAAACGTTGTGTGCATACAAAGTCCATGCACTTCAAATATAAGATGTCCATTTCTGTCTGGAAGTGATACAAAAATATTTTAAGTGCCGTAACGTCCTTAAAAGTATAATAAAGTATAATAAATCTGAATAAAAAAGAATGACGTCGGCCATTGTTGTCATGGTCACGTGACCGCACAGGGGCTGTGCTTGTCTTGCATATGTTAACATTGTATCATCCAAATCAGTGGGTGATAAGGGTCTACTTGAAACTCCTGGTAGTCCAGTAGTTGACTACTGGCCGATATCTAGGGTATGACAATTTTGAAAAGGAGGCCATTCAATAGAAAGATAAGACGTGTATCGGGTGGAGGATCTGGTCATAACCCACTCCTTGGATGGCTCATCATCCGCAGGGGCGTCACAAGGGGGGGAAAAGTGGGACTGAGTTACTAGGGCCTAAGGTGGCGGGGCCTTAATTATTTTATACTTAAGGCCCTACAAGCTCACAGTGCAGCACAGAGTGCCGCGCTGCGATCAAGCTAGTAGATCTGCTACTGTATTTTTGAAAAGTCGTGAAAATGTGTGCAAATCTTTGAATATATGTATTTTTTAAGCGAACATTTGTAACTCAAATGTTGCTTCTTTGATGCCGCCTTTGATGACCTGCTCTCCTCGGACTGTAGTGAACAACATTTTACAAATATCAGAAGAGTTGCCGGAAAGAAACTCGCCTGGGCTGATAGTTTATGCCTTTTGATTGATTGACTTCTGTAAACTATGCCTAAACAGTTAAAACTAAACTTATTCCTAACCTTAACCTCAGTAAAACGGTGTCAAAACCTATACCTATTCCTAAAAATCTATAGAATAAAAAATGGGACTTTATACCTAAACAAAGTGTTGTTTACAAACTAGAGAGGTCTATAGTCTATACAGTAGGAGCATGAGAATAACGTGTTGTTTACCCAGTACAAACCACAGAGATAATGAGCATGGGATAATATCACGCAATTCCACATTTATTATATTAACAAACAAAAAATAATAATAAAAATAATAAAAATACAGCTCAAATAGCCAAAAAACTGATAATAAAACGTTTCGCTGGGCTGCGATTGGTTTAAGCGCCATTGGTACGTTGGGATTTTTTTTTACAGAAATATTGAACGACATCTTGAAAATATTGAACACTTTAAAACAAGAGAAATATTTCACACTTAAACCCATTTAGGCCTAGAATTATTGAATGCTTTAACCAGTGAAAAATAGCAGATATACAAGCTCGCAGCGCCGCACTGCAAGCTTGTAGATCTGCTAATTTTGAAAAAGTCGTGAAAATGTGTGCAAATCTTTGACTATACTAGACTATACTTTCAAAGCGAAGGTTTGTAACTAAAATGTTGCTTCTGGGTGGTCCCCGGAACTAAATATGTTGAGATGGCAGTCCTTCACATGAAAAGGTTTGAGAACCACTGACATAGTAGTCTCTCCAGAACAGACTAACTGAGCTCCAGTTAAGTGAAAAGGACCTTTCCTTTGACAATGGCTGGCCAGATTGCTGACATAGAAACATAGGTTTTTCAAAAAATCTTAGAAGGATTCAAAAGACACTTATAGAATCGGGTAAAAATCCTAATTTTCACGATTCTTCAAAAATAGCAGATCTACAAGCTCGCAGCGCGGCACCGAGTGCCGCGCTGTGAGCTTGTATATCTGCTATTTTTCAATAGTTAAAGCAGTCAATAATTCTAGGCCTAAATAAAAACAAGAGAAATATTGAACACTTTCTATACATTGAACACCTTTCTAAATGAGAGGCCACGGCAGCCTGGGGCTGTGAGCACAAGAGCAACTTTTTGTTACCTTGTAAGGTGGTTGTACTGTACTGTAAGTAACTTGAAAAATAACCATAAAAACCCAACATGAAAAAGAATTGTGATAAGATTGTGTATCGCCATAGCGCTTGGATCGGTGGGTCGGTGGTACGGGTAAGGCGTCACCCTGGCAGTGTGCTGGGTATTCAGGCACCGCCGCTCCTGTAAAAACAAGACCAAACCTCCACGTCAGACTATTCACGATATTCCTGGCCCCGCCCCCGGCTTCCTGTTCATATCCTGAAAGAAAATAAAAAACATCATTTGGTTTCCTGTGTCCTTGCATTAAAGTGTCAGTAGAGGCGCTCTGGGCTCTTGGCTCTGAATGAACCGGTGTTGCCATGTCTGCTTATAATAAGCAATTGGTGTCATTGTTTATTGGGCTTACTTTCTAATATTTTTTAAAACAGTGGTTCCCAAATCTTTTCATATCAAGGACCCCAGATTAACAGATTTGTCCACAGTCGCAGACCCCCATCTGAAAATATGTGGTGCCAGGGACCGCCACACAGATTTGTGTTGTTAAAATGTTTCAAAAATATTCAAATTATTTTCGTTTTTTCTTTCCTCTATATTTTTTAAATAGCAAATATACAAGCTCACAATGTTTCACAATGTGACACATTGTGAGCTTGCTGATCTGCTATTTTCAAATGTAAATGTAAAGTAGTAAAACTGAACCTAGTTAATTCTATTGGGCTTATTATTCATAGACCTGGCCGCTTGTCTCTGGCAATATCTGGCAACAGACAATTCCCTGTCACTTCCTTGGGATCTCTTGTTCTTCGACTTGGGAGGAAGTGAAAAGATGTTTAAAAATGCTCCAGCGCCCTCTGTAAAAGGAAAATGGCAGCCTCCATAGAATGGCCAGGAATATCGTGAATAGGGCTGTCACCATTAAGGCTGCATGGGCAATATATCGAAAAGTTATTGATATCGAGGTATCAACATGCGAGGTATACATATCGACGAAGGCGGCTTGAAATGAGGTATTGGTGTATGTGTCAAATTAATTAACAGACACACTATGCATGCACGTAGCACATGCAAAAAAGCCGTCCATCTGTAACCAGGTGTGGTTATTTCAATAAAACCATTGTTGAAAAATATTAATTGTCACTCAAATAATTGCGATTAACGATTTAATTGTGTTTTTGTTTTTGACGATTGTGTAATAATGGTGACAGGCTTATGTCAAACAAGATGAAGGCAATGGAAGGCGAAGTTTATTTCACAAAAAAGAAAAAATATTTGTTAGGGATGGGACGATAATCGCCATTATCGTTTATTATCGTGATTAAAAAACACACACGATAATGGTATCCTGGAGATTACATTTATCGTGAAATCATCCTCTGTCATCAAGTCACCTTTTATTTGCGGAGCTGCATTTATCCAGTACCACTTAAAGGAGTCAACGTTTTCTTGAAAAACGCTAAAATAAAAGTAATAGTAGTTTCAAAAATATTTTATAAAAAAGATTAACTTTGTTTACATCCATTATCAATCCAAGTAAAAGAATAGAAGAGGGATGTAAACAAAGTCAGCCTGACAATGGCCAAAATGATCTGCGACCCGCGATGCAAATAAATGTGTTCTCATTCGTCGTCGAACTGTCAATCTGGCAAATGAATGATGTCATTCGCTGTGGGAGATGTGGGCGTCTAAAAGTGACCAACCACTGGTCTCTGATGCAGAGACTGGGTTCTCATTAAGCGCGAAGGATTTATTCAGCTCATAACAGTAAACAGACAGGTTTTGACAGCTGCTTAATATGAATAAAATAACTTTACAACTGGACATACAGCTGGACATAATAAGCTGCAGTGCGTCAGCCTGTGCGACGCACGGCAGCCTGCAGGCTGGTGTGTGTCTCACTGTGAGAGTGACAGAACTTTCTCCCAAATAGGTAAGAAAAACATCATGCTATAAATTAACCCATATATTAAGGCTAAAATGGTTCCGCCGCTGTGCAGAACAGTTTTTAAGAGTTTTTAACAATTTTTTACAGTAGAAAAATTAGTTAAATCAGAGAAAAAAACGATATTTTTTCCCATATATGGAGGCAGACAGACAGATACAGATATCTCCATATATGGGCATAAATGGACACAGGCAAACAGATGGTCAATATGGGTCCTACAGATTTCTCCATATATGGGCACCAGTAAGGGCTGTACACACCTTTACTGGGTTTTACAGGGATGCTTGCGGGCTCTCTCCTTCTTGTGCTGGGCCAGGCTGTCGGCTGTTGCCTCAGTAAGAGGATGTCCTAGGATGGAAAAAGTCAGCTCAATACATTAGCCCTTTAATTTAATGGCGAGTCATTGTGAGTCACCCAAGATGCACAGCGCTCTTTCTCTTCTCTGCCTGTTTCAGTGGATTAAACTAATTAAAACATGTATTTTGGGGGGGAAACCCCCTGTTTTGCAATGTAACTACTGTACTTTTTTAGGGATTTTTTTTATTTACTCCCAAAAATACACAAGCAGACGTTTAACAATCCCCCAGGCCGTCCTATTATCTCTGGAAACGGTACCTTAACGGAACCTGCTTCTAAATTTATTGATTCTTACATTAAGCCTTTTGTTAAGAAACTCCCATCTTTCATAGAAGACACCACGGATGTGTTAAATAAACTCTCAGAACTCACTAATTGTCATACTAATTATCTGGTTACTATGGATGTGGAGTCTCTTTACACCAATATAGACCATAATGATGGCTTGCAGGCTTTGACACATTTTCTCTCAGATAGACCTTTGGACTCTTCGCCCCCCACTGACTTTATTATTTCTTTAACTGATTGGATTTTACATAATAACGTGTTCATGTTTACAGACGAAATTTATAAACAACAGATTGGTGTACCTATGGGCTCATGTTTTTCCCCTAATTATGCTTGCCTTTATTTGGGCTACTGGGAAGAAATGTTTGTTTTAAATCCAACTAATCCTTGGTTTAACTGCATTACTTTTTTTGGCAGGTATATTGATGATTTGTTGCTGATATTTAATGGTTCTGAGACGCAACTCCTGGAGTTTCACAGGTATCTCAATTCCTTAAATGATAACATTAGACTGACAATTGAGTATTCGCAACAAAGTATTAATTTCCTTGATCTAACTATCTTTAAAGATGAATCTGGTAATCTCCATACTACCCTGTATAGGAAAGAAACTTCGCGAAACACACTACTGAGGGCTGACTCTTTCCATCCTTCTCATCTCATAAAAAATATCCCCTTTGGGCAGTTCCAACGGCTACGCCGTATTTGTGATATGCCTGTTGATTTTGAACAAAAAGCTACTGATATGACTAACAGATTTAATGAGAGAGGTTATAAATCGGGCTGTGTGACTCAGGCACGTAACAGAGCCTACGGTATTGATCGAGCCTCGTTGTTATCCAAAAAGAAACGGAGGCCCGCTACTTTACAGTCCCGTCCTTTCTTTGTTAGCCAGTACAGTACTGTGGCCTCTACTGTCCAACACATTATAAAAACTAATTGGGCTATCATTGAGAGCAACCCCACCCTCAGAGATGTGTTTCCAGAACCTCCTGTATTTTCTTTTAGAAGAGCTCCCACCCTAAGAGATAAATTGATGCACAGCCATCTAGCTCCTGTTAAAAAGGAGACATGGCTTAACAAACCTTTTGGAATGTTTAAATGCATGAACTGTCCTCATTGTGCCAATGTTTTACAGTCAAAAACATTTACTGATTTGAAAACACAGAAAATATACAAAATCAACGACTTTATTAATTGTAATACTACTCATGTTATTTATCGTCTCACATGCACATGCCCCAAAGTGTTTTATGTTGGCAGGACTAAGCGCCGCCTCCGTGACCGTCTGGCTGAACACAAATATGCTATTCGTACTAATAACTTTAATTACCCCATAGCCAGACACTTTAATCAATGCCACAACAATAACGACACTCTCCTACGTATTACAGGCATTGAACACATAAAACCACTCATAAGAGGGGGTGATCGCCTAAGGAAGTTGAACCAGAGGGAATCTTTCTGGATTCACTCCTTGGATGCTCTCACCCCTACTGGTCTCAATGAGGACATTGATTTATTGTGTTTTTTATGATTTAATGTGGATTTGTTATTCTTTTCTTTATTTTCTTTATTTGTAAAAAATGTTGATTATTATGTTTCTTTATTGTGTATTATGTTTTGTATTCGTGTACATTTATTGAGGCCTTGTTGTTGTTTTTTCTATAGACTATATACCTGACTCATGGATGTCTTGGTCTGACACGCAAGCAGGTGTACTGATTTGCATGCATTTCGATGTAATTACACAATCAGGCCCCACCTCAATTGACACCCCCACCTTGATTGTCTAGTCCCAGTTTATATATAGAGTGTGTCCTTTTTGTATTTCTTCAGTACATGCCCTGATGATGACCAGTCTCTGGTCGAAACATGTCGGCTTTTTTAACTTTATGAAATAAAGCTGTTCCTCCTTTTTAAACTTGAGTGCCTGGATCACCTTTTTCTTTTTTGAATACTGTACTTTTTTGTTCCCTTTCAGTGACGTCATTACGTGCGCGTCACGCGTCTCTGACGCATTCACGTTGCCTAGAGACGCATTCACGTCATTGTTCTGGGGTCCCACGGACGCATTGCCTCCATTGGAGTCCACGTTAAAATAATTTACCACGTCGCGAAAAAAATAAATATTTTAAAAAGTCCACAGACGCCACCATTGTTCATGGGTGAAGGCATGCTACTTTACCCTACGTTAACACAAATGACATCCGCGTAGAAAGTCTTAAAACAGACGATAAAACTAACGACAGTCTGTGTTTTGAATCCACGACGCCATTTTGTGCGCCACTGCATGGTCACAGAATTCAATGGGTGCCTGAGTTTTAGCGTAGCACCGGGCCGCTCTCTGACCATAGTGGCACAGCGTGTTAGGTGATACACCAAAAATGGTTCCCCCACAGAACGTGCATGGCATGGCACGGCGCAGAAAAGTGACGTCACGTCTCTACACTGCAGCTCACTGCTCACTGCTCAGACAGCGACCCGCCTCCTCTCCCCCTGTCCTCTTCATTCAATAACAACTGGATACACGCGCTATTGTTTATAGATGTGGTGGACATTGGACAACGTGTTAGAAGCCACACAGGTCTTCATAGCGTCTTTACAACAATAGCGACGATTAACGTTGTGGTGAACATGGTCAAATAACCTTTATTGGCTCAACTACAACACGGAGGAAGCAAGCTAGCCTAGCATGTATGCTATCTGAGACAGTATGTATGTAGCCTAGGCTGCCTAACTGTTTGATTGATTATAGTGTTTTCGTGGCGGCGCCGTCCATTTGGTGGTCCGCCGGGGCAGCGGACTACCGCGGCCGCCTGTGCCTTGCCCTCCCGCATCCATAGAGGGGCGGCACGTCCCTCTATGATCAACCGTTCAAAACAAAAGTAGCCGATCTACCAGCAACCCCAATCCACTGTTTTTGACCCAGTCCACTGGTTCTCTGTACAGCAGAGCAAACACAAGCACGGCAGAGCATTTCCCCCATTCCATAGAAGCAGTAACAGTACAAACAGGAGACATCATCTCACTGAGAAGATCCATATATTATCGATGTATATAAAATAACATGTGGCTGTTCATTATGACGACTCGGTAAAAGCTTCTATCTGCACCCCCAAGTGGTCAACATCCGATATTACCGGTTCGGTATTAAAAAAATCAAACCGTCACATGACTATTTGGAAGTATTAAAATTGTAAGATTTGGAATTGTGGTTCATTTCTTTCAGACACATTTCTACGTAAGATGAACATAACCATATAATAACCAATTCAAGTTAAAGCTATACTGTGTAAGTTCAACTAGTGGTCAGTAGCGGTATTGCTTTTTCCGGCCGTTTTTCGGCCGGAGTCGTCGCGGACCACCGCCGCGGACCACCGGAGCGGCGCCGCAAACCACCGCGACCGATAGTAATCCGTGGAGGGGTAGAACGCATGGTAGAACGTAATTTTCTGGCCAGGATTTGTGGATTAAGAGGTTAAAACCCTTCACCATGGTAAACACTGTAGCCAAGCGGAGGCGCTTCCTGGAGACCAGAGCAGATAAGCTGTGATTGGCCGGTAGTGTACCATGTGTGCATGATCGGCGATGTGATTGGGCAACGTATACACAACGTATACAGATGATGCAGATTACGTCATTTTGGCGCGAAATCCGGTCCACGGCCAGGATCAAAGAAAACATATAAAGAGAAGGCTTCAGAAGCTGAAAATAACGGAGTGGGTGTTCTAAAACTTTAGCGATTTAACAGTTAGGACAATTTTAAGATTTGTTTTATAAAAAAAGTTACATGGTACAACTTTAAATGCTGCACTTTGTCAAAAATGACATGACGCATTGAATTTTTGTGGGACCCATAAAATATCCCTGGGACTCATCCGAAAGACCCCTCTTGGGTCCCGGGACTCATTACATTAAAAACCTATTAACATCACTGCCCTTTTCTTTTGGTACTTTAAATAGCAATAATGAGGCTATGAAAACAACATGGGGTGGGACTTTTTTCCCATTCACTTCCATTATAAAAATATTCTTCCCTGGCTTTGTTGTCCCACCTAGTAACCGAACGACATGGGGTTGGACTTGACAAAGAGTGAATTGGTTACACTTAAAGAGGCGGTGCCATAGTTGTGTACTTTCTCTGTTTTTCTTGTGTCTATGAGGTTGACAGTACTTCATTAGACCCCCTGGTGTGGTTGTTATGAGCAATTATGTATTCCCTTTGTATTTGGGTTTTTTCCTGGAGGCTGACACCTTGTGGGTCAAAAGTGCCGGTCCAAAAACACAGATACAATTACATCATAGAATCAACCCCTCCCCTTTTACTATTCACCCAACACTGTGGGTGTGGCTAACTTCAGCTGGGTCACCACCCACCATGACAACCAGGCATACTTAATGAACTGGTGGGTGTGGCCAAATAAAAACCTAATTTTAACTCTTTCTGTACACTTTTCTGGAAAATCTTCCTCCTAGTATAATCATAATAACTGATAATCATGCTTTAGAGGGGGGGGGGGGGGGATCATGGCACCCCATCTTTAAAGGGTCTGCTCAAAAATTCAAGGAGATTTTGGATCTCCTTGAATTTTTCTCATTATTATCATCATCATTATTAATTTAATTTAAAAAAAAAACTAAGCATATACTCTCAAGCAAGACCATTCTTCATGTATTGTTGTTGTTTTGTATGTTTGTGGCAAAACAAAAAAGAAATAAGACAAAGTCATCGGTAATGGACGAGCGGTATGAATGGTATGAGTTCTTACCAGTGACAGTGGACACTGTCCGTGGGGGGCTGTTCTCCTCCTGGAGAGGAGAGGAGAGGAGAGGAGAGGAGAGGAGAGGAGCGGAGAGGAGAGGAGAGAAGGAAAAGGATTATGTCAATTTTGAAAATGCATAACATGTTTGTTAAAAATTCAGCCATTCACAACATTCCTAATCCTATTCATCCCAACCCAATACTATAATACCAGTAAGACTCCCTAATCGGGAGGTAAGCGACCGTCAGGTCACATGTAAAAGAGGGCTGTAAGTGGCATTGGTTCCTGTGTGTAGGGGGATGTGTGTGGCAAATGTATTGCATTGTTTGGGCCAGAGAATGTGTGGTTTAGCAGTGACATGGTTGTGTTTCTGTCGGCAGAGATATGTCATTATGTAGGTGGTGCAAATGTGTAACATAGGTGTTGTGTTGAAATATGACAAGCACAGATTATGTTGTGGGGAGCACAGTGGCTGAGTGATGAAAAAGCAGACAGGCGTATTCATTTAGATGGCGTTTATTGTAGAAGAGTCAGCTTGACAGTGCAGTGACATGTAGCAAAGTTACACCTGGAATGTTGAATCTCCATATATGGAGATAACCTACGCATCACACAAAGTCTGACCTCACCAGCCCATACTTGGGCATGGACGACTTATATCTCCATATACGGAGATGGCCATATATGGAGATACGATGACATCACAGAGTCCACAGCTGATGATGTGGCGTGATACAATACACAAACAAGCCCTTTATAAAGGGGCAATTCTCACCAGGGAAGAGAGCATTCCTCGACTCAGACCTTATCGCCAGGATCAACTAAGCTTATAGCTTATCATCATATCCAACCATCTTAAGATACTCAGCTAGTGCTCCCAGCAAGCAGTGGGGAATAAAGTGGCCAAGTATGGGCTGGTGAGGTCAGACTTTGTGTGATGCGTAGGTTATCTCCATATATGGAGATTCAACATTCCAGGTGTAACTATGGCTGCCCGTATGACGTGAGAGGTGGAGGTTGTGGATTGGCAGGCAAGGAGTGTGTGTGCAAAGTTTGCCATGTCTTGGGGCAACGGTGGCGGAGATATGAGTTGGGGAAAAGTGTGACATGACGGACAGACTGACTGACTGACAGACAGCCGGTGGAGGTTTTGGTAGTAAATGCGACCTGACGGTCGCAATTATTCCATATTGCATAGTGCAACCAATTTTCTCACTCAAAACATAAAAAAGTAATATTTTGATACTAATCATTGCGACCTTACTTACTGGTTTAGTATGTGAACGGTCACAGCTTCTCCGTATGTATGTATGTATGTATCTCTGTCACACCTGACACTGTGGTTCTATGGGTTTGTCGCTCTGACATCATGCTCTGATGTCACTGTGATGTCTGGGGAACCAGTCTTAACAGAATGGCTTTTCCGCTCTCACATCTGGCTTCACTGTGATGTCCCTTTTATGCCCATATATGGTGTTCCCTGATGTCATCAATATTAAGCCCGTATCTAAAAGGACTTCATATGGGAATGCCCATATATGGAGGCCACATCGGCCACATACTGTACCACACTAACGGCTGTATACTGTTTATTGAGAGCGCAACCGACGGAGCAGGAGACGTAGACCAGACTTTTCTCCAGCGGGGAATACGTTTGCAGACGATTTCCGGGAAAATTCTGCCCCACCTCCTAGAACTGTCGTTCGGCATGAGGAGATGCATATGTGTGTCCAGGTTTCATGGCTGTATGTCAAACAGAGCATGAGCTATACCTGTTAAAAGTTTGCACTTTCAAAGGCTTCCTACAGCGCTACCCTTTGGACGATTGTTGTAAAAAGTAATAGCACACGTCGCCACAGTAGGCTGAACACATTGATGTTTGAATATCGATTTTCGGTTCAAGTATGTAGGTGTAGAAAGTTTTGAGGAGAACTTACAGTATATGAAAATACAGGATATATTAAAAGGGTTAAACATACCAAATTGCTGTCACTGCCCAAGATCGTAGTTGGTGATGACCTGTGAGAAAGCACAAAATCAGGATATCATCTTTCATAATTCAGAAGCCCAGTCATAACAAAAGTACATGGTGTCCAGATGTCCCTAGTGCCCCCTGGCCCACTAGTATTCGTAATTTCTCCGCATTATTGTGTGTTTTGACTTTTGAGTTGTTATTAATAATTAGAAATGAATGTTTCCCATGAATTTTTGGATGAGTGGGGAACATAGAACCTTTTTTAAGTTGAGCGGGGAACATACTGTAGAATCTTTTTTTGCGGGGGTAAGTGGTGAACATAGAACCTGGGGAAGATAGGACCTTTTTAGAGGGGGTAAATGGGGAACATAGAACCTGCTATGCTCTCTATAGCGCTGCTGCTACTCAAAGATTTGTCATTTCAGATCATGACAAGTGACAAGCCAGTGTTGCAATTACATGAGTTATATTTTGTTGTTGTCCGGTGGAAACCTTGTATGTCCAAAACCGTTTGTTTTGTATTTATCATTTTAAAAATGATTTAAACTAGTGAAAACAGCCGATCTACAAGCACACAACGCCTCGCATCGTGAGGCGTTGTGTGCTTGTAGATCGGCTGTTTTCACTACTTTTGTGCGACTGCCTTGTATGATGAAGCAGGGCTTTGCTTTGCGAAAAAGAAAAATTACAAATTTGAAACTTGGAGATACAAGGTTTCTGCCCGACAGTGACGATATACTTTGTTGGCCACCCAGCCCCCAAAATGGAACGACGGCCGACATTTTATTTTAATTTTCTTCCTAATGGATCGGCCTGGACCGGCCGGGAATGAACCGGCCGTTCGGGAGTTGTCCCGCTTTTCCCAATGGCCAGCACGTCCCTGATTAGGAGTAGGGATGGGACAATAATCATTATTATTAAAACCACTCACAATAATTGTATTGTGGAGATTTAAATGTTAAATATTTAGATTATCGCGATAATATAGTAAATCACAATTATTTTTTTTCTTTTCCACAATCGTGACATGAGATTTCATATTGTCCCCATCCTTAATTAGGACAGTGGTTCTCAACCTGTGGGTTGGGAACCCCAGGGGGGTCGCCAAATTATTTTGGGGGGTCCCCAGATGATTAGCTTAATGTGCAACATTATTTTCTCACATACATCTAAAATGACAAATTATACGTTGGTCAAATTGTCAAATATTAGAGGCTGACATTGTGAAAATAGCCGCTGCGAGGCGTTGAGCATCTACTATTTCACAATAGAACCGTGTTATACAAAATGTAATGCCTCAACTCTGTCAGTAAATGGGGGTCTGCAGTTAATGTATGATTATTTGGGGGGGTCGTGGCGGAGAACCACTGACTTGAGACACACTCACTGACTGCTGTCAAAGGAAGCCTCAAGGGCAGAGAGCTGCTCCTCTGTCAACATCTGCATCTGGAACCACAAACAAACAAACAAACCCACAGAAACATTATTAGTGATTAATATTATTTTAGTCAACAGCCAGTTCCAACTAAATGTTTTTTTCCCTCCTCCAGAATTGGCAATAGTACTGGGACAGTCTTAAGGGCATTGTGAAAATCGACAGGAAACCATTTAGATTTTAATAGGATACAGAAGCTTTAATAATCAATATACCAACCAGCCTTGCAGCCTTAGCCTCTGCAATCCGCCGCCTTACAAGTTCACTGCGCCAACTGCGCCGTACCAGGAATAGCCGCGCCACCGTGCCCAACTCTGGATTGATGGACACAGGAGAACAACTTTACTTACATGATAACTAACTAGCATTGACTGCTTTGGTCTCTTTTGTAAGACACTTTATGTATATATACTTATATATTATTCGCCCCCTCTATTGATGCACCTTCTCTTTATTGGCACTGTACTGCTCTTGTTTTTGTTTGTTTTTTTCCCTATCTTTTCTTACGTCTCTGTAACTTTGTAAATAACTGTATACTGCTGTGCTACAACTGGACAACTGAATTTCCCCCTTGGGATAATAAAGGTATCTATCTATCTATCTATCTATCTATCTATCTATCTATCTATCTATCTATCTCATCTGCCTTAGCTAACACCTTCTTACAGGAATATTATATCATTGAGTTATAGTGTGTTTGTCAAATAAACCCCTTTAGATCGTGAATCAGAGTCAATAAGATCAAAACCATGTCAAATCAACCCCTTTAGAACGTGAATCAGAGATAATTAGATCAAAACCAGTGGTGTAAAGTAACTAAGTACATTTACTCGCATACTACAATTTTGAGGTATTTTACACATTACTGGAGTATTTACAGTTTTCAGTACTTTTACCTTTACTCCACTACATCTCAGAGGCAAATTTTACTTTTCTCAACTATAATCGTTTGAAAACATTAGATTTTGATTATTATTACAAAACAGACTTAAAGCCAAACAGTAAAGTACTGTTTGGCTTCATGTACAACGACGACAAAATTATTTGAGCGATAGTTAATTGTCAACTAAAATATCATAATCGTGAGATTTGTGACTGCCCTAGTGATCTGTTATAATAATTACTAACTAGACCTTACCCGTTCGAAGATATGAGCTCCGAAATGATGTGCAGTGTGTGGGTTATGGGGTGTGCACTGTGCACACGGTATATGAGGGATGGAAAGTAACTTTAACTGGTGCTTGCATGATAATATGTAGGAGCATCAATGTAAGAAATACCCGTTTCGTTTAATGGCTATAGAGATACTGTGTACCTATTGGCATGATTTTTGGGCCAGACACTCAGACAGATACTAAAGGTGTGTAAAGATGTGGTAGACACAGAGCTACACTTTTGAGCGGTGGTCACAACGCTCCTATACGTGGCTGTGTGTGTGGGTATGTATGTATGTACCGGTATGTCTGTATGCGTCCGTGTCTGTATGTAGCCTGCAGTAACCTTTTCTGACCACACATGTTAAGGGAGGGGCGCTGTTGTTCAGACTCACATTCACACACACACACGCACGCACGCACACACACACACACACACACACACACACACACACACACACACACAGCCTCCACCGCTCAGTTCACACAAGTGTGATTTTTTAACCACCTGCCCACTATGCCAAGACATCAGATGACACATACTTCCCACAGATTACACACACCCAAAGTGAGTTTGAAAACATGACAAATTAACTACAAAATCCCATACCTTTAATATAATCAAAATATTGTCTTAGGAATGCGACAAATACAATAAAATATTATTGAACTCAGGTCTCCATGACGTGAGTAATCAATAAGAAAAAAAAAAACTAATGCAGGGTACCCACACATTTTTACCAATTAATTTCCAAAACTTTCCAGAATATTTAAACCAATTTCCAGACGCATATAAGTCATTCGGCGCAATAATGAGTCTCTTAAGGTCCGTACACATAGAGGGCGAATTGGCGAATAGCGAATTAGCGTATTATTCGCCTTTTGTTTAAAACCTTATAAAGTCAATGGAAGCATCCACACCAAACGCGAATTTAAAAAAAGCGAAAAGGCGTCTGTTTTTTATTCGCCCTTGTGTCGAATTTAGCGAACGTTCAAAGGCGAATTCCTCTCTCTCTCTGTATCAAAGTAAGCTCACTCTACCCTATTTCAAGAGAGAGAGAGAGAGAATGGTGGAGGGACCTTCACGTTACATTGAGGCCGAGGGGAACGGAGTTTTTCTCCTTTTCCGTGTCTCTCTCTGTGTGGCAGCGTGGCTGCTTTGAAAAAGTACTCGAATGTATTACTGGTAAAAGCATGGTATGTTTTAGGCTAATTTATAACTGCAAAAAGACTAATGTTTTAAAATAAATCGCTGGGTATTAAATACAAATGGATCCGAAGTGTAGTGGAGTAGAAGTAAAGTAGCCTACTGGAAATTGGACACATCTACAAGTACAGGCTACTCAAGTAAATGTACTTTTAGTTACTTTCCACGAGCTGTTGCGGGGATCTGCCAGTATGCAGGGACACGGGCGGAGGAGGAGCGGTGAACGCTCTGCTCCCCTTCCCCTCTCTCTCTCTCTCTGGCCAAATGCACTGCATGCAGACTCAGAGAGATGCGATATAATATGAAGAGCGCACTGTCTCGCAAATAGGGAGCGTGTGTACTATTTGTTTCCCTGGACCCTGTCTCCATTCTACTCTCTCCTCTCTTCTCTTCTCCTTTCTCCTGCGCCAGAGGCAGATAATCACCCCCTCGTTTTAGGCGAATTAAGCGAATATCATACGCATATTCGCGTCGCTTTTTGGTGTGTATGGAAAAAGGCGAATTGCGAATTCTTCGCCTTTTTGGTTCGCTTATTCACGTCGCTTTCGCTAATTCGCCGGTCTGTACAGAGCTTTACTCCTGAGTAATGCCCAAAGACTGGCAGTGTAGCAAAAATAAAGTATTCATGTTTTGGAAAATGTTTTTAACAAAATCAATAGCCTGGAAATCAGATGAATCTGCCACTGTAAAATCCGAATTTGGTCTGGCACCGCTCAGTTGTGATTGCATTTCACTCCCTCCGAAGTAGTGAGGGACCTATCAGGGCCCAGTATGCAAATGTGGGGCGGCTTTATCACCAGAGGCATTCATTTATTTATTATTAAAGTGTTAAGACAGGTGTGTGTGTATGCATTGGCCTTCAGGGTGTGTTACCAGCAGCGTGGGCGGTCTCCTCCCTCCTCCCTTCGGCGCTGGCCCTTGCTGTCGACATCAGCGGAGAGGACATCCTTGTACTCTCCAGCTTGTAGCTCTACACCCAGAAGCAAATATTTGAGTTACAAATGTTTTTAAACGCTTTTAAAAAGATTATGGAACGAAATGGACCCACAAAGAGAACTCAACAGTTAAAGTTATACCATGTAACTTCTTTTATAAAACAAATCTTAAAATTGTCCTAACTGTTAAATCGCTAAAGTTTTAGAACCCCCACTCCGTTATTTTCAGCTTCTGAAGCCTTCTCTTTATATGTTTTCTACTTAGCTGTGACGGGCGGGATTTCCCGGCAAAATTACGTCATCACACTACCGGCCAATCACAGCGAGGGTTATACACTGCCGGCCAATCACAGCGCATCTTGAAGTGGGGTCGCTATGGCGGCCATATTTGTAGTCGCCCGTGTGTCTCTATACTCAAAAGGTAATCTCGCCTACCAGGCAGGGTGAAGGAGTCCGTTTCTCCGGAATGCCTGAACGCACAGGAACCAGGGACCCCTCTTAAGATAGATCTCGGCGAGGTGGAGGCAGACGCGGGGGTGTGAAGGTACGAAAAACGGCCGAAAGACGCTGACGCGACCGCGGTTTGCTATAGGGCTACTGACCACTAGTTGAGCATCTTACACAGTATAGCTTTAAGCCCTTTGCACACATACGTGTTTTTTTCGCACAGAAAAAACGGATGATTTCATCTTTTTAAAGAAAACAATGATTCTCTATGACCTCATGCACACTGGCTCCAAATTTGCCATGCGGCGGGTGGCTGCGGCTGTGCATTTTTTCCCAGATCGGAACCCAGTTCGATTTGTGCGTCTTGTCGCATGTGGTAAAAACTCATTGACTCCTTTTATGACTCCTTTTCGGATCCGCAGTGTGGATTCTGCACAGCCTTGCACACCAAATCCAATGCGTTTTGAATCATGCAGCAAACGGAATAAACGCAATGGTCCTGTGTGCAAAGGGCTTTATGGGGGTCCTAAAACGTTTTGAGAACCACTACCCACAGACATCTAATGTGCCATACCTAGAGTCATAGGCCACATTCTCATAATATAATTCGGTTTAGTCGTGCGAATGGGAGGGGTGAAGTTGCCACATTCTTGCATATTCTACGTCATCACTGCATGCGACGAACAGTGCAATGGCTCCCCCCATGGGTTGAAGATATAACTTTTTTTTCTCTCAAAGGAATATATTGCAAGTGTTTTAAATTGTATATTTTGGTTAAAGAGGGTTATTATAACATATCAAAGCCTACATGGCTTAATATTCAGGGATCACTTTAAAACCCGGGAACGCAGACGTGTAATTTTTTATGTTTGTGTCGGCTAATCGTAAATAGCACATGTACAAGCTCGCAAAAACTACTGATTTAGAAGGCATCCAACTATTAATTTACCGAATGTATGTCCGTCTGTCTGCATGCTGACATCACTGATACTAAACAGTGTATACGCCATAGTAACAGCCGCATGTTGAAACAATGCCCAACTTTGGAGATGAGCATGCTGACACCACTGAACCCCCCCCCCCCCCCCTCCCTCCGGCACAGGACTAGTTTTGTATAATCGGCCTCTGGTCTAAATGGGATAAACACTGAGGTATTTACACTGCAGTTTGGGGTCCCAGAAATATATTTTTTTAAAAAGGCATCAAAAGGAAGTACCCATTATTACACTATATAAAGTAGTTTTAGTCATATTTTAATCACCTGAAAAGTTTAAGTTTTAGTCTAGTTTGAGTAGACTAAATATAAGAATTTAGTCAACGGAATCTACAGTTGATTTTGTTGATAAAAATGTATTTTTGCAGGGGCCAAGATGGTGCCAAAATGGCATACACTTGGTTGCATGCTGAAAGTACAAGCTCGCAGCGCGACACATTGTATGCAACCAAACATGTCTTTTAAGTCATCATAGATTAGTTAGTGTGGTTGCTATAGGCAACACACTATTGTATTCGGTCCGCAATGTTTTTGCCAGTAAAGTGAACCAGTGTTTTGTAACATTTTTTGAGTAATATTTTTGTTGGTCATAGTTTTAGTGGATGAAATGAACATGGTCGTGCTGTTCGTACCTCCATGCTCAGATAATGGTCCAGGGACCTGCAGTGGCACAGCTCCGCCTCCTGGCCCCCTCTGAAGACTTCGTTGCAGAGTGTGCAGAAGCAACACCCTGCAACAAGGTAGTCCATCCCTGCAAAAGGGGGTTGCAAGCGACCACAGACACATTAACCACTTCAATTCAATCCAGTTTTATTAAAACTGTCAAATCACAAGAAGTTGTCTTGTTGGATATTAGCGGTTAACCGGTCGTGAAGAAATAACCGTTTTTTGAACAGTTGATAACCAATGGAACACTTGAATGAGAGACAGCTGGTTTGGTGTTACACACCGAGGTCCATGAGCTAGAGCAGTGAGGTGAGACAAGCATCAGAGACGAGAAGAGATACCTCTCACTTGAAACCCGTTTTATATCGTAACAGCAGTTGTTTGTCCGATACAGGCCACCCACAAAATGTATAAGAATCGGACCCAGGTCTTAACGGGTTAAGTAAAACATTTGAGTATATTTGTTTCACCACTGACTAACCCTAACTATGAATGGGTCGATGAGCCGATGGCATGGAGAGTATCTCACCAAAAGGAGTGGTGGAGTCATATGGAGGGAGGCCGAGGTCCTCACCCGCGTCCTTCTGGGGGGGGGGGGTGCGTCCTTCTGGCACGCCACAAAACAAACACAGGTCACATGTTAAATGTGCAATGATTAATAAGACAAACAACACTTGTAACAAAACAAATTGCATACAATGTGTAACCCTAACCCGATTACACGGCATTAACCCTAACTCTAACCCTAACCCATTTTGAAGTTGGCTTTCCAAACTACCGGTGTTTCCTTGGCTTCGCTGCCGAAAAAATTAACTTGAATCTAGGCTGAATAAATTAGAAAACACTGTTGAGCACTGAAATTAGTTCGGGAAGTCACAACATTTCTGCAGCACCGAACAGCCGAACTTAGGACGTGTGACAGCTCACTTTAAACTTTTTTTTTCTTCACTCCAAAACTCCATTGAGTTCAATGGACTTTTTCTGTCCATCTTCTGATTGGACAATATATAATGAATTTGAGGATTGGTTAAGGTTCACATCACAATAACAAATAGCCAATCACACCTTTCTAGTTAATATTGTTCCTGCTGTTCCACAAACTGCTAAACCAGGTGAAGAAATCACAGATTGGGGCTTTAACTTTTTGCTTTTATGAAATATCCATTTCATAAGGCCCTTAGGGTTTCACGGATAATGATTCGAAACATATTCGTTTGTGACCACTTCTAATTCTCTAACCTTAAAATAATAACCAACCTACAATGCGTCTGCATCGCATGGAGAGCCTGTAGATTTGGCTATTTTCACTGCGGAACATGCTTCCATATCGTAGTTGTCGGGTGGAAACCTTTTATGTCCAAAACTATTTAAATTATTTAAAGTAGTGAAAATAGCAGATCTACAAGCACACAATGCCTCGCATTCAGCGTTGTGTGATGAAGTAGGGCTTTCATTTACGAGAAAAAAACAACCATACAGATTTGTGTATGAGATATAAGGTTTCTGCCCGACAGTGACGATAAGCGGTACTTCCATATGCTTCCAGACACACTGGCTTCTAATAACAGCCAAATGACTTAAATGAGTGGTGGCGACTAGAGAACTTCAAACCATACGTACCGGTGTCAGGGAGGTCGGCAGTGTCTCCCACCTCGTCCACCGCAGGGGGAGGAGAGCTGGGGAGGCCGGTGACGTCTCCCACCTCGTCCACCGCAGGGGGAGGAGAGCTGGGGAGGCCGGTGACGTCTCCCACCTCGTCCACCGCAGGGGGAGGAGAGCTGGGGAGGCCGGTGACGTCTCCCACCTCGTCCACCGCAGGGGGAGGAGAGCTGGGGAGGCCGGTGACGTCTCCCACCTCGTCCACCGCAGGGGGAGGAGAGCTGGGGAGGCCGGTGACGTCTCCCACCTCGTCTACCGTCTAGCGATTCCACAACACACATCGTTACGATTGGAGATGGGCTATATAATCTATATGGCAATACAACAATACAATACATACAATCGATATGTATACTATATCGATACACTAGGCTGTAGTATCGCGATTAGGGCTGTCACAATTATGACATTTTACATGACGATTAATTGTCACTCAAATAATTCTGATAAACACTTTAATTGTGTTTTGGTCAATGACAATTACATTTCTGTTTGGCTTGTAGGCTTTGAAGTTGCACATGGCAGATATGACACATAACCTAAATATACAAAGAAATTACATATTTGACTACATTACATTGATACAAAAATACATTGATAGTGGAAATAGCCAATCTACAAGCTCACAACGTGTTGCATCGCGACACATTGTGAGCTTGTAGATGAGCTATTTCCACTATTTTTGAACATGTTTAAAAATATATTAATATTTTTTCAACATTGTCAAAATAATTGCGATTAGATTATGTAATAATTGTGACAGGCCTAATTGCGGTACTTTGAAGAAAAAACTCTTCTCGATTCCCATGAATTATAAACCAACAGCAGAACCAAAATATCGCAATATGTATCACATGTGATACAATCGTATCATGATATATATACGGTTGTGCTCAAAATTATTCAAACCCCCCCCCCAGCTTTTAATTATACCTGAAAACATCTGTAATCAACAGCAATCGACTAATTGAGGGCTTAAATAGTTGCATCAGATGTGCAATCTGGCCTGACTTGTTGACTGTGACTAGAGCAGTTAGAAACATGGCTAAGTTTAAGAAATGGTCAGAAAAGTTCAGAGAAGAGATTATTGCTTTGTAAAATGAAGTAAAATCCGAAAAACAAACCAACATGTATTGTATGAATGTATTCATGCTACACTTGGTGTGACCTAAGCGATGTAATAGCCTTCATTAAGTCTATAAAGGCACTAAACACTTCAGAACCTAGTAGTTATCGACTACTTACAGTCTTTCATACTGTAGGCAAAAACAAATACAAGAATTGGCCTTGACGGACTGCCAGTTGCAACTTGAAGCTGTGTAGTCCCATGTGAAGTGAACTTGTCCCAACAAGAAACTGCCGAACGCTCTGATTAAGCTGTACTTTAGTAGCAATGCTGAAGCATGTTTCTAAACCAACTCATGTCGTAAAAATGATTACCAGGTCATGGAAAATGTACCTTTTCACCACTGGGCCCTGCGGATCCTGTCGGGCCAACAGGACCTGGAGCACCCTGGGATGTGAGAAGAAAGTTGTTAGGTATATCCGTGCACACCTCCATGTTACCATGACACTTGTGTCCAGTGTCCAGCAGCTTGTGTCCAGTAAGAGTGTCCCTTTTAAGGCACGCTCTCCACTGGATAACACATCCATTCAAATCGTTTTTAGCAGTCTTAGAAGTATAGTTAAAGTGCCGCCGTCACGCCCCGCTACGGGGAGCGGCGCGGAAAAAGGTGGCAAGCCCCCCGCATTTTGATTCCCGCTGCCTGGCGAGAGGCAACGTCCCCTCTCTGTGAATTTTAGCGAATCCGCCATTTCAACAAATAAACATAAACAAACATATTCTCATGAACAATGGAAATGTAACAACCAGATTTGTGTGGAAATATAATTTTTATATGCACAGATCTATATACATTTTCGTATACATCTTTAGTGCTAGCCCAGTAGCCCTGTGCTAGCAGAGGAAGTTGCTTCCTGTGGGCTGTGAGTGCGACCCTGCGGGCGATGGGAAGAGAATGTACATTGTAGGTACAGTACATTATAACTCTATGGTACAGTACGGGCGCGCCGTGACGTCATCAACAATTTTTGCCAGAAATTGCCAAAGATTTTCCTTGTTTTTTCGTGACGAGCCCACTTTAAGTAAGTTGTTCCACAATGGAAACAAAGCCCTAAGGCTTTTTGTGTCATCCTTTTAATGATCGTTATAAAATCCTACCGCTATACTGTTTACAAACTGTTAATAAAGGATTGCATCAATCAAATCAATATGATCAAATGTGTTCACAATGGATTGAACTGGGGACCCCCCCGCCCCCCCCACCCTGAAGAACTCTTAAAGTTGAGGCATTACATTTTGTATAACACAGTGCTATTGTGAAAATAGCAGATCTACATGCTCATAACGCCTCGCAACGTGAGGCGTTGTGATCATGTAGATCGGCTATTTTCACAATTTCTGCCTCTAATATTTGACAATTTGTCATTTTAGAGGTATTAAACAGTCCTTAAATTGTAGAAATGTGCATAATATACCCACTATACAATTACACTTTATGTTGGTTTGTTTACTGTTGAGAGAGAAAACAACGTTGCACTTTAAGCTAATCTTCTGGGGACCCCCCAAAATAATTTGGGGACCCCCCTGGGGGTCCTGACCCACAGGTTGAGAACCACTGCTATATAACAGTAGATCTATGCTTACCCTTGCGCCGTCATTTTCAGCTGTACCCTCTGAGCCTTTCTCTCCAAGTGCCCCCTACCGAGACAGAAAAACACACATTAGACATTACATTGTGAAGCGTTCCTGGATGCAAAACTATCCAGACACGTGTCTGGTTAAGTCCAACATGCGAGTTGTAACAAACCCTGAAATATGTCGGGGCTCATTTGTCAATGTCAGATTCACAGAGTTGAAAGACACAAAGGCAGTTGACAGAACAAACCTTGTTCAAAGGTGAAATTAAGTAGCCTACTTTGTGATGTTGGGTCATATTATGTTTGCATAACTGCACAAATGTTGTTTCTTGAGCTACTTGACTAAAGCGTGATTCCCACCGGGCACGATAAAGATAAAGATATGGTTTTAATAATCGTTCTCAACTCAAGTGAATGGCAGCGTCCACACCACAACGATAACGCCGACATAATTGATAGAATAGAGGATAAACCAATTAGGTTGCAGCAACTGGTTTTTGTGGGTGTCCTCAATATATAAATAACAACAGAAATATGATGAAGTGTACAGGTCAGGGACGAGCAGAGAATGTTAAAGAGGCAGGGGCTTTTGGTGGAAATATTGAAAATAGCCGACCTCCAAGCTCACAACGCGTCGCGCTGCGATGCGTTGTGAGCTTGGATGTCGGCTATTTTCAGTGTCAAAGCACAATGAAGTCTATACTGGAGATGTGCCGTAACGGCATGGATTTCTACACAGAGAGGGGACATTCTTTCAACATAAGATGCTGTGTTCAAGTTCAGGGGAGTTTGGACAAGGCAATTCTCTTGAATGCTGCCTTCAGGCATGGCATGGCTAGGGGGCATTTGCATTTCTTTAACCATAGTAAAAACTGCATTCATGGTCTGGAGAGGGCACTTTTTACAGACGGATAAAAGGGCAGGGGCTCAAGCCCCCTTTGATGTCTATGTCTGCACGTGCCTGGTACAAGGTTACTTACTCTGTCCCCTTTTGGCCCAGATGGGCCAGAGATGCCCCTCTCTCCTGGCATTCCCTGAAGACCTGGTGGTCCCAGGTCACCTACTGCGCCAGTTGGACCAGGGCTACCCTACGGAGACAAACAAGCAATACTATACAGTTATTTGACTAATTGAATCAGTTACTGTAGTAGCAAGGGTTCTTTATATAGCTACGGTATGTCTTGCTAGCACTGCATTTATGTACGTACACATCTCAAAGGGGCTAAAGTATCAGGGTTTGGTAGACAGTGCTGAGTGTAGAATGCACAACGTGTACTAAATGTTGTTGGTTATCCGTTCATGCATGTTTTTTAGATAGCATGTTGTTGAGTTAGAGGCTAGGTTTGATGTTTAACGGGTAGCTATAAACATCATAGCTAATACATCATAGCTAACATAGCTAAACAACATCATTGATTTTATTTTCTTTACACTCTAAACTCTATTAAGGCGTTTAAAGCCTCTTCCTACCACAACACAATAAAGGTGTTAAGGGGGAAAATGTGAAAGCTGAATTAATAGCCTTTTGAGGTGACACAACACGTTTTAGAGGCACTGGAGCGCAGGAGGCAGCTTCCGGAGCAGAGCTCCTCCAAGCCCTGGCATTAACTAAGCCCTGGTTCGAATCCTCCAGATGCCTCTAGCTTGTACTGGCCTGGCTGGGTGCTCAAATGAACGCAATCCCACGGGTGGGAGGCTGGCAGGGGAGGGCGGTGCAATAGTAAAGTGGGATGCCAGTCCAAGGGTGCTGCAGAATAATCGGATAACATTTGGATTTCATCAATATCACTACATCAATATCACTTCACTATGCTTAGTAAAACAGACATGATTTGCACTGTACTGGAGAAGTTTCCTTTTGCATCTACGGCCAACTCTCTTCACCAAAAATAGCAGATCTACAAGCTCACTACGCAGCACATTTTGAAGCGCTGTGAGCTTGTAGATTGGCTATTTTTGGTGAACCTTCCCTCCAGAATAGGGATGTTGGGGTTCAAGTGGTTAAATAATGTCAAGTATAAAGTTATTTTCAGCCAGTTCTGATGGAAACGGATATCACGATGATTTAAAAAATACTTTAAACTAGCGATTGAAAACATTAAGTGTTCATGAGAAGGTTTGCTAAGATAATAAAATCATGTTTTCCAAATCCTCATCGCTACATTGAGCTAAAGGTTTCTTGACACCAGTAGAAGGTGAAATAGCGACATCTGCTGGTCTATTAATAGGAACAGCATCTTCGAGAACCAAGGAAGGTAGAAAGAGGAACATTTACTGGGGCGTGCCACAACTTTCTGCCGGGACTACTGCACATGGAATGACCCCACTGCACTGGAATGACCCCAAAAGTCAGAGTTACCTTCACAGAAACCAAGCAGTAATACAGTATACATGTATGTTTACGCCTGATTTATACTTTGTTAATAGGCTATCACACGCTTAGCACTTTTGCGGTCGCATTACTCCGTAATTGCGTTCGTCCGACTCTCACCATTACTAACCCTATCTCTAACCCTAACAACACGCGTAGCCACATAGTCGGAGTAATGGAGACGTCAGACTTTCATAATCCTCCGCACTCAGCTATTGTTTTCACATAGAGCTGCATGCATGATTTGAGGCATTGTGTTTCAAAAATGAGTTTTGCAAAAGTCTACCTGCTGGTGGCGCTAAAGCAGGCCAATGTGAAAAGGGTGGCATTTGTTCCTTGACCTAGTGGGAATATCGGTATGTGTGCCAAATGTCACGTAAATCTGCGTTCATGATTTGAGCATTTTGTTCAAAAGGGACCAATCCTGCAAACTTTGATAGCCAATATTAGCCAATAAGGATGGGATATGAAATATCAGACAGATCCGTCTTGATCACATGATACTGTGTACTGATTTGTGTGATTTGTGGATAAAATCTGATGGGAGTAATATCAAAGAATGTGTTTTACATACTACAGTGACTGCAACGACAGGACGATCAATTGTTGGCCATTGTCATTATGAATTATTTCTTTCATAGTTAAATGGGGTGCAATGTCAATGATCACACCATTGATCATTGTGAAGGCGCAATTTCGGACTTAACAGAGTATGTAACAGAGTATTTCTACATTGCAGTATTGTGAGCTTGTAGATCTGCTATTTTAATATTTGAAAAGGGACATTCTGCCTAATGAGTACTTTTACTTTTGGTACTTAAGTACATATTAATACTAATTTGGGGGGGCAAGGGGAAGAGAGCGAGAGAGAGAATTTATCTACATATTTACATATCGTCACTGTCGGATGGAAACCTTGTATCTCCAAGTTGTTCTTTCGCAAAGTAAAGCCCTGCTTCATCATACAAAAGTTGTGAAAACTGCAGATCGGCTGTTTTTTTTAAATGATAAATGCAAAACAAACGGTTTTGAACATACAAGGTTTTCACCCGACAACGAAGATATAGTAGGTATATCTATCCAGTGTACTAAGGTAAGACATAAGGTGAGGTAAGTACCTGATGTACAGTAAGACCTAAGTTGCATTGTGTGTTTTTCCTGAGATAAAAATCCATTACATACGCAACCCTTTGTCTAAATGTAATATCAAGATCAAGATTGCATAGATGAGATGCTGGCTTCTGTGGAAGCCAAATGACTGAAATCAGTGGTGGCGACTGACAACTCTCATCCATGCATACCTTAGGAAGCACCCGGGCGGACGAGACCTCTCCATCGCGTTCCCTCCTACACAGGAGGAGGTAGACATAACATTTTTACATTACGATTTATTGTCATTCAAACAATTGTGATTAACGATTTGATTGTGTTTTTGTCGTTGACAATTACATTTCTAGGCTTTGTAGTTGCACATGGCAGATATGACACATAACCTAAATATACAAATACATGACTGACACAATGTTATACTTAACAAAGAACATTGATAGTGGAAATAACCGATTTTGAAAATGTTTGAAAATATTCTGCTCAAAGTATGCTGTAGTACTGCTCAAAGAAAGCTCAAAGAATTAAGGGAACATTTTGTTCCCTTCATTTCTTTGAGCAGTATATATGAACATTTTTCTACATGTAAATGATTATGCATTTTGAGCTTGTAGATCTGCCCTACGTAGAGACTACTTTGGAAATCCAAGTCACACTGACCTTGGTAGCTTGGGTCGGGGTTTCCATTCGGGGTACCTACACACACACGCACGCGCACACACACACACACACACACACACACACACACACACACACACACACACACACACACACACACACACACACACACACACACACACATACACACACACACACACACGCACCATCAGTTATAGGGGCTGTTAAGTATGACATCATTTTGTAGGCAGAGGAGAATTTCTGCCCCCAGTTTCCGTGAATCTTTTTACTATTTACACATTTTTCTTCTCATTTTTCTTCTCTTCTTCTCGTTGAAAGGAAAGTGTTAGAATTATACTTTAGTCGTTATTTTTGTCTCGGATCTGTTGAATTAGCGAGGGACAGAAAATTCTCTGGGGGCAGAGTTCTCCTCTGCCTACAAAATGATGTCACGGCTTAAAAGCCCCATACAAAACTTGCGTTTTACTTTGGATAACACTGGTCCTCCACAGACCAATCGGAAGCTACAAGGCTTTCCAGACTGTAAAGCGGAGTGAGAAAGGGCTGGATCCCAGGCTAGTTGTTTATGTCTAACCTTTAAATGTTACCATCACTTATAATTATGAGATACATTATGATATGACATGACATATTTGGTTGTCTATAGCAGTGGTTCTCAACCTTTTCAGGCCGCGACCCCCAAAATAATCATATTTTAACAGGGGACCCTGAGCACTAAGTGTTGAGGCATTACATTTTGTATATCACGGTTCTATTGTGAAAATAGCAGATCTACATGCTCACAACGCCTCGTGTTGCGAGGCGTTGCGAGCATGTAGATTGGCTATTTTCACAAGTTCTGCTATACAAACTTTATGCTGGTTTGTTTACTGTTGAGTGAGAAAACAGTGTTGCAAATTAAGTTAATCATCTGGGGACCCTCTTGGTCCGACCCACAGGTTGAGAACCACTGGCCTATAAGAGCCAAAATGTCAGCTAATTATGGTCAGCAACGATCTGTGTCCAACATACTTATTTCTCCCCATGATATCATGTAAATTAAAGCATAACCATCTCCAGATTCTCCACCTATTGCCTTATCAATTACTGATTGATCTAGAATTCAATGACACAACCCACCTGCAATATTGTTGCATCTATTATCATTGATACTGGTAATTGTGTGTTGCTGGTTTATCTTCCTATTTTTACAAATAGTTTACAATTTATATTTATATTTTATGTTAAGCATTTTGTTTAAAAAGGTGCTACTGTATATAAAAACGAATTTAAAATATTACAATGCAGTAATGCACCCCTTTTTTCCTTGGAGTAATCAGAGGGTGATTCAAAGCTTCTATACAACACAGATGTTCTATTTCCAGTTCATATTTCTCTGTTTGCCCCCGCGAATAGGGGTGCTAGGGTTCATGATGTGGCTCCTCACATGTTCCTCAGGTCTTGGCAGGTGGATGTGGCCCCAAACGAATTCATTCCTGATCCTAGCGATAGATATGAGAGAGAGATAGAGATAGAGATAGAGAGAGAGAGAGAGAGAGAGTGTGTCAGGAGGAGAAAAAAAAATGCAAATTATCCTCAAAATATTTAAGTCATTGTCATTTAAAGAGCTCCTGAATCACAATAATGACATTTGATATTTTGATTTGTCGCGAAATGTTCATATTGTCCCAAACAATATAGACAACAACATCCTGCCAGGGTAATAATAAACCCATCTAGACCTTGTCCATATCCTGTTATACATGTTTTAGAAAATGTATTTAACTAAATCAATAGCCAAAAACTCTGCATAGCTAATTATTATTCCATGACTTTCCAGGACCCTTGATCAAGTTCAAAACTTGACAATGGGAACCCTGGTCATTTTAGGGGTGAAATACTCCTTTAAAACCCCTGTCATTTCTGTCTATTGAAAATGTCACAATAGTAACTTTCCATATACCGGTATGCCAATTTTAAAACTATTATATTTTTATTTAGCAATCATGAATTGCCAATACATGTTGATAACATGCACACTTATTAATATAGTATTGTGTACCAATTTTGTCTAATGACCAAACTATAACAGATTATCTTTTAATTGTGTTGGATGCCATTCCAAAACAAACCCTGTTTGTTCTAACATTGTTATTAAAACATCTTAAAGCTGCTACCTTGACACTGGACAAGTGTCTGACATTTCACCGGTTAAGTAAACAATCTTTACCCTTATGAGAGGTTTTGTATTCTATCCAATGATGAAGGTCATGTCACAGGCTGACATGGAACACATGACATCATGTCACAACTATGTTTTATTGAGAGCAATATGGGATCAATAATAAGAGCCCGGGCCAGGCTACTTACCTGACATGCTGTCTCACTGTCTCTTGAAATTGAATCTGCAAGAAACATCACAGCTGTCAGCTAACTGCTTCTCCATGTGTGGTGCATGATTGAATGTCAGGGCCGTTGTGATTTTGTGACTATCCCCAAACCGAACCGAAATACCCAACCTACATTTGAAGTTGCCTACACATCAGCCGAGCTCTGGTACTTCTAACCAGTGGCGAAAATTAGACCTTATTCCCCATGGGTTTTCAGATCAAAGGGGCCCTGGGACCAACGTGAGCGGGTCAGTCCGATGGCCACTTGAACAACTACATGGCAGAGTTCTGTGCATTCGTCTATATTATTTAATTTTAGACAATAGAAGGAGCCAACAAGCCAAAAAGGTTCAACCATGAGTGATTGGCATGACAAGCATATGTATGCTTATATATATAAGCATATATATTGCCAAAGCATTACATACAGTGTGAATGACAAAATACAATAATCTCTCCATCTCTCTTCCTTTCCATATCACTGCTTTAAAGTGACATACACTCTCTCTCTCTCTCTCTCACACACACACACACACACACACACACACACACACACACACACACACACCTTTTCCGAAGTTAACACTTCGACAACTGCAAAGAAACTAGCCTATTTGCATATCAAAGACCTGTAGCCTATATAACGTGTCGTCGTGTCGAGCGAGTCCGCGACCCCAAAAGTCACACAGATGCATTGTAGTCAATAGGTAACAAGGAAGACGTTTATAACATTCTCTTACATATAATAATTTGTTGAGTCAGTGTCCTCTCTCATCTCCCCGCGACGAAAAGAAAGGTTTTTGGGTTCGTTCTAACTTGAAACACGCTGATGATACTCTGATTGGCTAAGATTTCCCTGTCGGAGATGGATGGGTCACACGAACCAATCACATCGAGGATGTTATGGTATGCGGACCAATCACGTAGCCCGCAGTTCCATGTTCATGACAGTGTGGTCTTGTAGATCTAATAAAGCCCCCAGTACAGTACGGAAGCAGGTTTATGACAAAAGACATGGTGAGTTGGCGAACACAAGACAAAAACCCAAACTGAATAGGCCCAACTATTCATGGCAATTCATGTAATTTGCAGTTAAAATGTGTTACATATAGATATAGATTGAAATTATTTAGGAATAACCCCTTGAGATGAACCATCTCGTTTTCAAGGGGGTTCCACAATGTACACAATTATTTTCATACATTTAACAAAATATAGGCCTGTTAGTGTGTGTGTGTGTGTGTGTGTGTGTGTGTGTGTGTGTGTGTGTGTGTGTGTGTGTGTGTGTGTGTGTGTGTGTGTGTGTGTGTGTGTGTGTGTGTGCCTACTTGTGAGCATGTGAGCATGCATGTGCGCTCATTTCTACAGTATGTGTGGAAAAAACACACCAGCAGGGTTTGATGGCTGGCTGGCCAAATTCAATGAATATTGATGGGGCAATTAGCTTGTCATTAAAGAGGAATTTAAATTACCATTTAGCAACACAAGGCTACACATAAGAAAGGGTACTGAACATCAATCAATAAGAATAAGTCTACAATAGGCTGAGAAAATGTTACTCCACTATCTCGGATCCAAATATTGTACTTTACTACTTTGTAGATTTACAAAACATACAATAGCCGATCTTGCAAGCTCACATTTATAACCATAATAATAATTAGTCTCCCCCCCTCTATCTTGTGTGCATGCCACACCACACCACACCACACCACAGCGCACACACACACACACACACACACACGCACACACACACACACGCACACACACACACACACACACACACACACACACACACACACACACACGCACACACACGCACACGCACACACACACACACACACGCACACACACCAACAGGGGTGAACGGATTGGTTACCCATTCAACCAGTGGTGTTTACTGAAGTACAATTTTGAGGTATTTGTAGCCTACTTCACTGGATCATTTCCAATATGCCTACTTTTACTTTTACTCCACCTATTTGAAATAATGTACTTGCTATTTACTTAGTAAATTATGATTATTATTAGATGGGCTCCTTTAAATGTGGAAGCTTGTCTCCTTTCTTTCTGCCATGTGTATTGCAGAATGGATGCCATCTCAGCTCATGGATGTTTGGTAGTGCATACAAACTTAGCTACAGATCCTCTGTCAGATCACTGAAGAAAGCATCTTCTCAAAGGACATCGTCACCAGCTTTGAGGTACTGATATGGCATATTCTGCAAACACAAAGGGGACATGCTTCCACTTGTCCTAAGAGCCAATATTCAGGCCAGTCAGCCACACATTGCTCAGCAGGAGTTCTTTGACCCACTCAACAATATGGCTACTAGAAGGACGAGGATGGCTTTAGCTGAAACCAGTTAGGCCTACAACTGTGTCCCGACTCCCTCCCAGCAATCATTGAGATGGTCAAATGTCACTGTAAAGCAGACTGTTCTTCTTATAGTTGCTCATGCACATCAGTGGAGCTACCCTGTACAGAATTATGTCAGTGTATAGTGAGCTGACTTCCAAAACGAAAGACTCTCAAGATACATTTGCTAGTGATAGCAATGATGATGTATAGACTGGTCTACAGTTTGTGTTTTTGCTTTCTGTGGGTTTCATGCAAATAAGTTTCCAAGCTAACAATAACCTGTTTTAGTTTGAAACATAACCGATTCAATTTAATGTGTAGGCATAGACAGTTTTCTACAATAGAATGGAATATATTATGTCATATTCTCTATTACTGTATATGGAAATGACTACAGCTGGTGTTTGATTGTGTACATGAATGACCCACCCATCATCTGTCTCCATCTCTTCCAGATATTAATATCAATAATTATAGATTGTGACCTAAATATATGTGCTATTGATAAGCTGTACTGATAATAGCACATTTAGAAACCTACATTTTAATTGGATTGTCTATGTAATCTAGAAGTGAAAATAGTGTGTAAAAGTTCATGTTAAAATATTTTGACTTTCATTTAGGGCTGCAACTCTGGATTCTTTTCTTAGCGATCATGAAAATATGACAATATTTTCAACAAATTGATTAACCAACAAAGTGTTTTTTCAAACTTAGTTGCACAATGTTGTGCAAAAAAGTTAAAATAGCAGTAGCTATATTGAACAGAGCGTAGGGAAGTCGCTGTATGCAGACGACGGAGCTCTGTGGATAAGAGGTCGTAATGTATCATATGTATGCAAGAAAATGCAAGCGGTAATAGGGGTAGTAGAAACATGGGCAAATAAATGGGGATTCAAGCTATCGGTAGCAAAAACCCAAGTAATATGTTTCGCCAAACGGCGTAAAATAGCACCATTAGTATTAAAGCTGTATGGTTATCCTCTTGAGCAGGTTAAAGTAGTACGATTCCTGGGGATGTGGTTTGAGGAAAAACTAACATGGAAGGCTCACCTAGAGAAGGTTACGGGAAAATGTAAAAAGGTCATAAATGTGCTCAGATGTTTGTCAGAACAGGAGTGGGGAGCAAGCAGAGCATCGCTGCAAGGTATATATTGGGCACTCATGAGAGCTGGGTTAGACTACGGGTGCATAGCCTTCATGGCAGCAGCAGAGTCAAACCTTAAAAAGCTTGATGTAATGCAGACTCAGGCTCTGAGAATCTGTTGTGGAGCATTCAAGACATCACCAGTGTCAGCCATACAGGTAGAAATGGGAGAAATGCCATTAAGGTTGAGGAGAGTGAAGTTAATGTTAGCATATTGGGTTAACCTCCAAGGGCATACTGATATACATCCTACTAAGAGTGTGTTAAAAGACTGTTGGGAACATGAGTCCAACTGCTTCAGCTTTGGGTGGATCGGTGATGCGAAGGCAAGAAATATAGGGCTGCAGGAGCTGCAATATAGCCCCACAGTGACACTCCCTCCCATGCCTCCCTGGCTATTCCCATGGCCCTGTGTAGACCTTGGGGTACAGCAGGAATTAAAGAACAAGTCAGAGACAACTCCAGTGTGGTACTCAGTCCAGAGATACTGTGAACATAGGTACCCAGAAGCAGTGTTTATCTATACAGACGGATCAAAAGATCCTGAATCAGGACTAACAGGATCAGCGAAATTCTACAGGAACCTTGGGGTATGCAAAGACAACTTTAAACTTGCCACGGTGTCAACTGATGAAGTGTTTAAAAAACTGCGCACCCTACCTCAATTCAAGGCCGCTGGCTATGATAAAATTGCCCCCAAATTTCTCATAGACTCAGCTGCCACCATTGCCCCAATCATTACCCATATTATTAATCTATCTATCAAGCAGGGTTATGTCCCCCAGGACTTCAAATTAGCCAAGGTAACCCCCCTGCACAAAAAAGGCAGTAAACTTGACCCTGGCAACTACAGGCCAATCTCAATCCTTAGTTCCATCTCTAAGGTAATGGAAAAAATTGTCTATGAACAGGTGGCTAAATATCTTGAAGAGAATAAACTGATCTACGAGTTCCAGTCTGGCTTCAGAGAGTCCCATTCCACAGATACATGCCTCATCTATTTGAATGATTACATCAAACGTGAAATTCACGATGGCAAATATTGCGGCATGGTCATGCTGGACCTCCAGAAGGCATTTGACACCGTCGATCATTCTATTCTGATTGAAAAACTCAAAGCTATTGGTCTTGATAGCACAGCAGTGAGATGGATGCACTCTTACTTGGTGGGGAGGGAACAGATGGTGGAAGTCAACGGAACCCTGTCCCCCCCCCTCCCAGTAAACTGTGGAGTACCTCAAGGGAGTATACTAGGACCACTGTTGTTCTTAATATACGTAAACGACATGTCATCTGCTTGTGACTGCAATCTGTTTCTGTTCGCGGATGACTCGGCTCTCCTAGTCTCAGGCAGAGACATTTTGCAGGTTGAAAAGGCCCTTAACTGTGAACTTAACAAGATCTGCACCTGGCTCAATGACAACAGACTCTCAATTCACCTAGGCAAAACTGAATGTATCCTCTTTGGATCTAGTCAGAAACTTAGCCTAGTTGAGAACTTCACAATTAAAGTAGGTGACACTGTGATAGAAAGAAAAAAACACATCTGCTACCTGGGTTGCATCCTGGAGGCTAACCTATCCAGTGAAAAAATGACCACCAAGGTAATCAATAAAGTCAATCAACGAATTCGCTTCTTGCAAAGAGTTGCCCCACTGATCAATATTAAATCCCGAAAGACACTAGGAGGTGCTCTTATTGGGCCCCTCATTGATTACGGAGTCCTTGTCTGGTATCGCGACGCCCCAGCTGCCTTAAAGCTAAAGCTCCAAACAGCCCAAAACAAACTAATTAGGGTTGTGCTTGGTCTCCCTCCTCTGACCCACCTTACCGAGCATCACCACGAAAGCGTGGGGTGGCTCAAAGTAGCTGACAGAGTACAGCATCTTGCAATGGGCCTGGTGTACAAGATACACTACACCTCCAAGATTCCCATGTACAAACTACTTCTTAAAGGTCAAGGATGTTCACGATCATAACACCAGAGGCAGCTCCACTAATCATCATCAGCGTAGATTTAACACTAAACAAGGCGCTAACTCGTTCTCCTGCTATACCATCAACATGTGGAACGCCCTTCCACAAGCCCTAAAGGAGAGCAAATCCCTAGCCTCCTTCAAAATTGGTATGAAAAGTCACCTTCAGACAGCAGCTACCCGTGACTTGTAAACAGACTAAGCCCCCATGCTCCCCCCCCCCCTTTTTCTTTGTATTCTGCCTTTTGTATTTGATGTTATGCTTTTGAAACTGATATTATCCTAGATAAAGTACTATGTTCTATCCGTCTGTCTTTCAATGTTATATGAGATACTTAAAGTGTGGTTCCTGTGGAAATAAGCCTCGGCTTTCTAGGATCTCCTTTTAGTTGACCTTGTACCAGTGATTTGTACTGTCATGAAACTGTACTTTTTTCTATTGCAAACTTCTAATAAATTCTTCAATCAATCAATCAAAAGCGGTGTACATACCTGTAGAGAAAGTAAACATTAAGAAGAGACTAACTAATCATGTATCAGTATATACAACAGAGTTAGTGGCGATCATTTTGGCCCTGCAGTGGGTAGAAGAGAAGGAAATAAATAATGCAGTTATCGCATCGGATAGCTTCTCAGCTCTACAGAGTATTAAGTCTGGAAAGTCTGCGTGCAGAATGGACCTTGTTAGTGAGGTATTTATGATTTTGTACAGAATAGGAAACAAAGGTATACCAACACAGTTCTTATGGGTTCCAGCCCATGCTGATGTTGAGGGAAACGAGCAGGTCGACATTCTGGCCAAGCAAGCGTTAAGAATTGAGGAGGTAAATGTCCATGTGCCATTAAGCAGGAGTGAGGTCAAACCACTGATTAAAACGTACACACAGTCAGTATGGCAGGAGTGTTGGGATGGTGGGGAGGTTGGAAGACACCTGTATAACATCCAAAAACAGGTCGGCATTGAGAGGGCAGTGGGTTGGAATAGGAAGGAGGAGAGTATCATCACTCGTCTGAGAATAGGACACTCAGGTCTTAATGACTCGCTGTATAGAATAGGGAAACACCCTACAGGAAAATGCATAGAATGCATGAATGAGCAAGAAACAGTAGAACATGTACTTCTGCATTGTAGTAAATACAGCAGTGAGCGGAATGATTTATATCAGGCATTGGAAAAGATCAAGCATCGTGACTTTACACTGTCGGGTCTCTTAGGAAAAGGGAAAGTATATCGCCTTGTTATTAAGTTCATAAGAGCAACGCAGCTAGTTAATAGAATATAGATAGAGTTTTTTCCTTTTTGTTTATTGGTTTGCTGTACAAGCTCTAGTCCCACACTATACAGTCCAGTTGGTGGCGGTAATGCACCCTCAAAGGGTTGCCAACCGCCAATAAACTCGAAAGAAGAAGAAGAAGAAGAAGGTAAGAAGTGTTCGCTAACGGCGGATCGGCGATCCAGCCGCAGGATTCCGGCATGCTACCAGTAGGAACCCCATCTCGGAGCTGCGTAGCAGTGAGGGTTCCGAAAGGAGCTAGTTTTCAGCCAGAACTTTCAAATGGATATGATGTTTGGTTCTACCCGACCACGGCTCCATAGTGGGCGAGGTTAGTCAGCGGCTAATCTGGTTATTTTTCTCGCTTCAAAGTCCATTTCTCCGGTGCTTTTGCTAGCCATGGTAGCTAATGCTTCCTCAGGGAGATCGCCATGTTTGTTGATAAAACCGTGACCTTTCAACACAGCCTCGTGTGTTCGATTAAGCGTACTGCACAGACAGAAGTGTTGTGATCATCGACTACTCATGGCTGATCATTCATCCTGCCTGCCTGAAGACAGTTCTAAATCAAACTGAAGCTTTCTCTCAGAAAGCCTGGTGGGCGAGGTTAAACTGAAGCTGCTGCTACAAACTACTAAGCTGAAGTGTGTGTCGTCCAGTTATTGATGTAAATCATAACACTGTGTCAGAAGACGTGGCTGGATCTTCACTCGATGCACGCCGATCTCACATAGTTATACCAGGATCGAGTGAGGAACATTTTGTTGTGCTAGTAAGCAGTCGTTACTTGTTGCTAACGCTAGCATTAGCATACACGAAAGGCAGCGGAGCAGACATTTGTGAGCTTGTAGATGTGCTATTTTCAAAGGTAGGCCTAACTAAAGTTTTCAAATAATAAGTTGTTGTGGAGTAAAAGTAGGCTACAATATTTGCCTCAAGACGTATAAGCCAAAATGTCAAATTTATTTTGAAAACGGCAGAATATTTCCCAATGCATGTAAACATAAACAACTCGTCAGTTTGGCCTGGCTTGTGCAAAAAGGAGAATGTATATAAATCGCAGTTCGTTATGATTTGTAATGTGACACTAATAATGATTATTTTCATGACGACATTGTAGGATTTCTCTTTTACATTCATTTCCTCCCGACAGAGACTATAACCTTGTTTTAAGTGCTGTGCTCAACAGTCCCAACAATGTGTGTTTGTGGTCCAGTAGCTGCTTGCTGGAGGAGCTGCCCTGCTCTAACTGGACCTGGACTCTCTGTCTCCTGGCTGGAGAGTGGGCACTTCATCAGTGGTGTAAAGCAACTGTACTGTAGGTACATTTACTAGTAGTGTACTTAGGTCAAACGTTTTGGTATTTTTCAATTTCTTTGTATTTTTCTGAGAGGAAAATGTTGTACTCCACTACAATTATTTGAAAACTTGAGTTACTAGTTACTTTGTAGATTTGGATTCTTAATACAAAACATGCATTAACCATTTCAGCCCTATGTACAGTACATTTCGGCCTTTTGAAAATGGCCGATCTACAAGCTCACAAAAGATTTGCAAACTTGAAATGGACCTTCTGCATAACGAGTACTTTCTACTTTTGGTACCTTTAAATACAATTTGATACCAATGCCTTTGTACTTATATTTGTACATGACAACCCTGCTAGAAAAACCAGCACAAGACCAGCAGTAAGACCAGCACCAGCGCATGTTGTGTTTTGGTGCTGGTCTGTGCTGGTCCCACCATCTAAACCAGCATGAACCAGCACAGACCAGCACCAGCACAAACCAGCGCTTACTGCTGGTCTGTGCTGGTGTGGTCAGGGACCCCCGGGGGACCCCCCTGAGAAGTGGACCAGGTCTTTGCTGGTTTAATTTGCTCTTTGCTCTGGTGCTTGAATCCTGTTCTGTATTTGACCATATTAGATTGTGACATTATTTTTGACATTGTGGGTGTGAGTGGGATTCGAACTTACTACCTCTGGCACTTCAGTCCTGCACTTATCCTCGGCGCCACTGGAACCTGTTAGTTAAAATGGGTGTTTGTCCCTATTTGTATATGACCAGCTTAGACCAGCACAGACCAGCACAGACCAGCACCAGCACAGACCAGCAGTAAAACACAACATGTGCTGGTTTGTGCTGGTGCTGGTCTGTGCTGGTTTATGCTGGTTCATGCTGGTCTGTGCTGGACCAGCACCAGCACAGACCAGCAGTAAAACACAACATGTGCTGGTCTTTGCTGGTGCTGGTCTGTGCTGGTCTATGCTGGTTCATGCTGGTCTGTGCTGGTGCTGGTGCTGGTCTATGCTGGACCAGCACCAGCACAGACCAGCAGTAAAACACAACATGTGCTGGTTTGTGCTCAGCAGTAAAACACAACATGTGCTGGTTTGTGCTGGTGCTGGTCTGTACTGGTCTGTGCTGGTCTATGCTGGTTTATGCTGGTTCATGCTGGTCTGTGCTGGTGCTGGTGCTGGTCTGTGCTGGTGGACCAGCATGGGACCAGCACAGACCAGCACCAGCACAGACCAGCATGAACCAGCATAAACCAGCATAGACCAGCACAGACCAGCATGAAAATTGTGCTGGTCTGTGCTGGTTTTTCTAGCAGGGAAAATGTAAATGAAATCCTCAGTGTTGAGTGTTAATTTAACTCTGACAGTGTAAAAATGGAAACTAATTAACCTGTAAGCCCATTTTCATTGTAAACTAAAATGAGTACATTTCCTTGTTTTCTGTTCTTACCACAGGCAGAGGAGACCAACAAGGCAGAAGGCACTGGAGGAGATATAAAGGAACGTCTCACTGAGAAGCTTGCAGCACTGCTGACCAGGTGAGCAGTGGGCATCCTTTTAGCACTGTAGATTTAACTGACTGGGTTGCAGAGAAGAAAGGGGAAGTCAACCAGTGTAAAATGATCCTAAAGATTAGTAGGAGTTACAGTATATTATGAACTCTAGCAATTCTGTGACTGTCTGGGCCTGGAATGGAACAGCAGGCCTATCTATTAAAGCAGATTTATTTCTACAAACATGGAGTCTCTTGATGACGATCGGTTTGAATGTTTCATTTAACCATAGACTGACGATAGTTTAATGTGATGTTGTGTTTGTGTTCCCTCCATATGCTGAATACAGCCCATGTCAGGACCAGTGATGTGTCAGGACTCCACGCTAAGCTGGGCAGGAAGAAAGAGGTGATTCTTTCTTTTCAGATGATGGATTTCTTCATATTTTTGTTTCTGTGGATTGAACATCAGAGTGCATTTTAGCTGATTTTATTTAGTTTGCAGTAAGACAATCGATATGTGTTTTTCTCTAGCAGCAGAATAGTTGGCCAGAGAAGGCAGGAGGCTAGTTTACTAGCTTATCCAGGCCTCTGCCGTGATTGCCAGGGGTGCCACAAGATAATTTGATAACATTTGGAATTTATTTGACACTTGAAAAAATATTTAGTATAATTTTAAACTTTAAAAGTACAAAGTTATTTTCAGTCCTAACAAATTATCTCAACGTTTTCCTCGCAACATAATGACTAAAATATTGTCACTGTCAGGCAGAAACCTTGTATCTTCAAGTTTCAAATGTGTATGTCTTTTGGTTAAGCAAAGCCCTGCTTCATCGTACAAGACTGTCGCAAAAATCCTCTCTCTCACACTTCTGCCAGTGTGCAGTCATCACCCTCCCCTGTGCCAATGTTGGCACCCGAGCCTAAGGTTGCCTAGCCTTGATCTAGATAATAAAAACATGGCACTTTTCTAAAAGGTTGCCGACCCCTGGTGTAGTGTCTCAAAGAAACTATAGGATAGCAGGTGGACCTATCATCTGTCTTAACAAACATGCTACATCTACATAACACCCTGCACATTTTGTGATCAGTGACAAGTGGACTTGGTCATTGTTTCTCATATTTGTCACTTAGGCTTGTTTTCTCTGACCACAATTTAGATGGCAGGTTATTTAGACCAGTGGTTCTCAGCCTGTGGGTTGGGACCCCCAGGGGAGTCCCCAAATTATTTTGGGGGGTCCCCAGATGACGTGCAACATTGTTTTCTCACTCATCAGTAAACGAACCACCATAATGATTAAGTGGACTTTTTAATACCTATAAAATGACAAATTAAACATTGGCCAAACTGTCAAATATTAGAGGCAGACACAGTGTTATACAAAATGTAATTGGCTCGTCAGGGTGGGGGGTCCCGTAATTAAAATATGATTATTTTGCGGGTCAGGGCCTGAAAAGGTTGAGAACCCCTGATTTAGTCTGATGCTAGGTTCATTGTTTACCTGGTATCCCATAGTTTCAAACTGACTATTATTTTTGATAGTATATAGTTTGGTCTGATGCTAGGTTCTTGGTTTACCTGTGATCCTAGTTCTCTGTAGTGCCTACACTGTCTCTGTGTATTCTATATGTACAGTATGTGTTCTAGTTCTCTGTAGTGCCTACACTGTCTCTGTGTATTCTATATGTACAGTATGTGTTCTAGTTCTCTGTAGTGCCTACACTGTCTCTGTGTATTCTATATGTACAGTATGTGTTCTAGTTCTCTGTAGTGCCTACACTGTCTCTGTGTATTCTATATGTACAGTATGTGTTCTAGTTCTCTCTAGTGCCTACACTGTCTCTGTGTATTCTATATGTACAGTATGTGTTTACCCCGCTTACTGTAAGTCAGTGTCTGATAAATGCCTTGCGTTGTAAAGTTAAACAATCCGCGTATCACTGTCTATGTTTATTTCAGTGTTATTGTTGCTCGGTGGTGCGTTGCGCTACGCTAGTAAAACTCATGCTCATGTTACCCTGCTCTGAGATCCGTTTACTGCCACCTAACCTATATGTACCAGCAACACATCCGTGGGCCGGCGGTCTGACGGGAGGTGACCGGGAGGTCTGGGGTTTAACAGTGTTTTATTAACCAGGCCTCTTGAAGCAGCACTGAGGTGTGACTGTGGCGTTGGCGTTGGCACCGCGCAACAAACTACTGTTTGTTTGCACACGTTGTCCCCGGCTGCACTGGTTGTTGCTACTGCCCTGGACTACAAGTTCTACAGTTCTCAACGAAGGCCCGGCCCGACTAATTAGCGTGCATTTTAGGGCCTATCCCTCCCGAAAACGTTGGGTCAGGTCAGGTAGAGTCGGGTTTGGGAAGAATTTGAGAACGCTATTCACAGAGTAAAAGTAATAACAAATATAACATAATAAATATTGTTTTATTTGAAGCCGAGGCCTGACTCTCCCCGACAATTAGCATACATTCTGGGCCCCACCCGGCCCTGAATGTTGGGTCGGGTATGGTCGGTTTCGGGTAGAATTTGAGAACTTATAAGTTGTCGTAACAAGTTCACAATGTTTCCACTTTGCAACACTTTGTGAGTTTGCAGGGTTTTTTTTTTTAGGTTGGGACCCACGTTGGGGTTCTTGTTGCTATGTACAGCATATGTATAGCAACATTTTGTTTTGTAATTTTTTAATAAATATTTGAAGTTTCTTTTCAGAAAACTGGAACAGGATTTACAAGGAGTTTTTTCTAATGGTTGGTGCCTTGCAAGGTTTTCTTCACCATCAGTGAAGAAAACCAAGTGAATGAAATGTGTGTGTATGTGTGAATGTAATGAATGTGTGTATGTGTGAATGTAATGAATGTGTGTGTGAATGGGTGAATGTAATGTATAAGCTACAGACTAGTGTATGTCAAGCACCTTGGATAAAGGTGCTATATAAATGCACCATTTACCATGTAAGCACTGTTGGTTTGGGATATTTCATGAAAGCAAGGTTAAAGCCTCAATCTGTGATTTATTCATATCACCTGGTTGGCAGCATAACAGCAAGAACAATAACTAACATCATCTTTTTACTAAGGCTGGGACTTTAACTGATTAATTGCGATTAATTAATTACAGAAAATTAACGCGATTAAAAAGAATTACGCATTTTAATCGCACTTAGTTTTTGCACCACAGAACCTTCAGTTTCGGGCATACCGATCATAGCGATGCACCAACCAAGAAGAGACAACAAACGCAAAGGGAGAAGTAGCCGATCAGAGCGCTTTGCCTGGCCCAGTGGATGCGAAATGTATTTTTTTAAAACTCACTCGTTGATTCACTCGTACAACAAAATGTGTTTTACTTAAAAAAAAGAAAAAAAGCTTCTCAGGTCAAATATCGATGTGCGATTAAAATGCGATTAATTGCGATTAATTAATCACAGAGCCTGTAATTAATTAGATTACATTTTTTAATCGCATCCCAGCCCTACTTTTTACATATCGTGATCATTGTTTAGGAAACAGTGCTAGCTCTAGTGTGCGTGCGTACGTGCGTGCGTGCGTGTGTGTGTGTGTGTACTGTACAGGGTTTTCATACTGTTTAACAAATCACACAATTAGGAGATGGCCGTACAAAACCGTCTTTGCTTTGATACCTGTGGTTTCTTTGTCCCAAAGCCTGCCCTTCCCTGCCTATTTATTGTCTGGATTGCCATGATTGTCATGTGAAGCTCGACCAATCCTCCAGCTAGCACCACTCCCCCACTGAACTCAATGGACTTACTCTATCATGGTGACGTCACCGAGAATGCTTGTGTGTGTGTGTGTGTGTGTGTGTGTGTGTGTGTGTGTGTGTGTGTGTGTGTGTGTGTGTGTGTGTGTGTGTGTGTGTGTGTGTGTGTGTGTGTGTGTGTGTGTGCGCACAAAAGGTGAGATGTCGCAGCCTGTATCTGGTGTGTCTATCTTCTAGACTCCTGGATGTTGCAGTGTATTATGGGTAATGTACTGTATTATGTGTTCCAGACTCCTGGATGTAGCAGTGTATTATGGGTAATGTAGTGTATTATGTGTTCCAGACTCCTGGATGTAGCAGTGTATTATGGGTAATGTACTGTATTATGTGTTCCAGACTCCTGGATGTAGCAGTGTATTATGGGTAATGTACTGTATTATGTGTTCCAGACTCCTGGATGTAGCAGTGTATTATGGGTAATGTAGTGTATTATGTGTTCCAGACTCCTGGATGTAGCAGTGTATTATGGGTAATGTACTGTATTATGTGTTCCAGACTCCTGGATGTAGCAGTGTATTGTGGGTAATGTAGTGTATTATGTCTTACAGACTCCTGGATGTTGGCTTGAACAGACAGAGGATCAGAGGAGGTCACACCAGCGCTCTGCCTCTTGGGGCAGCGCCGAGCAGCTCAAAGAGGTACGCACACACACACACACACACCCTTCCTCTACTGCTATAGTCACGTCACACGCTACACTTTTGCCCTACTCATATCTCCGCCACCGTTGCCCCTATCCTTGTCAAACTTTGCATACACACTCCTTGGCTGCCAAACCACAACCTCCTCATTTCTCATATGGCCCTCTTCTAGCACCACCATGAGGCCGATTCTTGCAAGACACATTTTTGGACACTGCTCCTACAGATTTTGCCCTAAAATCACGCAAAGCGTTACACAGTATCTCTACAGTCATATCATCAACATGGATCTGTCCCATTTCCCATATTCCCTCCTGATTGCCTTCTAAAGTTTGTGTATGCGACCTGACGGTTGCTTATCTCCCGATTAGGGAGTCTTACTGGCGATCCTCCAGCCGGTGAGAATGGGAGGATATTATCCTGTGCTCCTCAGAACCCAGTCATAGTTCTACATCTGGGTGTCCTCAGTTTGGTGCGTCCTTTTGACTGGCGACACTACTTAGTTAGTTCTACCGGCGTGGTTCTGGGGGCTTGGTATTAGTTGGTTCTGGGACTATCAGTATCTGCAGCACAGAGGTGGCAGATAACGCCGCTATCTCCCTCCATAACTACCTCCCCTCTCTCTGAGGTGGCCATTAAGCTGTCCGCAATTTATGTCCTCTGCTTCTGACGCTACTGCTGCTGTGTCTGGAGCCTCTGTACTGCTGTAGGAAGAGCTGGAACCCAAACACATGCGCACGCACACATGCACACACACACACACACACACACACACACACACACACACACACACGTGACTTTTTTACGCTGGCAAGCAGGGCTGCAGTGGATAGAGCTCTAACTACAAACACACACAGGGTGGCAGTGGCTCAGGGGTAGAGAAATCGTCTTAAAACATGGAGGGTTCCCGAAGGGTTCGATCCCGGGCTCCCCAGAGTCAGTGTGGAAGAGTCCTTGAGCAAGACTCTGAACCCATAACTGCTCCTGATGAGCAGGTTGGTGCCTTTTATGGTTTCCTCTGCCATCGGTCTATGAATGTGTGTGTGTGAATGGGTGAATGTAATGAATGTGTATGTGAATGGGTGAATGTAATGAATGTGTGTGTGAATGGGTGAATGTAATGAATGTGTGTGTGAATGGGTGAATGTAATGAATGTGTGTGTGAATAGGTGAATGTAATGAATGTGTGTGTGAATGGGTGAATGTAATGCACAATCTATGTAAAGCACCTTGGATAAAGGGCAAGGCACTTTATAAAATGCACCATTTACAAGAATCTCAACAAAAGACACTGGTGTCTAAATAAACAAATGTCTAATGACGAGACAGGTTGAAAGACGGTGTTGATTTTGACAGCAAATTTAGATTTAGTTAGCATCACGTTTTGAGCTTGTAGATCTGCTACTTTTGCTACTTTAGATTTTGAATCCTGAGACGTAAGAGTTTTGGACATACAGTATGAGGTTTGCACCGTACAGACAGTAATTACACCATGATAGCATGGGGTTCATCATAACAAGATGCAGTTTGTTTTACACCTCGTAAAGACATGGATACTGTATGTCCCAATGTCACCGTTTTATCACCTATGTACGTTGTAAATGGCAAATGGAGCATTTATATAGCGCCTTTATCCAAGGCGCTTTACATAGATTGTGCATTACATTCACCCATTCACACACACATTCATTACATTCACCCATTCACACACACATTCACACAGCAATGTCAGAGGAAACCATGCAAGGCGCCAACCTGCTCATCAGGAGCAGTTAGGGGTTCAGAGTCTTGCTCAAGGACACTTCCACACTAACTCTGGGGGAGCCCGGGATCGAACTGGGAACCCTCCGTGTTCTAATGACGGCCCTGTAAAGACATGGATACTGTATGTCCCAATAGCACTTTTTATCACCTATTGTTTTATATACGTTGTAAAGATGATACTGTATGTCCCCATGCCACCGTTTATCACCTATTGTCATTCACATCCTCCCACTTCCAGTCACTTACTGAAACACTACAGTATATGACAGTAACACTGAAACACTATACTGTATAACAGTAACACGCCCTAATGTAGAGTGGTGACCGCCAGGTCAGAGCGTCTAAATAGGACACAAACTTGTCGTCGTTTCTTTGGCCACCGACCATGGCGTTTTTGAGGCGATCCGTGATCCGCCTTCGCGGGACGCTTGATGAAATTAACTCACACCGCTCAGTTCTTTTTTTCATGACACACTATTGGAAGGGTACTTGGTATGGACCCATACGCTAGCTAGTTCCTGGTATGTGAGTCGGTAGTGGGAAGGAAGCATACGTCACTACAGCTGTCCTGGACGTGATGTAACCTGGGCTGAGAAAGAGTGAGCAGAGAAACCGAAGCTCCAGGGTGGAGGAGGAGGAGGTGTAGCAGCAGGGGAGAGTATTTTTTGCAGGTCGTTCAGTCCGAGTGTATCACAGGGTGTGTTCGGAAATGCGCACCGGGTGTGTTAGATAATCACCCGCGTCACGGTTACTGGTAAATGGTAAATGGTGCTTTTATATAGCGCTTTTATCCAAGGCGCTTTACATAGATTGTGCATTACATTACATTAACTCATTCACACACACATTCATACACCGGTGGCGGAGGAAACCATGCAAGGCACCAACCTGCTCACCGGGAGCAATTAGGGGTTCAGAGTCTTGCTCAGGGGGAGCTCGGATTCGAACTGGGAACCCTTCGGGAACCCTTTGTGCTCTAATAACGGTTTCTCTACCCCTGAGCTAACCCTACTGAGGTTAGGGTTAGGGTTATGGTTAGGTTTAGGCATAGTTTTACTGAGGTTAGGGTTAGGGTTAGGGTTAAGTTTAGGTTTAGCGGTTAGGGTTAGGGTTAGGCATAGTTTTACTGAGGTTGCACTCACTACACTGAGCACACACCCGGTGCGCATTTCCGAACGCACCCTTTGATACACAATGACCTGCAAAAAACACTCTCCCATAGCAGCAGCAGCACCATCATGGTGCAACAGGTTCTACTCTGTAAAGAGAGCTGATCGAGTGTCAGCTGCTGGAGACAGAGGTGTCTTTGATAAGTGCTGCTCGCTCTCTCTCTCTCTCTCTCTCTCTCTCTCTCTCTCTCTCTCTCTCTCTCTCTCTCTCTCTCTCTCTCTCTCTCTCTGCCACATTGATCTAGGTCTGTGTGTGTGTGTGTGTGTGTGTGTGTGTGTGTGTGTGTGTGTGTGTGTGTGTGTGTGTGTGTGTGTGGCCTGCTGTTGTGTTGCTATAGTAAAGACACAGTGCAGAGAACAGGGCTGGGTGCAGCAAGGTGCAGGCTTCTGTTGTGGAGAGAAACAAGCAACCACGTCTGTCACAATTATTACATAATAATCTTCTAATTAGCCCTATTCACGGCCCGCCCACCTGCTTCCGTTTCTCAGCATCCCCCAGGTGCTGACTTCAATTTAGAAGGGGAAACTACACTGGACTTAAAGCCAACAAATCGTTATTTCTAACGGTAAAGTAAATTCTAATGCTTTGTGCCGTTTACTATCTTGTGTTCTTGATCATGCTAGCCGTATTTTATACTTTACTATTCGGAAATTGCATTAAATTTGCGATTTCTGTGCTAACTCTATAGGCTTATAGTAGGATTTTCCCCTTCAAAACGGGACTTCAGCACCCGGAGGATGCTGAGTGGGCGGGTCGTGAATAGGGCTAATCGCAATTAGGCCTGATTTACACTGGTATAAAGGGTCACATGGTCATATGAAACCAATCAGATTCCAGTCTGGATGTGACACAGATCTGATTCAGGCTAGATTTGGCTGCAGTGTAAATCAGGCCTTACTGTGGCTTGCTGAAAAGCGAGACCAGTAAGTATGTTCTCCCAAATCTTTATATTCTCCTCAAAACTGTCCGACCGTACAAAGGCAGGGCCCTTAGCCAATATGGGAGCAGCATTCTTGGTGACATCACCACCAATAAGTGCGCCCTGATATAAATAACAACAACATGAAGTCTTTTGTAGTTTGTCCTCCCAAATCTTTATATATTTCCGTGTTGACAATGTTAATGTTCATTATTTTCAAACATTTTCAAAAATAATGGAACTAGCAGATCTACAAGCCCATCGTGCATTGCGCAGAAGGTGATTGGTGATCGTAATCCCGACCGTCACTGACGGTCCCAGAATACCAGCATGTGTCCCACACATAAGTCTACTGTAAATTCTCACGGAAACGGGTGGATAAACAAGCTGACTTGGCAACAGACACGTGGGCTACTGTAGGTGCAAGGTGCAGGTTTAGTGCATCACCCTCACCCTGTCTAGAGAGTGTGTGTGTGTGAGACATGTAGGGACATGTAGGGACATGTTCTGGGTCCACTCACTGGTCCCAGTAACGGTCCCGAACACCCAGTGGTGGCCAGTAGCTAAAGTACATTTACAGTACAGATTCATCTAAAAAATGATATTGTTTAAAATAGCATGCAGATGCCACAGCACCTCAAATCATAACTGACTTCGGAAACCTCCCACTGGACTTCATGCAATTCTGACTTCAGAAGGTTGACATTTCTCTATTATAAATCCTTGTTTTGGTCAGTGGTCTCCTGTAATATTCAAATTATATTTGAGATATGGATTTTTAGATTTTTGTGTGCCATAAAAATTTAAAATGAAAACAAAAGATATTTTGCAACATACTGTATCGAGAATATATGAAAGTTTGAATTATATTACAGAAGAGGAATGAACTTATAATATTCTATATTCTTTTAGATGAATCTGTGAATGATTTACTCAAGTACAGTTTTGACATACTTTTTACGTGGGTGTGTCCATATTTCAATACTTCCTATAATTCATTACATCAGAGGAACTTTTCACTCCTCTTATTATTAACGTTCGCCCAGTGGGGGACATGTATGGACATGTTCTGTCTGTCCTACTGGGACGCAGTGGAGGAGTGGTGTCATACGCGCATGCACGCACGCACGCACACACACACACACACACACACACACACACACACACACACACACACATCTACCCGTCTCTCTCTCTTCCTGTCTCACTTCCTTCATTCCACAGTGAACCAGAGACGTCTGTCTGTCTGTCTGTCAGGGTGTGTCTCACAGTAACTGGCTTCTATTAATCTACAATGTGACTTGAGAACAATTAATCAGACATATCTGTGCATAAAAGCAATTAATAGAGAGAGGCAACAAGTGATGCAAGAAGAGAGAAGTGCCATTCAATACCATGCTGTTATCTGTATATCTACAATATAATAAAAACTGCCATCTTAGTTCAGTGGTGGTCAGTCATGGTCATGTGGAGGACCCCCACAGTGACTGTTGGACCACAGTGCAGTGAAGGCCTGACGTCATTCACTCAGTGCCATGTCATAGTTCCGACCTCCCCTTGTTCCGACCCGACCAGCTAAACCTAACCCTAACCTCAGTAAAACTAACGCTGGTGAATGCTAACCTGGTGAATGCTAACCTGCCGATGCTGGTGAATGCTAAGGGAACAGCGGGAGGTCGGGACAGCGGGGTGTAGAAATAACCCCATTGGGAGTTACTGCTCGCTGACTGGGTGTCTCGCATTAATTTGACGAGCGATGCGCATTCTTTGTGTTGTGTTTATCGTCAATCTCGACAAAATGGTTGGTTTGACGACGCTGCCTTTTGATTTCCAAGTGAGCTCATGGCAAGGAGGAGAAGGAGGAGGAGGAGGAATAGAAAACAAACGGCGTGCGACACGGAACCAGCAGTCTGTTTAACAGAATCACATCCCCATAGTCAAACAACACTTTCCAGGACCAGGACAATGCCATCATATTATTATGAAAATTAACTCTTACTGTTTAACCGTTAAGCAGAGCAGGCTGCGCTGCACTCATTGGTTGTTGGTCTAACAAATAGGGTCTGTAGAAAATAGTCACGACTGAGAACACACGCCCTATCTTTTTTTGTTACCTCCTCCCATGAAATGCTCCTGGATGGAAGAACCACCAGACTCTATACTGCAGTTACTAGTTAGCTGCATTAGTATATAGGCTGGCCCCAGGCTAGTTTACTCCAGGCCTCCACATGGACTACATGAAGTATGAGGCAGTGCATGTATCATGTCTGACATGCCCTAGGAAAGGGTGCCACCCTGTGGATAGACTAGGTAACAGCACACCCATCTGATCATGTTCATGTAGGTACCGTATATGTGAGTTCTATGAAAGGAGAGAAATACAAGATGCCTTTAAAAACATGAGAAAACGAAAAACAATAAAAACATACTTGATAGCTTAGCTTTTAGACATTCATAATGTACACATTAACCTCTCTGCCTCTGTTTGCATTCAGACAGACAGAGATACACACTCACACATGGTGTCCAGCAGATATCCTGGTCTATGATGGAGTCATCAGTAACATATTCTTTCTGTCTAGCAGATATCCTGGTCTGATGGATTATTAGTAACATTCTTTGTCTCTAGCACAGAAGTGTTCAAACTTTTTTGACTCTGGGCACTTTTTTTGAATTAGGCTACCTCGGGATTACACTGTTATTTTTTTAGAACATTACATCATATTTAACTGACTGACAATAAATGAACACTTGATGTTTAACCACTTCAACCCCAGCATCCCTATTCTGGGGGGAAGGTTCACTAAAAATAGCCGACGCGTTGTGAGCTTGTAGATCTGCTATTTTCAGTGAAGGGAGTTGGCCATGTTTGGAAAAAGAACTCATCAAGTGCAGTGCAAATCAGGTCTGTTTTGCTAAGCATAGTCAAGTGATATTGATGAATTCCAAATGTTAAAGTATTCTGTGGCACCCCTGCCTGGACTGGCATCACAGCACCCACTTTGGGAAACCCTGCTCTAGTAGATCTACTGGTCTGATGGATCATCAGTAACATGTTCTCTGTGTCTCCAGCAGATCTCCAGGCTCCGGCAGCAGCTGCAGCGCAGCAAGCAGGGAGGACGTCACCACAAAGACCCCAAGGAGTGTCTGTCCCCCCTGCAGTGTGGACCCCTCAGCTACACCGGCCTCCCCAACACCACCACCACAAACAACAACAACAACAACAACCTCTCCACGGTGAACCACGTTCAGGTGGGTTGCAACACTCACAAACAACTCCCACTACTAGAGCAAGGGTTCCCACAACTTTCCAGGCCACAACTAGGGATGGACCTGGAAACAAGAGCCTGCTACAAACTCGCTAACACATTTATTGAGTACCCAGTATCAATACGCTTTGGCCTTATTGAGCTTTTATCGAGCATAGAGTCCCATGACGTCATGTTTAAACAATCAAGACAAGAGGCGATCAAGAAATTATTACAGTGCTATTAATAATATAGCCATAGCCATTTAACACTTATGCACACTAATGAACAATTTGTAATGATATTTAATGATAATATTTGTTACTTTTGTCAATTGTCATCTTCATAGATGGTGGTCAGCCACAGACTCACAGTCACAACAACTTGCCAATTACAAAAAGATACCAGTTCTGAATGTGTCACATCTTTCCACACAATACTAGAAAACACTCAATAGCGGCTCCATAAAAGCCCAGCTCAATAAGCAGGATCGATAAGGTGCTCATTATCAATAAAATTGTACGAGCTCCATCCCTAGCTGCAACCCCCCAAAACTAATCCTATCTGAACTGGGGGACCCCCACACACATTCATACACTGATGGCAGAGTAAACCATGCAAGGCACCAACCTGCTCAAGGGTTCAGAGTGACATTTAGTTTGACTCGGTTCTGCAAAAATAGCCACACTACAAGCTCACAGAGCCTTGCGGCGCGAGGCGTTGTGAGCTTGTAGATATTTTCACAATGTTTGCCTCTTTCTATGTAATATTTGGCCAATGTGACCACTGTAAGCTAATCATCTGGGTACCCCCCAAAAAACAATCAAAACAACAAAAGTCTTGCAGTGCAGTGGTGCCCAAATACTTTGGGGGAGAATTCACACATCTGTATTGATCATTTAAACCACTTCAGCTAGTCTTTTCCCCTCTACATGTGCATTTCCTCAAGAACGTACAGTGTGTCACATTTTGAGCTTCACAATGTGTCACATTGTGAAGCTTGTAGATCTGCTATTTTTGAACGTCTTTGTTTCTTGGGGTCCCTGGAACAACTTATTTTTAGATGGGGATCTGCGGCCAAATACATAGAATTCTGAACCACTGATGATACAAAAACCTGAGTTTAAAAAAAGAAATGAGGTGAATGCTAACATAGTGTATGTTGTACAATTTACAATTTAAGCATTAAGCATTTAGCTTCCCAGATGTCCAACATAACAGTGTATATTGTGGTTCCTCTTCCTCTTGTGGTTCCTCTACAGAAGGTGTCCATGTCCTCCCAGATGTCATAGTGTACTGTATGTTGTCATGTGGTTCCTCTACAGATGTCATAGTGTACTGTATGTTGTCATGTGGTTCCTCTGCAGCAGATGTCCAAGTCCTCCCAGATGTCATAGTGTACTTACTATGGCCGGCTTTACACTGCCACTAAAATCTAGCCTGAATCAGATCTGAGTCACATCAAAAGTGGAATCCGATTTTTTTTAAATAGTCTAAATCCAGACAGGTCACATGCATGTCACATGAAATCCGATTTTGAAAAACCACATCCAGAGGTGGTTTCAAATCCGATCCATATCGGATCTGAGGACATTTGACTCAGTCTGAAAGCAGCAACCACATCCACCCCATAGAGTTATATGCAAGTCACATCAAACTGGCCAAGCGTCGCTTGCTGCGCAAGCCGAGCGCGGCTGTAAATTACATCATTACAGAGCGCGAGTATTTACTATTTGATTAAAGCGCACTGAGCACATGAGAAAAACGAAAGAGAAGAGAGAAAACACGTGAGCTAAACAGTTAAAACCAGAGAGAAGAGCGAAACACAAGACTAAAGAAAAGAAGAGAGAAAAACAATATTGTAACGTGTGTTTACTATGGTCTATTATGTCGCATTTCCTGAACGTAATCAACTAGCGTCAACGTAGTGACGTAACGTCATGACGCCTACGTCGTTACCACGGTAACCAAAGCATACATGTTGCCGCAGGGCAGCTTTGGGCTGACGCTGTCTGAACGCACAGATCAGATCTGTGTCACTTGCAAATGCTGTGTGAAAACTCGGGCCAAAAGATCAGATTTGACAACAAAATCGGATTTGGGATGGATTTGACTGCAGTCTAAATCCGGCCTATATGTTGTCATGTGGTTCCTCTCCAGCAGATGTCCAAGTCCTCCCAGATGTCCAACATGACGGTGCCAAAGCCCTCCATCTCCAGGGTCCCCAGCAGCATGGAGGGCATCAACCACGAGCTGGAGAAGGTCTTCATCAAGGACAACGGGGAGAAGGACGAGCTGAAGGTGAGCACGGGTCGCTATTATTGTATCCGTAGGAGAGGCCTTGTAGAGGAGCCACATACTTCCCACAGATTACACACACACACACACAAAGTGAGTTTGAAAAAAACGACCAAGGACAAAAAACTCCCATACCTACTGGGAGAAATACAACAATGTGTGAACACAGCAGCAAGATGTGTAAACTGTTGTGATAAAAGAAGGCTAGAAACACAACCACCCTAAGGACTACAAACCATGGACTGACATCTAGACCTACTGTACATACAGTATGAAACAGAGCTGCTACCTTTAAATGCATTTTAAATTTGTACACTATATAAATTGTATTGAGAAAAAAATGAAAGCTGCTATTTGTTCCAAAAGGTTTATAACCTGTGACATAGCTCTGTTTACACAATGCTGTACACCCTCCAACTGTATATATTATGTTCCCCATTTTCAACTTTTGTTTTTGTGAGTTTAATCCACTGTTTGGGCGCCAGAAGGGAGAAGAGTCTGGACGCGTGGAGCGTCGTCCGGGGCGTTTTAGGGAAGGGAGAAGAGTCTGGGACGCGTGGAGCGTCATCCGGGGATGCGTGGTTCGGGGCGTTTTAGTGAAGGGAGAAGAGTCTGGGACGCGTGGAGCGTCGTCCGGGGCGTTTTAGGGAAGGGAGAAGATTCTGGGACGCGTGGAGCGTTGTCCGGGGTGTTTTAGGGACGGGAGAAGAGTCTGGGACGCGTGGAGCGTCGTCCGGGGTGTTTTAGGGAAGGGAGAAGAGTCTGGGACACGTGGAGCGTCGTCCAGGGTGTTTTAGGGAAGGGAGAAGAGTCTGGGACGCGTGGAGCGTCGTCCGGGGTGTTTTAGGGAAGGGAGAAGAGTCTGGGACACGTGGAGCGTCGTCCGGGGTGTTTTAGGGAAGGGAGAAGAGTCTGGGACACGTGGAGCGTCGTCCAGGGTGTTTTAGGGAAGGGAGAAGAGTCTGGGACGCGTGGAGCGTCGTCCGGGGTGTTTTAGGGAAGGGAGAAGAGTCTGGGACACGTGGAGCGTCGTCCAGGGTGTTTTAGTGTATAAACTGTAATGGGTGCTCGTCTCTCTCCTCTCTCTCCGCTCTCAGGCCTTGGAGGTCCCGGACGGCCGCAGGGCCCCCTTCCGGCCCCAGCAGCGCAGCAGCAGCACGCAGAGCGGGGACCCCCAGACCCCCTCCGTCCCGGGACGCTCCAGCAGCTGCTCCAGCCTGTCCCCCTGCCCCTCCCCCGCCTGCCCGCAGGGGTCCCACGACGGAAGCCCCTACTCCACAGAGGACATGCTGTATGACCCTGATAAAGGTACAGACACACACCCAGTCTGGGACAGAGGTACCAACATTCACCCAGACAGAGATGAAGGTGATCTTTGGTGGTAAATGCATAACATTTGTGAAACTCAACTACAATATTTCATGGTACAGATCATGGGTACAGGTAGCAGCGACTGCCAAGTTATCACAGACACTGAACACAACTTATCCAAAGCCTTTCATCGTCTCTCTCTCTCTCTCTCTCAGCTTATTGGGCATTCCTGCAACCTGCAGGCCTCACAACTGATTTATGGACATTACAGAGGCTTTCAAATATGAACACAAGCAGACTAATGGTTGCTGGGGTTCAGTTGGTAAAAGTTAAAAGCTTAGGGGAGAGGAGGACTGTAAGGCTGGATGCTGACATACTTTACAAAGGAGGCAGAAGCAACATACTGTATTGGTTGGTAGTTTATTTTATTTAGGGTTTTGTAGTGTTATGTGACTTTTCATTTAGGGTTTGGATTCTGGAGTCTCTAATTTCACAAATGTTGCCAAAGCACAATTACAATTATGACATAGACAACAATTATGGGCAGTCTCCAACATAACAATATAAAAACAATGGAATTACATAAAAAAGGAGATGGTGTGGTAAAGTAAAACATGGTATATACAGTACATTTGTCCTACTGGTTGTCCCTTTTCTTGTGACAGGAATTGTCATATTTTGCAGTGAAAACTGCACATTCTTTGTTCCCCCAAAAGGAGTGGCAATTTCTTCCTTGTTGTCAATCATTGGAATTCTTGGCTAATTGTTCCAATGCTTTGGAAAGAATTCCTCCCTAATGTTTGTCTATTGTTTACAATGTGTTAGGAAGTGTAATTGTGTCTCTACAGCTCCCTCATCACAATGACAGCACAGCCTCTCCTCTCTGGGCAGCCAGGTCTGACTGTGTCTGCCCTTCTCTATCGCCAAACCATGATCACTCAGTCTGTACATGGTCAATGTCTTTCTCAGGTTGTTATCAGTTACTGTGCTTTGGTAATCTGCCACAGTATATGTTCTAGTATCTCTCTCTCTCATATAAACCCTGTGTCTCTCTCTCTCTCTCTCTCTCACAGACAGTGGCAGCAGCTCACCTCTTCCCAAGTTCGCCTCGTCTCCCAAACCCAACAACACCTACATGTTCAAGAGAGAACCTCCTGAGGGCTGCGAGAAGGTCAAGGCCTTCGAGGAGAGCAGGTAGAGAATGGTTTACTGTAGGTTAGAAGGTCAAGGCCTTTCCAGATAACCAGGTAGCGAATGGTTTAGGTTTAAAGACCACAGCCTTGGAGATGACCAGGTAGTGAATGGTTTTGGTTCAGGGGTAGAGAACCTTAGGCACGGGTGCCAACATTGGCACAGGGGAGGGTGATCACTGGCACACTGGCAGAAGTGTGGTAGATATATTTTTAAACGTGGTCAATTAAATGAAGTTAGCTCATTTACAGCAAATTACATCCTGCACATAATTCTACATTCATTAAAACTCTTAACTCTGACTGGGGAAGGAGTCAGGGAGATAGGTGGATTACTGCTCTGGGTCTAATGATCATTATAACAATGTCCTGCCAATCAAAATATGTCATAATATTTGCCATTAAAATGTATGTAGACATGACACACTGACGATCTAGATAATACAAACATGGCACTTCATTTCAAAAAGGTTGCTGACCCCTGGGTTAGAAGGTCAAACCTTCTAGGAGAGCAGGGATCTGCACTCAGCTCTGTTCACATCACACAACCCTGCCTGGAGTGAATGTAATGTGAACCCAGACAGTTTCAGAAAGAAATGGTGGGGAGGAGAAAAATAGGTTACCACTTAAGCCTGATTTTCTAAAATAGCAGAAATAGTGCATTTACAAGCTCTCAACCTGCCGCCTGTCAACGCGTTGAGAGCTTGTAGATCCACTATTTTCACTGTTTGTTTGGGGGCAAAAACAGAAAAGATATGAAAATGTTCGCCCAAAACAGGGATGCCACGTAGAAAATGGTTGATAAATTAACGGTTGCATTAAAGGACAAGTTTAGTTTTTTACAACAAGGGTTAATATTTTAGATTAGAGAAAAGAAAAGATGATTGTTAAAATATTTTGATTTCAGTGGTTGGGGGCATGCAAATCAAAATCGTTAAAATCACTAAAACGATAGAAAGAAGTAAATGAAAACATTTTAACACTCAATGTTTCTTTTCTCTAATGACTATCTAAAATATGAACCCTTGTTATAAAAAAAACAAAGTTAAAGTAAATGATATCACATGTCACACGTAGATGGACGGGCACCAGATTGTGATGAAATCATATTAATCTGATAAAACAGTTCAGAATCTGGGACAAATATCCTATGCATGAGATAACTGAATGCAATGTTAAATGTGAACACCAGGGGGTGGCAGTTGCCCAAATGACTCCCCTGGGCCCAGATGGAGTTCTCACTTGCTCAGCGAGCTGACTGAGCTGTTCAGGGTTCAGGCCCAGGGTGTCATGTGGGTGCTGCAGGGTTCAGGGTGTCATGTGGGTGCTGCTGGGATCACTTCAGTTTGGTTCAGTGCAATTCTAGGAGGAGACTAGCCTGGCAGACCAACGTCCAAAACCACAAACGTGTCCCATTTGCTGTTTTAAAATGGTTCTCTATTAACCACTTAAGCCCCATATGGGAAGCCGGCCTCCCATAACCATTTACACAACTGTTTTTGTTCTGTTATTGGTCAATAAATCAATAGAGAGGGGGGCACGGTGGCGCAGTGGTTAGCGCTTCGCCTCACAGCTAGAAGGTCCTGGGTTCGATTCCCGCCGGGGGACGCTGTGGGTGCTGGGGGCGTGTTTCTCCCTCCGCGTCATCAGCGCCCACACCCTAGGTGGGGTCGGCGATAGGGCCTTTCTGTGTGGAGTTTGCATGTTCTCCCTGTGTCTCCTAGGGTTGATACCCTCACAAAAACATGCAGTAATCCTGGTCTCAATAATGCCTCCCCCTGGCCAGCCGGGGCGCTTGATGGAGGGGAAAGGAACTGGTTGGAATAACGTGTTCCTTCCACGCGCTACGTCCATCCTGGGGAAATCCCCCCTGTCAGGTGAAAAGAAACAACTTGGACTACTAGTACTCATGCATTGAAGGAAGCATGAGGTCAGTCCGTTGTCTCCCCAGGCGCGGCAGAGGGAGAGCAGAGCCCAGGATTACATAGGCAATTGGCACTGGGTGAAAATGGGTTGCAAAATCGTGGGATAAAAATTATAAAAAAAAAAGAAGAAAAAAATCAATAGAGACAAGATCAAATTACAATTTCAATGTTGATTCTGCTACAGGGGCCCTACAGCACATATAATCAGCTGCCATTTTATTTTTCATCCATGCATTACTCATATTACATCATTATTACACATTATTTTTACTAGTTTTTTTCATTTTTCACCCTATACTTTTACAGTACTAATATTACAGCACTACTCTCACTAAAACATCTGTAGAGTTTACATAGTTTGACATATATTCATAAGATTTTGCCTATCAATTGATGACACCTTGATGGACAATTTCTCTATTCACTATATGTCTCCAATGAGGTCTTGAGTCTTTTTCACTATTCAGAATGCAAATTTTCCATAGGCGGAGGTCTTTTTCAGTCCTCTTTTCCCTAGTAAGTGATCACAGCATTTGTGAATTTTCAGGGGTTAGCTTACATTTGGTGGGTCAAGAGTAGCCACAATCATTGTAGTTTTGTGTCCACAACTGTTCCAGTTTGGCCATGCATTTTAGGCGGATTTTCCCCCTGGACCCTCCTGGGGTTCAAGTGGTTAAACATGTAAGCAAGGCTAACTTTGGTATAATAAAGCTTTTGAAAACAATAGCAAATTCTTTCCAAGATTTTGCATTCACTCAGTATAAAAGCTTAAGCTTTTTTGCGCAAATACACATAGCAGCAGTATGTAAAGGTACTGTACATGCTCTGTTGGTATGGGAAGTAGTTCTATGTACATGGAGGAATACAAATATGATAGTAGTCCTTATAGTGTTCTATTTCTATTCTGATAGACATCTGTCAAAACAGCTCACAAGTCTCTCTCCCCTCCCCCCGTCTCTCTCCCTCTCTCTCTCTCTCTCTCTCTCTCTCTCTCTCTCTCTCTCCTCCCCCCTCCCCCCCTCTCTCTCAGTTCTTCCAGACAGTCCACATCATCGTCGGTCCTCCTCTTCTCGTGTCCTGACAAGAACAAGGTGAACTTCATCTCCACCGGCTCAGCGTTCTGCCCCGTCCGGCTGCCAGGGGGCGCCATGCACCGCCTGGCCCCGCCCAACGAGCCCGACGAGGACCAGGAGGAGGAGGAGGAGGGGGGGGCCTCGGGCGGCGGGGACCCCCCCTGCAGCACAGAGGAGGACCCCCCCTCCGAGGAGCCTGGGAGCCCCCCTCCACCAGAGACTCTGGACCAAACAGACAGCCTGGCCATCAGCTAGAACCCCCCCACCCTCACTACCCCACCCACCTCCACCCCCAGCCAGCAGAGCTGGCCTCTGCCCTCGCTGCCAACAAGGCTACTTAAAAACAACACCACCCACGAAGCACCCACCTAGTCACCCAGCACCACCCACCAAGCACCATCCACCCACCAAGCACCCACCAAGCACCCCACAACCCCAACCTTTCTCTCTCTCTCGTCTCTTTTCGACTATGAACGTTTATAAGTCAGAACCTTCTTCTCCTTCCAGAACCTGAAACCCTTTCCCCCGCTGTTTCCCAGGGGCAGACACAGACACTAAGGTCTCAGAAAAGTAAATCCTTACCCGTGTAGAATCGATAACTGCTGAGTGGCGACAGTACTGTCGGGCACTCTGGAACCGGGAAGTTGGGTAGTGTTTCTGAAATACAGAGGTTGACGCTAAGGGCTTTGCACACAGACACGTTTTTTTTTACGCACAGAAAAAACTGACAATTTCATTTTTTTAAAAGAAAACAATGATTCTCTATGACCTCATGCAGATTGGCTCCGAATTTGCCATGCGGCAGGTGGCTGCGGCTGTTCGTTTTTTTTCCAGATCGAACCCAGTTCAATTTGTGTCTTGTCGCATGCGGTAAAAACTCATTGACTCCTTTTATGACTCCTTTTCAGATCCGCAGTGTGGATTCCGCACAGCCTTGCACACCAAATCCAATGCGTTTTAATCATGCAGCGGTCCTGTGTGCAAGGCCTTAGTGTGGGGGTTGACGCACTAAACGGTTAGTGTGTCAACCCCCGTATTTCAGAAACACATTGAAAGTCAGCTCTGTCGGGCAGAAACCTCTGGAGTCCACATTCTAACATTTGCATAAATGAACGCCCTTACTTGATCACACTACGGCGTCGCACTAAAGTACCAACAATAGCTGATCTGCTACTTCTCCAATCCTGGAAAGGAAGGGTTTTGAAAAAAATGTATGAGTTTTCAACCCGACAGAGACCACATTGAAAGTTCTGGGGTTCCTGTAGAAGTTCTGGGGGTTAAAGTAGCACCTCCTCCTGAGCTGAAGGTCCCACATCAGGGAAACCTCTGGAAACAAGAATCAAACCCACAACCTGGAAAATACGTTAACTTAGTTCTCATAGTCGTAAAGATCTGATCTCTGTCTGTCTTTCTCTCTCTGTCCCTGCATGACGTAGAAGCAATGTCTTAACAACAACAACAAACCATCACAAAGACTTTTCCTCCTTTTAAACCACATGAACCCTAACATCCTCTCCTGGGACATATCGCGATGTGATTGGCCAAAACAGACGGGACATTTGCCGAGCGTTTTGGGAGGCGAAAGTAGCCGATCTACAAGCTCACAGTGCGTCGTCGTCGCGAGGCCAAAGATGGTCGATTTTAACCGAGGATGTATCCCATCCCCACGTCTCCCCACCCGTAACAACCAGAGGTCGACTTAAAGGGTGATTCACCCTCAAAATGACTTTCTTTCTATTGATTACTCACACCATGGAGTCTTCATGGTGTGAGCTACAAGCTTGTTGTACATCTTGTACATTGGGAGCATCCATATAGCGTTACCTCTGAACGCACCCTGTCCTCCTGAACCGCGCCACACAGGATGGAAATCAATCAAAGTTTGGGAGTCTTGCTTTCCCTTCGACTTCGGCGACGTGTCGTGAGCTTGTAGATCGGCTGTTCACTATTGGACGTGCAACGGACGTTTCTATGGTCTGAGTGGTTCATGTTCTGTCCTACATATTTCTGAAACTGCGGAGGCAGACCGCTGTACAATGCAACAAGAACAGTTTTAATGCCTTCAGATTGTCTTTATTAACAACCTGTGTTCAGGGCAGCACCACTGCCCTAAACCGTGTAGTGTTGTTAGTTAGTTAGTAGCAATAAACACAGAAAAGGTGGACTAAAGGGCTGTCCATATGGTCTCCAACCACAGAACTTTTGGAAAAGTCCGGTTCAACTACAAAATGACGTCACTCGTAACTTCTGAAAAGCATTACCCCGAATTAGAGTTTGTAAATCTGCACGTGGAAAGTCGGAACAACGAAAATGTCGGTGGTCGGGGACAGTATCGTGGACAGGCCTTTAGATAAGGGAGGAGCCAAACCGAGTTCCTGTTTCTATACAAAAAAGGAGGTTCCCAGTGTTTTCACGTACCTTTGATACATCATAGAATATTATTCGTCACGACGGTCCTCCCGCGGGTGGTTTCAAGACGCACACAGGGTGGGTGGGGGGGGGGGGTCACACAGGGTGGGGGGTCCGGCTGCGATAATCCATTGCAGAGTTACAGCCAGTTGACTGTGGCTTGTTTACACCAAAAAGTAGCACAAAGCAGAGAAAACCGATCCATCTTGAATTCGAATATTGTGTGAAAAAGCATTGCAGATGCCATAGCAGCCCAAATCATTACTGACTGAGGAAACTTCCCACTGGACTTGAAGCAACTCTTGACTATTATAAACCCTTGTTTTGAGTGGTCTCATGTAATATTGTAAACAAATTTGAAATGTTTGAGTTTTGATATTCATGAGCTGTATGCCAAAACAATTCAAAATGTTAACAAAAAAATCGTTTGGAATAATTCACTGAATGTGCAATTTAGAATAATGAAAGTTTCAAGAAATATATGAAAGTTTCAAGAAGATTTACTTTTACACAATATTCAACTTTTTCGAGATGGATCTGTATATAATACAGTTTATATTTGTTTTTGTGGGAAACGAGAGTAAATCTGTTTTTGTTTGCAGCATGGACGCTGTTCTTGTTGCATTGTACTGTGGTCTGCCTCATCGACGGTCACATATTTGTTTTGCATTGGATTTCTGCCTTCCTTAGGAACTCCCTCTCTAGGACATCTCACCGTGTGTTTGTGTCTCTACACTGCATATTAGTGCACAGCTCTTTTCAGGGATAGAAAAGCCCTGGTTCTGATAAAGGAGAAGGAACGATAACGTGGAGCCTGGAGCCTACATCAGGCCTACATCAGTCTGGTCCCAGCCGGCATGGTGCATCTCAGGAGCAAAGACGCACAGCTGGATGAAGGAGGCACCAGGAGTAGCTTTGATGGTTGGAACCTTTTTTGTTCAGAGCTAGCTCTCCAGCGCACCAACGACGGCGGTGGTACATTATGGAATGCGTTGGAAAGCGTCTGCTGCCGAAAGTCTGCTGTTGAACACTAGCCTGGGTGCCAGCCTACTAAGCTGCGTTCCGTGGGTTTGTTTTGTCACTTCTCTTCTCAGTCTGGACATGATTCAGTTGACTCGTATTTCCGAACGTCACTTGTGACGTAGGCGACGTTGCTGATTGGATGTTGTTCCGATAAATCAGAGTAGGCTTAAGGCCTGTCCATACTTTCTCAGAAACAAACTCTTTGGCGGAAATGTCCGCTTTGACTACAAAAAGACGTCACTCGTGACTTCTGAAAAGCATTAACCCAATTAGAGTTCGGAAATGTGCACGTCGGAAAGTCGAACATTTCTGAGGTTTCGGAGATACTAATGACAGGCCTTCAGGGTAGCTACGTCATCAGCCAGTCAATACACACAGACCAATAAGAAGCCATGGTTGGTTTCCACTGGTTTTCTATGTCCCAACTCCCTTGGAGATAGGAGGCTGGCTAGACTGAGAAGCAAAGTGACAAAACCAATCCACTGAACGTAAGGTAGCAGACTGGCACCCAGGCTAGTTTAACACTGTCGAGTCGGGTCGCAAGTTGTAGGGAAGCGGCGAAAGCCGACGGCGCACGCTCGGTCGAACCATGAGCTGTTCGTAGCTTATGGCTGTCGGTGTCGGCTTTTACACCTTTCGCCGACTGATATCCTGTCTTCATTGGACTGCCAGGCTGTAGTAATCTGTAGCAGTCTGTTTGGTGGAGAGCTATGTTAACATGGAACAGTGTGAAAGACAAAAAAAAGACAGACGATCAGGTCATAATGACATTGAAACTGTTTTGTTTTATTTTTTTGCCTTGCACCCTGTTCCATATCACGCGGGGCAAGACCTAAGCCGGTTGAGCATACCGGAATTTGGCAGAAGTATACCGCCCGATGATGAATGAAATATGAAAGGAGTGCTGTGATAGGTCGGAAAAGATGATTTCCAGGGGAAATATCGGGGGAAGTGGTGCTTTTATGCTGGGAGAGGAGTAAAAGGCTGGGAACGAGGCTATAGCTCCATGTCAAAGAAAAAGGCTGGGACCGTCCACGTTGCTCCGTTGCCTTCTTCATTGGGTCATAAAGGAGGAGTTGGAACTTGACTGAGGGGAGGGGTTAGTGGCTGGGGGGGTGGGGTGGGGAGGGGGGGCATGCATTAAAAGGAAAAAAAACAACTGGTAGTACGTTATGTTTAAGATGAAATGATGTGTTTTGTTCCAGCAGCCACAGTATGAATAAGCTCTCTATAAGTATATATTACACATATTATATCTATGAAAAGAAGAGAAAACGCTTGTTTAAGAAAAAAATGAAGATGAAAACAAACAAAAAATCTCAACTGTGTTTTGTTTTGTTATGAACGTGTTATCAAGAAGGAGAAACAGCTGTAGGATTATGTTTACACACTCACGTTTCTGAACCCTCTCTTTCAACGGTAACAAGTCTGTTCGCCCGCTCGGCCGTTCACCCATGGCCGTTCCGCCGGTCTCACGCTCACCGTGCTGACCGCTCGGTGGTGCTGTACTGTACTTAAAGGTTCACCCCCCAAATGACTTTTTTTTTTGGTTTTGTCACATTCCTAAGACAAAAATTTGATTTGAGTAAATTTACCCCCATTGATTCCGGATGGTGACCCGTTTCGAAACGGGTCACCATCCGAAATGAATGGGGGTAAATGTATTGTTATCACATTTATGTCTTAGGAATGTGACAAAAAACTAAAAATATTATTGAACTCTACTCTCCATGGCATGAGTAATCAATAGAAAAAAAGTCATTTTGGGGGTGAACTACTCCTTTAACTGTACAAAAGTACAATTTTGAGGTATTTTTATTTTACTTTACTTAAGTATTTACTTTTACTTCGACTCCACTAAATCTCTGATCCAAATATTTTACTTGACTCCACTCTAATTATTTAAAAACGTAGGTTTTAACATAGCCGGATAGACGCCCTGGGGCCTGGGCGAACGGCCAGGTGGGTGAACAGCGTGGTATTCCTTTCAACAAGATCAACTTGTAATCGGGGGATATCTTTAGAAATAGTGTCAAATCCTGGAATAAATTCCTTACCAAAAACATTCTTCACCAATGTGTTTGTAAAGGTGTCTAGTAACACATCTCACAAAGACTGAAATTCAGTTTCCCTAGGAAAATCTCCCCATACCACTGTGAAAAGTGATGACTCATCACTAAACCATCATTTTATGGGCTGTTTGTAGCCCAATGAATGTTTTTTTGTGCAAAACAAATTCTTGCAATGGATTCAGAATAATTAAAAACACCTAGTTAGACCCCTCACATCCCACTTAAAGCATATTTTTTGGGAGTGATTTTTTCCCCTATAGTATAGTGTATAGTGAGTGAATGAGACCCAGAATTACCCTAGCTGTCAAAGATTTTCCTAGGGAAACTGAATTTCAGTCTTTGTGAGATGTGTTACTAGACACTTTTACAAACACATTGGTGAAGAAATGTTTTGGTAAGGAATTTATTCTAGGACTTTTTAAGATATCCCCCGACTATTGGCCATGTTTCGTTGCACAGAACGGCTAGTCTGGCATGGACAGACTGTCGCCTCCCACAATGCTCACATGTCAGTCAGTCATACAGTCAGTCTGTCTGTCAGTTAGCAACAGAAGCTCGTAAAATGATCAGAGGATAATCGGATGTGAAGCCGCCTCCTCCCCGCTTCCGTTTCCCTTTAGGGCCAATTCATACTAGAGTTCTCAAGGGGCCTGGACATTAAGGCACGGCCCTAACTGGGCCGGCCCGAGGCCCTACCCGGCCCGACTAGTTGGCATACATTTTAGGCCCTACCCGGCCCGAAAACGTCGGGTCGGGGCGGGTATGGTCGTGTTTGGAAATAATTTCAGAACTTGTATCACAGAGTAATTGTAATAAAAAGAAAATAGTGTAGTTCCAGACTATATAATATAGCATTCAGGAGGTGTAGTTCCAGACTCTAGTCTATACTGTATCATTGTGAGATTGAGGAATGGTTGTCTGCCTAAATTAGACTACCCACACCCCCCCCCCCCCCCCACACACACACACACACACACACCATTCCAGTCATCACTGTGATGTCCGAACAGGTCAGCTATATCCATATATGGAGTCCATGAGGTCAGATAGAGATCTAAGTGAAGATCCAGTCGTCTCCATGTATGGATATCCAGGGTTTGATGAGGTCAGTGTTGTGATATTCATATATGGACATCCAGGTAATTAAAGTCAGCAGTCTTGATTTGCAAATTATAATTCTGTCTTGGCCATATGGAGCTCCATATAAGGTCATTGCTAAATATGGGCTTATCTCCATATATGATTGCCAGAACAGGCTGTCTTAGTCATTGAGTCAGCAATGTGATGTGATGTCACAACACAACAGGTAAGCTATATTAGACATTGAGGCGTTACACATCTATGGACGGACAGAATCTGCTGGGTTTCAAATGGCAATAAAAGACATTTTCGTGTAGTCACTTGTTTACTTGATGCCAGGAGGTGGCTGCGGGGGAGGGGAAGAGAATGTAAGTACAGTAAATTAATTTGATTGGCTCATTGCACATTCCAATGTCATCCCCCCCTTTTTATGTCAGCGGCTGTTTAAGTAAACTATTTGTCTCCAGTCATACTAACTAGGATGATTTCACTGATAATAATATAGTTTGTTTTCAGTCATAACTTGGATAAATGACTTCAAGCAGTGAAAATAGTCATTTGTTTCTCTGCCTTCTCTGACTGTTAGGCGGGGCAACAGCTACAGTACAGCGCTGGAGGAGGCAGAAACAGCGCTCTGGTCAAGCTCTCTCGGAGCCGCCGTCTTTTTTACATAATTTGCTATTCGCTATTACTACCTGTCTGTGCTTCCTGTTTACATGAGTTCAGACTTGGCGGGTTGAGTTGAGTGCATATGATTATTGTTTCCCTGGGCTTGAGTGATGGGTGGACCCTCCACCCATCCCCTGCACTAAGTAGCTACAACTACTGAGTGGTGTGAAAGTGGTACTAAACGTGGTACTAAAAAGTATCCAATCTAGAGTAGGTCTGAGCTAGGCCAAACAGGGCCAAACACTTCATAATGACTGATCACTCACTGACTTTTCATTTAGACCACCAGGATATTTGTAATACATGATAATAGATTCTATTGTGTTATAATAACCACTATTATAATCTATTATAGCAGGGGTCTTCAACGTTTTCAGGCCAAGGACCCCTTAGTTGAGAGAGAGATGAAGCAGGGACCCCCACAACCTGTTCATAGATTCCATATAGTTTCATTGTTTGGCAGCACAATCATCAGTGTATTTTGGATTCTTGTCAAATATTTAACCACTTGAACCATCAATACAGTCTTGGTTCAAGTATTGAACCAAGTAGGCCTAGTAGTCAAACTTGACCTTTCACTCTGTACTTAGTCTGCTCTTTTTCCCCTCTACACCAAAGCTCTTTGCCCAAAATAGCCGATCTACAAGCTCACAACGCCTCGCAGCACGAGGCGTTGTGAGCTTGTAGATCTATTTTTGCTAAAGTTCATAGAATATGGACGCTAGGGTTCAAGTGGTTAATATAAAAAAGGAGAAAAAAAAGTGTCTATCAAAATTTGGAGGACCCCCTGTAACTCTGGGGACCCCCTAGGGGTCCTGGACCCCCTGTTGAAGACCCCTGATGTAGTGTGTTTGTGTAGCAGAGCGATGGGCTAGTCAGCAGGGGTGCCCAAAAGGTAGATCACAAAGGCTGTGCAGGTAGATCACATGACATCCCTAAAAAAATATATATATATAAAATAAAAAATATATATATTCATGAACAATTCTGTCACATCTGTCACTTGAATTAAAGTGACTGATTGATTGACATAAAAAGGGGCCTGTCAGCTCCCTTCATGGCTTCTAAGTAAGCAAACCACCCAATGCAATGCTTTGTTTTCATGAGTCAGTAGCATTACAAAGAACCCCCAAAACATTCCCCATACAGAATGAGAAGACCTTTTGCCCCACTATTTCCGATTTCAAGTGTGTTTGTCTCATATGTAACACCAGTGCCCCTATTCAAAGCCACCTCAGGTAGGTACTACATCTTTATTGGGGTGGGTAGATCATGTCGAGCTGGTCATTTTAAAAGTAGCCCTTGAGTCAAAAAAGTGTGGGCACTGGGAGACCTGGGTTACCTGGGTTTGAATCCTGGGCATTCCACTTGGGTAGCTATAGTTGGCAAAACAATCACCATTAAATCATACTGCTCTCATGGGCACACGGCCAGCTCAGTCGGTGTACGATTATACTGTAAACAGATAATTTACATAATCAAATAGGTCTAATGTTCTTTATAGGTCTAATTGCTGTAGGCTATAACTGATTTTATCATCAGGGCTGTCACCACCTGTAGGCTGTAATTACCTTATTTTTTTGGCATCACATCTAGAAGAATACCTGGTGTTAATGAGTTACTTGGGCTACAGCAGTTTTGGAAAATCCATCTAAAACCTTTATTTTGAATCAAATAGCCATAATTCAACATTGCACGTTAAAGTCTTTTCAACAGACCTCTCTGCCCACTAGGGGGCACACAAGTTCACAACCAACGGACGTTCATACAACTTCCATACGACGTCCCAGTCAAACCCTGAGTGCTGCTGCGCCTGAGCTGCGTTGCAGAAAGACTTTGAAACGACGTCCATACGACGGACAAGGCTGACCCTCCGTAAACGTCAAAATAGGACGTCCGCGAGAAGACGTTCATACGACGTTGATACAACGTCCCAGTCAACCCTGGGTGAGTTCGTCCCTGAGCTGTGTTGGAGAAAGACTTTGAATCGACGTCCGTACGACGTCGCATGCAGAGCAGCCAACTCTCACGCAATGAGTGTGAGACTCGCGTAAATGAGCCTCTCTTCACGTGCACGGTGCACTCACACAGGCCGTCGCATAAAACAAGAAATGACAGGACACACACACACACAGACACACACACACACACACACACACACACACACACATACACACACACACATACACACACATACATACACACACACACATTACCACCACTGTGCAGCCCCAATGATCAAATAAATCATTATTATTAGGCTATTATTATCTACAAATGTATTGATTTATTTATCAGCAGCACACTGCTTGTTCTTCTTTTTTTTATTATCCTTTTATTCTTAATTTTCAGATTTTATAATTGAGGTTATCCTATGCAAAGTAGACTACTGTGTTCTATCTGTTTGTCTTTCAATGTTGTCAGTGTATTATAATTATCATAGTAATACATTCATACCTTATAGTTTATTATTAGTGTGTATTATAATTTACAATAGTTGTAATACAAATGTATATTGTATTATACTCACAGTTAAAAGGGCCAATTTGTTTCTTACCGATAGTGGTACTTTTGTGTAATGGAACATGTAGATATTTTTGTGTGGTGTGGTGTAGTGTGGTGTGGTGTGGTACGGTGCTAAAGCTGCAGTCGAAAAGGGGCTTTAAGCCTACACTTAAGTAGCTACAACTACTCCCCCCAGAACGATGAAACTCATGCATGTTGTATTTTTCTGGCTTAATTTATACTGTATGAGTCAAAGCTTTAAGCTAGTAGTTGATTGGCATCAACTAGAGAACAGTCAGTGGGTACCTATTACCTATGAAGTAGGCCTAACTATGTTACAATCATTGCATCTTGATTCTTGAGTGCACATTCGAAACACAAGTCATTCAATTATCTGGGTCCATGTAATAATCTCTCTCTCTCTCTCTCTCTCTCTCTCTCTCTCTCTCTCTCTCTCTCTCTCTCTCTCTCTCTCTCTCTCTCTCTCTCTCTCTCGGTCGTCCCCGGGGCGAGTTTTCTGGTATTCCTGTCTGTCAGCTTCCCTGTGGAGCTGAGCTGAGCCACCTCTGAGGCAAGCCCGCCTTCATCATCCACTCCTCAAAGGATTCTATTTGCACCACTGAACAAAGCTGTTAACCAGTCCTCTGTACTGCATCGTTTAACCTCCACTGACACATGCCATAATAGGCAGCAGAATCATCTGCATACTTCTGCTAACGCCAAGTAGCTGTATTGTGCGCCTGAAATCTGAGGTGTATGTAATGGAGGCTAAAAAGTTAGACAAAACTGTCCGGGGCGCCAATGTTACTCACCACCTCCAGTCTGGGGGGGGGGGGGGGGGGGGGGACAACAACTGAACACAGTCAAGATCAGGCGTCACGCGCACGCGCACACGCGCGCGCACACACACACACACACACACACACACACACACACACACACACACACACACACACACACACACACACACACACACACACACACACACACACACTGTACATCTCGGAGCAGAATAGCGGAGGAGAGGGGATTTATGGCTCTTTGAAGTGAACCGGAGGAGAGGGGATTTATGGCTCTTTGAAGTGAACCGGATCTCTGAGATCCGTTCCTTTCAAAGAGCCGTTCAATAGACTGGCTCATTAGTTACTTTGTAGATTTTGATTATAATTACAAATAACTTCAACCCTATATACATTTATTTCTGATATAGGAACCTGCCTTTTGAAAATAGCTGATCTACAAGCTCACAATGTGAAATGGGAAATTTTTTGTACATTTTAATTCCAAACTTCTACTTGTGGCAGAGTATTTCTACATTACAATATTGATACTTTTATATACATAAAGTAAAGAATGTTTGTACTTTTTCCACAACTGTTCAGTGTTCATTTAGAAAGGAACGGCTCCCTACTGCGATGCGGATCCCATCGTTCATTTCAAAGAGCCGTTCAAAAGACTTGATTCGTTCACGAACGTCCCTCCCATCTCTAGTTCCGAGAGGAGCTACTGCACAGCATGGTGCCACTGCCTCTTCTGCGCTCTGTCTGCAGTTCACCAAGAGGACAGGGGGTCAGCAGCAGCAACCATCAGTAGGCTACCTTAGCAACCAACCATGATGGAGGACGACATTGCTGACTGAGATGGGAGAAGAAGTCCAAAACGCTACACAAGAAGAGAAAAAAAACGTATTTATGAACGTGTCGAAGAGTTAAAGTAAGGTCATTAGCTCTCCATAGGCTACAATAATTAAATGGACAACAAACAACGATCGCCATAAGCTATTCGAAAGGCTAAACTCGGCTCTGTTAGACGTCTAGAGAAGAGTGGTGGGAAAGGTAGGCAACTCGATTTTCTTACTTAAGTGTAAAAGTATCAATATTCAATACTGTAATGTAGAAATACTCTGTTATTTGAGTAGGCTAGGCTACTTGAGTGAAGTAGGTCTACACAAATATTGGCGTCAAAATGTAGGCAACTTAAAGTAGCCTAAATTGTTATCTCGACCTGAAAATGTATTTTCTGTTGTTCAGCAACCAGCCCAGCTGTTACTGAACAACACATTGGGTTTCAACCAGTGGTCCGGGAGGACCACCAGTGGTCCTTGGGGGGTTTCCTTGTGGTCCCCACTCCCCAGCTAAATGATGGAGAGTTGGTTACCAAATGGACCCTTATAGATCTTTAAACCTTGAGTGTAAAATGAAACCAAATGCATTTGGTTTCATTTTATGATCTCAAGAGTTAAATTATTGTTGAACATCTGCATTATTTAATTTACAAGAAGTCTCAATTATAGCAAATGTTTTATTTTGATCAACGTTTTATCTTTTATCTCTCCTATGGTACCAACATCAATACAGCATGGAATTGTGGACACGATCTTATCCAACGATATCAAAATATTCTTTAATATGTTTTGGGTACTTTATCCTAGATAAAGTAGTATGTTCTATCCGTCTGTCTTTCAATGTTATATGAGATACATAAAGTGTGGTTCCTGTGGAAATAAGCCGTAAGGCTTTTTAGGATCTCCTTTTAGTTGACCCTGTACCAGTGATTTGTGCTGTCATGAAACTGTACTTTTTTTCTATTGCAAACTGCTAAATTCTTCAATCAAAAAGGAGGCTTAAATCTCATCAAATGGTCCGTGGCTCAAATGCAGAATAAATAATGGACCGTGTCATGAAAAGGGTTGAAAAGCCCTGCTCTGTAATGATTCTCATAATATAGAGCTATTTAACACTTATCAGTGAAGCCAACCTCCTGGAGTTGGGCTCTGTTGCTGCCCCCTCCCTCTGGAATGCACAAACCACAAAGACACGCTCCCAACTCTTTAGCATCTAGCTAGGATGTCTCCCCAACCCATGCTTAACATTTTAATCTAGCACAATATGTCTTTATTGTTGTCATTGTTTCTTTTCTTATTAGAATTGGTTCTTTCCTTTCCTTTATGTAAAGAAACTTTGGGTACTTTAAAAGCGCTACAGAAATAATAATACTACATTATAATACTAACCTAATATTTCCCCCACCCCCATACTCAAGTTGCTCTCTGGCTGGTGGTGTGTGTGTGTGTGTGTGTGTGTGTGTGTGTGTGTGTGTGTGTGTGTGTGTGTGTGTGTGTGTGTGTGTGTGTGTGTGTGTGTGTGTGTGTGTGTGTGTGTGTGTGTCTGTCTGTCTGTCTGTCTGTCTGTCTGTCTGTCTGTCTGTCTGTCTGTCTGTCTGTCTGTCTGTCTGTCTGTCTGTCTGTCTGTCTGTCTGTCTGTCTGTCAAGGCAATCAAATTATCTGTCTGTCTGTCTGTCTGTCTGTCTGTCTGTCTGTCTGTCTGTCTGTCTGTGTGTAAACAGAGCTGCTTTACACTGCAATGGAAGACTATCTTACTAAACTTTAAAAGTTGTGCATTTTCTGTCAGAAATGTTCTATGAAAGGTCTGTCAGTTATAAACGCTGTGTGTGTGTGTGTGTGTGTGTGTGTGTGTGTGTGTGTGTGTGTGTGTGTGTGTGTGTGAGAGAGAGAGAGAAGGCAATAAATCTCGTGTTACAGGGCCAGCTGCACCATCAGAGAGAGAGGGGGGGGGGCACAGGGAGAAAGAGGGAGAGGAAACATGAACATTGGTGACTATGATGAGTGTTGTAAAGGTGGGACTGTTGTAAAGGTGGGAAAGTAAAAGGTTCAAATACCAGTTTAAAGGCAAGTGGACTGGATGTCTGGTCTGCTATGCGTTGGTACTCATAGTCTGGTTGGGGCTGTCCTCCAATTGTAGTAGTCATTTGGTACACAAAAACACAAAAAATGTGCTTATCTTGAGGATTTGCAATTCGCCTATAGTGACACCCTCAAAATATCACCAGGTTGAAAGTGGGCTGAAACAGTAATAAAATGTTTAAAATAATAGACACTTTCACTCATGTTGTATTCCCTCCCTTGCAAGGCGCTCCAATGCATTCATCTTGGCAGAGAAGGACATTTTTGAGCGCCTCATCAGTCGTCAGGATGCTGCTGAGACCCTGGGAGGACTGAGGGGAGCTGGTACGTACATCCAGAGTGGAACCTGAAGAGTGGGCACCTGAGAACTCAATACATTTTAATTTATATTTATTTTATATTTACAATTATCTTATAAATGCATATTCTCATTAACCCATTCTGGACGGGTACACATTAAAGTGCAACCATTTTGTGTATTACAGTATGTACAGTAAGTAGAACAGTACGTTTTTCTGATTTTTTTTCTATGAAAGCCAAAGGTGTAAGCTATCAAATAGTTTTGGAATTTTGTTTCTAACTGCTACAGAGGCTGAGTAATACGTTTTCCAGAAAAAACAGTGGGTAATTTTCAAATCAGACTTACAATAGGTCTTTATAAGGCATTATTCAAATCGGACTTAGGCCTAAGTAAAAGTAGCAATCCCACAAGGTAGAAATACTCAGTTCCATTTAAAAGCTCTGTATTCACATTGAGTTACATGAGTTAATGTGTTGGCATCAAGATATACCTGTAGGCTACTTAAAATGTCTCATTATGCAGAAGAATAAAGATTACTATTCTTTTATTTTTTTTTCTTCAAAATCTTGCACAAATCGCAGATCTATAAGCTATTTTTGAATAGATTAAGTATATTGGGCTTATTTAGTTAATGTAATTGATAATGATCGAAATAAATGCAGTGGGGTAAAAAGTACAATATTTGAATCTGATATGTAGTGGAGTAGTGTTGAAAAATGGACATACTCAAGTAAAGTAAAGGTAAGTAAAAATTGTGCTGAAGTACAGTACTTGAGTAAATGTATATGATATTTTCCAACACTGGCTCAATCTCATGTTGTCAAACACATGCTGTGTAGCATGTCCACCCTCTAGAGCAGGGTTCCCCAATAGGCGGCCCGCGGGCCATTTGCGGCCCGCGGGGGGCTACTGTCTGGCCCCCACCAACCCCAGTAATAATGGTGGTATAAGAGCAGCAACAACACTAATATATCGTCATTGTCGGGTGGACAAACCCGTATCTCAAAATGTGTACGTTCTTTCTCAAAGTAAAGCCCTGGTTCATCAAACAAGGCCGGCACACAAAAGTAGTGAAAACAGCCGATCTACAAGCACACACCGCCTCACACCGCGAGGCGTTGTGTGCTTGTAGATCGGCTGTTTTCACTAGTTTAAATAATTTTTAAAATGATAAATGCAAAACGAATGGTTTTGGACATACAAGATTTTCACCCGACAACGACAATATCTGGACTGTCGCAGTCGCTGGAGTAGCGGGAACGCCGCCGTCGCCCCCTGCAATGTTGTGGCCCTCGGCTTGGTACCCTAGACATAATTCGGCCCTTGGGGAAAACTAATTGGGGAACCCTGGTCTAGACCAAGGATTCCCAAACTTTTCAGGCCGCGACCCCCCAAAGTAATCTGAAGTGGGGACTCCTGACAAGCACTTGGAATTGTAGGAGTTGAGGCATTACATTTGATTTGACTCGGTTCCACAGATGAATATTGTGAAAATAATAGCTGAACTACAAGCTCACAATGCCTTGCACTGCGGGACGTTGTGAGCTTGTAGATCGGCTATTTTCACTACCCTATAGCATTTGTTGTCAATATATGGAATTTCTTAGATTTTTCTTTTATTTAGGCCTATTAATGACAATCTCAGCTTTGGGGGAATGTTTTTTGCAAACGTTTTGAAATAATTAAAATCAAAATGTAGGAAACAAATTAAGGGACCCATAAAAATGTGTCTGCGACCTACAAATGGGTCCCGACCCAGTGCTTGGGAACCAGTGGCGTAAAGCATGTCAAACTGGGTGTCCTTGAAATTAAAATGGTTGAGAATCTCAGAAATAAGTGTCAATTTGGGGCTACTTGACATGAAAAGGTTTGAGAACAACTGGCTTATAATGGGTGCTTTAACGTTTCTCCCAGCCTGGGACTGCCTGGGTTCACTTCCCAGTGCCCACCACCGGCCAGATGAAGATACAGTATAGGGCAGTCCGATCTTTTTGTAAGATGAAAACTTAGCCCATTCAGGCCTAGAATTATTGAATGCTTTAACCAGTGAAAAATAGCAGATATACAAGCTCACAGCGCGGCACCAAGTGCCGCGCTGCGAGCTTGTAGATCTGCTATTTTTTTTTTAAGTTGTGAAAATGTTTGCAAATCTTTGAATATGCATTTTCAAAGCGAACGTTTGTAACTCAAATTTTGCTTCTGGGTGGTCCCTGGAACTAGATATTTTGAGATGGGGGTCCGTGGCCAAATACATATCATTTTGGGGGTCCTTCACATGAAAAGGTTTGAGAACCACTGACATAGTAGTCTCTCAAGAACAGACTAACTGAGCTCCAGTTGAGTGAAAAGGACCTTTTCTTTGACGATGGCTGGCCAGATTGCTGACATAGAAACATAGGTTTTTCAAAAAATCTTAGAAGGATTCAAAAGACACTTATAGAATCGGGTCAAAAACAGCAGATCTACAAGCTCACAGCGCGGCACTCGGTGCCGCGCTTTGAGCTTGTATATCTGCTATTTTTCAATAGTTAAAGCATAAAATAATGATATACAAAATGTGTACCCGTTCTAAATGGGTTAAAATGCCATGAGGACAGTATTTACATGGTACTATTGTCCATTTTCAAAAAAAGGAGAAGGAGGTTCAAATACCAGGAGAAGGAGGAGAAGGAGGTTTCTAAGCACACGGTGAAGCTCCAGACTGGAGGAGGAGGGCTAGCAGGACAGTTCCGACTGGGAAGCAGCAGAGCATCACTACAGGGCTGTGTCAGCAGGTCTCAGTCTCCACCAATGAGGACGGAGAAGAGGCCGTGCTGGCAGGACAAATGATGACCTGCAAGAACAACATGAGCAAGGCTACTAAAGGTAAGAATGTCCATGAGGAATGGACCTACATGACCGCTTATGGATAATTATTCTTTATTTATTTATGTTTTCTTCTGGTGGCTGGGTTCTAGGCAGAATGTATCACTCTAGCAGTTATGATTTTTAGAGGGTGAATAACAGTTCAGCATGACACCTCTGTACAATGTACTTGCAAGAATAGTTACCAAGAAGTCATTAAATCATAGTTGGATTGTACTGTTTTTCTTTCAGATTAGTCATATCATGTTTTAGTACAGTACAGCAACTGACTGGCCCGATTTGCTGTACTTTCATTTGCAATGTCATTATTGCACATGTACTGTACATGATGTATAGTGCAGTGGCTACAGAGTACGGACCTATTGCTTCTAAAATGTTTCTCGTTGCAAAACACTGTAGTGTTCTTTATTCCTCTCTCTGCTTCTCCTCTCTTCCTGTTGTCTTTCTCTCTGCTCTGTGCAGGGCCAGATGAAACTACAGCATGGTGAACTCAAGACCAAACAGGCAGAGGTGAAGAAGATGGACAGTGGCTATAAGAAGAACCAGGACACCTTCCAGGCTGTGAAGAGCAGCAGAGAGAAACTACAGGCTGAACTAGCTAAACTCAACTAGGGATGTGTGAGTGTCTGTTTGTATACAGTGCAATACAATTGGAATCCTAAAAGTAATAGTTGTGTTGTAGAAATAATGGTTTGTGCTCCATATACATTTTAAGTCCTGACATCATGTCTCTGTCTATGCACACAGATGGCAAGGAAATTAGTTTGCTAAAGAAGAGGAGACTGCTATACAGAGCGGTGTCTGAACTTAGAAAGACCTGTATTGTTAAGCGCCACTTGGTTTTTGAAAGTTGCTATATAAATTCAAATTATTATTGTTATGAGAGCCTTGCTTGTTCCCCTAACCTTCGCTTTGAGTTCAAGTAAGGATTATGTTTAATGCAAATGATTTTAGCTTTATATTATTTTGGTGGTCATAGAAGTAACAGTAATTTCTAAATCAATTGCATTTGTGTCCATTTGTGCACTCCAGATTCTACAGCTTTCTTAAAAGGATCAATTGACCCTTCAAAAAGTTGGAATGAACTCGATTGCTCGATACCAGTACCGCAACCGTAAATATCTATGCCCATACGATACCAATTCAATCTCTTTTTAGCCCTGTTTGTGGTAAAGGATTTTTGGATGGCTGTTATTCCAGTACAGCAGCAGTCTCACAACTTTGCAGTTTGTTTGGGTGGATACGGTACTTGTAATTAGCATAGAACTTGTTTGTGTAAAATCTTTGTTAATGCAAGGTAGACAGTTTGGTAGATTTAAACAGAATCATGATACTCTAAACTAAAGGAATGTTGTTTGGCAGACCTTTAAATTTGAGAATTCACTGGTGTGTGTGTGTGTGTTTGTGTGGCTAAGCTCATAGATGTCTGCAACAAATTAACAGAAATTAGACCTTTTAAGGGAGTTTGAGGCTGATTAAAACTGTTTGCCTATAATGACAATTTGAATTCCTAGGAACACCAGGGTGAAAGTGTTTTAACCTCACTGCTCTCCTCATCATACATACAGTGTCAGTTTTGCAGTCTTCATATTGTTGTGGTTCTCACATAGAGGTCTAGGGACCCTCTGGTTTACTTACAGACTCTTAGGGGTCTGTAACACAGAGTGTACAAATAGAATCAAATGGACACTTACTGGTCCATTTGGTTCCATTTGTACACTCTCAGAGAACCAGCAGTGGAACCAATTCCGGTTCCTTAGGGTTGCATCTGGCTCCGGATCCCAACCCAAGGCTGAAACAACACACACACTTGTCAATGTTTGACCTTAACTTCCTTCCATCCTTTGTTTTTTGTCCTTTAATACTTTACCTTTCCTCCCACGGTTCCTTCTCTGCCTCCTCCCCTCCTCTGTCTCTTCGCTCTGCCTTCCCTTCCTGCAGGTACCATCAACTGAAGCAGTGACCTGAAGGTGGAGGAGGAACAGATCCGACAGGCTAAACTGCAGCAGAGCTCCTTCCACCAACAGCAGGAGGAGAGACTGTTTGAGAAGACACACATACACACGCTTACATTACATGCATGGACATACACATGTAATGTTAACTGTTTGCACATTAATTGCTGACCTCAGATTTCAGTACTAACCTCCAGTACCAATGCAGTCACATCTAACTACTTGTTGTCTTAAACCCTCTATTCTAACTAAAACGGGCCAGGATGTCTTATGGGTACTGTATTTGATATGAGGTCTATTTAAAAGCTTCTTATATTAATTTTTATTTGCTTTTATAAAAGACAATACAAGACGAACAAGACAACATACACCAGACTGGAGAGCATAGTAGAAACGAGAGTGGTAACCTATCATACAAAAATAAATACAATGGTATTATTTAAAACACTTGGAACAGTTAGGCATCTATAGTCCTACTTGAAATAGTGAACAATAATATATAACCATATGTAATACAATAATTATATGAATTATACTAATGTATATATAACCATGTATACATATATAATATATACATTGTAAACCATAACAATATGTATTATAGCCCACAGAGATTGTAACACATAATATATATCATAGCCACACAGAGATGTACACCATAACATTATATTAATGTATATATAACCATATATATATATATATATTGTAAACTATAATATTATATATCATAGCCCACAGAGCTGTACAACATAACATACGGTATGGCAACTTGGGTATAGGAGATGTACAACCTACAGTATGGCTACTAGATGTCATGGGCAGTCATAATCATAAAGAGTCAAGATGACCCGTAATAGGACCCCAGATATATTCAAATGTTACAAGACTGTCCTGTCTGTGGCATCGCAGCCTCTCCAAATGTATCAATGATACAAACTCATTAAGCCATTTAGAGAAACTTGGAATGACAGCGGTCTTCCACTCGGTTAGAATGATTCGTTTCGCAATAAGTGTACCAAGCATAAGAGTCTGCTGTACCGCATACGGAAGAGCGAGAGAGGCATCGGAGCAACCAAACAGGACAGTCAGTGCGTCAGGTTCGATGTGAGTGCGATATACATTGCTGTACCATGCAAAAATACTTTTCCAGAATGGAACAATCCTTGGGCACGACCAGAACGTGTGTCCCAGCGTGCCCTTGGAAATGTTGCATCTGTCACAAGTGTCAGAGACAGTTGGATACATTTTGTTCATTTTAACCTTAGAATAGTGTAATCTATGGATCACTTTGAACTGGACAAGCTGCAATCTGGCATTGATTGTGCCTGAGTGGATTCTCTTCAACCCCTCGCTCCAGATCTCATCGGGCAATTCCACCCCAATATCAGCCTCCCAAGAAGCCTTAATGTGGTTTGTTGACGGAATAGATGCTTTAGCAAACAATGAAACAAATTTGGATATGAGGTGTTTAGAATTTGGATGGAGTTTCATTAATGCAAAAAAACAGTGTTCCTGGGGAAAGGTTTGAAAATTAATAAAATTATTTTGCACAAAATGCCTAACTTGTAAATAACGAAAAAAGTGGGATTGTGGAAGTGAGAATGCGTCTTTCAGCTCAGAAAAGGATGCAAACTGGTTGTTAACATAAAGATCTGCAAAGGATATCAGACCCTTATCCTTCCAGTTTGAAAAGGCTATATCTGACTGCGAAGGAATAAAGTTGTGATTGAAACAAATAGGAGAATATAATGACATGTCGGGAACTAAAAGCACTCTTTTTATCTGTTTCAATATTTTGATTGAATTTTCCAGAACCCAATTATCACCCAATAGGTGGACTGGATAATCCCTGGAGGAAAACAGAAGAGCTGAAAGGGAGCTATTCTTCACTGCCTGAGATTCGAACTGGAGCCATATAGGAGCATCGGAGGGAGAATGAAGAGGCTGGTTTTGCCAATAAATTAAAGCTCTGAGATTGGTGGCCCAGTAATAATGCTGAAATACAGGGAGGGAGAACCCACCTAGTATCTTAGATTTTTGTAAATGGCTTTTTGCTATACGGTTAGTTTTGTACCCCCAAATAAAAGGCATTATTATTGCATCGATTTTTTTAAAGAATGACGTTGAGAGCTTAATTGGGATGTTTTGAAATAAATACATGAACCTGGGTAGCGCAACCATTTTAATAGCGTTCACGCGCCCTATCATAGATAGCGGCAGCGTTCTCCAGTATTCAATGTCTGTCTTGAGTTTATCTATTAACGGAGTGAAATTATATTTAAACAAAGACAGAGGGTTCAAAGGGATAGATAAGCCCAGATAAGTAAACGCGTCGGTAGATATCTTAAACGGGAGGGACTGAAGATAAGAGGAATCTAGATTGTTACTAAGAGGGATAAACGCGCTCTTTTGCCAATTAATAGAGTAGCCAGACAGTTTACCGAAATGCTTAATTAAGGATAGAAGCGGGGGGAGGGATGAAGATGGATCCATCATAAAAATTAATAAATCATCCGCGTAAAGCGAGAGTTTACATTCCACGTTACCCACTTTAATGCCTTTGATGTCCAAATGCTTTCTAATACCAATAGCGAGCGGTTCTAGCAATAAGTTAAATAATAAGCTGCTCATACAACAGCCCTGTCTCGTCCCGCGTTGTAGCTTGAAAGATGATGATTTGTTGCCATTAGTCAGTATGGAAGAAGAAGGGCAGGTATAAAGCATTTTTACCAATTTCAAAAAATAGTCACCAAATCCGTAGTGTCTTAATGTGGCATGCATATATCTCCAGTCGATTTGATCAAAGGCGCGCTCAGCGTCAAGCGATATGACCACGGGTTTATCATCTGATTTATATTTGGCATACATTATATTAAATAATCTACGAGTATTAAAAAAAGAAAGCCTGCCAGCCATAAATCCATTCTGATCCCGATGTATAAGAGAATGCATGTGTTTCGCTAACCTAGCTGATAGAATCTTGGCAACCACTTTCTGGTCAAAATTTAGAAGACTAAGGGGTCTATATGCAGATGGATCCGATTCATCCTTCCCCTTTTTAGGTAATAGGCAAATATTGGCCTCATAAAGAGACTGTGGAAAAATGTTGCTATCAATAGAATGTTTAACCATTCTGAGTAACAAGGGAGAGACAAGATCACTATAAGCCTTAAAGAAGTCTGCACAATATCCATCAGGCCCAGCGGCCTTGCCGCTCGCGAGAGCTTTAATCGCATCTTTAACTTCATTAATAGTAATTTCAGAATCGATGTCGGCCTTGGCGATATCATTTAATTTAGGTAAGTCGACAGATGTCAGAAATGACTCGATCTCGTCGTCTGTTGCATTATGCTTAGCAGAATATAGCATTTCAAAATGGTCTTTAAAATAATTATTAATATCTTGCGGGTCGGTTATTAATTCACCAGTTGTGGATTTGATTTTAAGGATAGACCTGCTTGCCTGCGCACCACGCAGCTGTCTGGCTAACAGTTTACCAGGCTTATCACCCAGTTCGAACTGTTTTTGTTTCAGCTTAATTATCTGTTTGCTAATCTGGTCACTCATAATGGTGTTATATTCATATTTCAATTTCATGACAGAATACAGATCCCTCATTGACAAAGAAGATGTATACAGTCTCTCAGCATCAGGAAGTTGTTGCTCAATTTCAGCAAGGCGTTTGCGCCTCTCTCTCTTTTTAGAAGCTTCATAAGCAATTATTTTGCCTCTCGCCACGACTTTAAACGATTCCCACAAAATGGAGTCAGAAACATCACCGTTATCATTAAATGATACAAATTCATTAATGGATGCTTTCATGTACTCATTGAAATTATTGTCCTGTAATAGTAGAGAATTAAAGCGCCAGGGGAAAAAGGTTTTTGGAAGTAACCATTTAAAAGTCATAGTGAGAGGGCTATGGTCAGAGATTAGGATACCTTGATATTTTGTATTTAAAACGTTTGCTATCAGCTTAGAATCAATAAGAAAAAAAATCAATACGTGTATATGATTTATGAGCATGAGAGAAGAACGAGTATTCCCTGTCAGTGGGATGCTGTATTCTCCAAATATCAACTAGATTAAATGATTTCATTAGGTTATGCAAAGTACAAGCAGATTTGCTAAGCGGGGCAGGACGTGTTGACAAGCGGTCAAGATAACCATCCAAAAACATATTGTAGTCACCGCCAATAATCAGGTTTGTCAAGTTGGGATCAGGTAATAAATTAAAAACCCTCCGAAAAAATTCAGGATCATCAGTATTAGGACCATAGATATTAACACAAGTGATAGGAATATTGTTGATTTTACCAGAGACTATCAAGTATCTACCATTGGGATCACTAATAAGAGAGGACAATTGGAACGGAACATTTTTTCTAAATAAAATAGCAACACCTCGAGCATTTGATGAAAAGGTAGATTGATAAACCTCTGAGAACCAATTTGCTTTTAGTCTAGATTGGTCAGATGGCTTGATATGCGTCTCTTGTAGGAATACAATATCGGCAGAAAATGATTTTAAATGAGCGAAAACCTTCCCTCTTTTGACTTGACTACCCAGTCCATTTACATTCCAAGTGATAAAAGTTAAAGGTGCAGTATTGATGCCGTTATCACTCATCACAGTGATTTAAGACAAATGTGACTCGTATGATAGGCATAGGCTTACTCGCTTTAAATAATATATAAGACATAGTGCTGATACAGTCTGGTACACTTAACATAAACCCCCCACCCACCCCCGCCCTCCCCAAAAACCAAACAATTTGGCAATACTCCCACCCCCATAATCTAGATGAGACTACTAGGCCGTCGTATGGATCTATTTAAAAGCTTAATTACTGACCACATATTGTCTATCTTTATCTGTTGTCTTCCAAGTGCAGTAATAGGAAGGTAACAAAGTAGATTTAAGTACTGTACTGTGTATTGGTATGGAAATAACCAGAAACATAACCATAGAGGGAGGGATGTGAGCAGTGGTGTGACCGAGCCCACGGCATCTCAACCCTGGATGTGAGGGTGGAAGTAATATTTTATCCTGAATCAGGATATTAACCAATTATAACCTTTAGTTGACTGGGTGAACCACATCTAGATTCAGATTCATTTTATTTGTCACTTAGATGCACCAAGGTACATACAAACTTACGCTTGGAAGCTCCAATACAATAATAAAAACATGATAATAAAAACAAAAGACCTAGAATAAAAGTACATAATAAGAAAACACATGGCAATATAATCAGTCCAAGAAAGTGCACATTCACTTAGCATTTAAAAGTCTGATTGCTTGAGGAAAGAAGCTGTTCCTCAGCCTGCTCGTGCTTGCTTTCAGGATCTTGTATCCCTTTTTGACTTTAGAGGGGGAAAAAGTCCTTTGTGGGGGTGGGTGGGGTCTTCGATAATCCTCAGGGATTTATTGAGGCAGTGCTGGGTGTAGCGATCCTCCATACTGGGCAGCTCACATCCTGTGATTTTCTCTGCAGTGCGGACAACCCTCCTCAGAGCCCTGTGGTCTCTGTCTGTGCAGCTGCCGTACCACGATGTGAAACTGCTTGTTAGTAGGCCTTATTGTGCCTCTGTAGAAGTCCCTGATGTTGGTGGGTCTCAGGCCGGATTTGTAATCTTGTAGATCGTCCATTTTCTGCAAATAGATTTAGAGTAATCTAAGCTACTCCTGAGGCCTGAGGCACCATGGTCAACGAAGTATATAGAAATAAAGTGTTTAATAATTGTTCTATGGACAATATGGAAATTAAGCTTATCTTGGACATTGTCACAATTCTTTCAGAATCAATTTTGTTTAAAAAATAAAACTTGATGTAATTAAAGCAGGTAGGCTACAGGACATACAAGGCAATTAGACAATGTATATGCCTACACTCTTATTTTACCGTATTTATTTCCAGCAAAGGTTTACAGGACATTAGTGGAACAATCTTCCTTTCAGAAGATGCAGTCAGTCACAGGCTACCTCACTGGCCACGTTTAAAACTCTTCTAAAGACTCACTTATATAGAATGATCTTTAACACTATTATTGTATGGCTTCAATTTAGTTGGTTTTGCCTTTTCACTCTTGGTATTGAAATTCAAGTGTGTTTTGTTTTCCCCACACTGTTTCTTGTGGTTTGTGTTGTGAAGCACTTTGTAAACTTGTTTGTTGAAAGCTGCAAAGTTCATCAATGTATTACCGTATATGTGTTATTGTTGTTTAGAACAGCAGGTTTCATTTATGAAGTAGGCTTCTAGTAGGTTCTAGTTTCCACACCTTTAGAGAGTGTATCTGAATACTAAGTAAGCTACACTGGTGATTTGTCTCCCTCTGCTGGTTCATTTATGTGTGGAGGTGAGCGTTTTGGTCTCAACATGGAGTCTGGGGACCCCCAGGGGTCCTTGAGGGAGTTCCAGGGGGTCCCCAGCTAAATGATAGTTAGGAACCAAATGGACCCTTATGGATATGTAACTGAGGGTGTACATTTACACACTCTTGAGTTAAGTTAACATTAATTTTACAATATAAATTGAGGTCTCGGGTCCAAAGTTCTAAAGCAGTGGTTCAAATTAAATTTAAAATTTTCAAAATGTACTTTAAAGTACGAAATGTAAAAGTTGTCATTGTGCAGAATGTCCCATTTCACAAGTTTAAAATGTATACAAAATATTTTGGAAAAAATAGCAGATCTACAAGCTCACAATGTGTCAAATCACAAGGCATTGTGAGCTGTTAGATCGTCTATTTTTAAATGGCCGAAATGTATATTGGGCTGAAATGGTATGTTTTGTAACAATAATTAATATCTACAAAGTAATTAAAAGTTTTCAAATGATTGTAGAGGAGTAAAAGTACAGTACATTGTTTTCCTCTGAGATGTAGTAGAGTGTAAGTAAAACACATTGGAAATACTCAAGTCAAGTACAAATGCCTCAAAATTGTAGCGTTTTATAAATAATTTATTAATGGTGTGAAGCTTCATTTATGGCGGTGTGGCGACGAAAATAGCAGAATGCGGCGCTGTGAGCTTGTAGATCTGCAATTTTCGTCTGACCCCGGAAGAGGAGGAGTAATGTAGTCCTGGAAGTGAATGCTTTGTTTGGTGTTGTCTTTCCAGTTTCCAGTCAGATGAGAAGAAGAGCGTACATGCCATGTGATTTATATGTGATTATGTGGTCTTCTAACTACTGCATTGCCTCCTGTTCATAAACTATGGCCTCGCGTTTGTACTAGCAGCTATTCAGTTCAGTCATGCATTGCTAGCTTAGCCTCTTCGTCGGGTTGTGGTCGTGCGGTGTTCTGCTTTTAAACCAGACGGAGGGACATCGCGAGGGCTTCGAAATGGAGACGACAGGTAATGACCGTTTTACCTAAATAAGGGCCGTGTATGAATCTGTTCACCACGTTTTCGATGACCTGTCTGATGTGATGCTAGCTCTGGTCCATAGCGTTAGTGGAGTTATCTAACGCTATGGACCAGAGCTAATGTGATGCCTGCCTGGTGTGAGAACCTTGGACAGATATCTCATGTTTTTGATTGCTGACATTTAAAAGCAAATGGAAATAACCAGAGACATTACTGTTGGAGGGTGGGGTACTAATAGCCTATATTCAGGGTATTATACCTTACTAAGTTGACTGGGTCAACAACTGTGAAAAGTGGACTGAAACTTTCTGGTAGAGATTTGGTTTATAGTGGTATAAAGGCTGTGTTGGCTCCCCCTGCTAGTGCATTTGTCATAGTGTCTATTTGGAGCTGAGCATTTATAGGTGTTATTATGAGGTGCTTTAACTGTGCAGTGACCCAGACTCGCTCTGCGCGGCGGCCACTCACTGGCGTCCACGACAGTCCAGACTCCAGAGTCGCCGCCGACGGCGGCCACCGCCAACCCGGTGTGCCAGCCTGCTGGCTGCCGCCCGGGCGGCACCGTTCAGCGCTAGGCTTCAGCGTGTTAGGATTTTACTCTTTCAAGGAACCAATTGGTGGCCTTTAAAAAGGCCGTTGGTGCAGCTGCAGGCTGACTTGGGAGTGGGCTCAGGTAGCTTAGTCAACACAGAGGCAGAGCACACTTTCCTGCAGTAAAGCCGAAGCTTTAATACAGTCAATGCACTTGCACTTTGTGCTGAGAGCTACCCGAGACATACGCCTTGGCACACACTTGGGGGTGCATCCCGCGGTAAATAAGTAGGGCTGGGGCCCTACATATTCGCCAGTGGTGCCAAGTGCAACGATGCTGCGTAAAGTCCCATATCCCTCATCAGCCGCCTTGCGTCGCTTGCCAAAAGACTGGCCCATCGTGGTCGGTAGGTGATCGTAGAAGGAATGCTAACTCTCCGTTGGATCAACTCTGGAACTCTGTGAGGAGTCAGAATGAGGTGAAGGCCCCGGTAACGGCTAATTAATAAGTCCCGGTACGCAAATGTTGGTGTGCCGCTCCGAGCATATGATTGGCCGGAGCGTTGCAACGTCACGGCTCAAGTCGCTGCGTTTAAAGTAAACGCTACTGCTTTATCAACACCTGCAGTGGTGGAAAAAGTAATCACATTTCTTATTTAAGTAAAAGTATCAATACTGCAATGTAAAGTACTCCGTTACTGTTTATGTACAGTATGAGCCAGGTATGAGCGCACTGTTGGCTCCAGGGTTTTACTTGGGAGTTACGACATTGAGCACGTAAATGAATGCTGCCGGATGTCGTTGTGTTGTTGTGGTGTTGTTGGCTCATGTGTTCACTGCTGCTACCAGTTTGTACTGTGTGCGTTGTAGCCACAGTAAACATCACCATGTGTTCAGCTCATCTAACTAGTTGTGTGTGTTGCATGCATGATTTGAGGCATTTTGTTCCAACAAATTGTTTGGCAAAAGTCGACCTGCTGGTGGCGCTATAACAGGCCAATGTGAAAAGAGTGGCAGTTGTTCCTTGCCCTAGTGCAGGGACCTTCAATGTTTTCAGGCCAAGGACCCCTTAGCTGAGAGAGGATTGAAGCAGGGACCCCCACTACACATTGTATAAAATTGTGTTATGTTAATAGATTTCTTAGACAGCTTAGACTTGTTTGACAGCACAGTCATGTTGGAGTAATGTGTATTTTCAGACATTTAACCACTTGAACCATCAAATACTTAGTCTGCTCTTCTTTTCTCTCTACAAACCTCTTTGCCAAAAATAGCCGATCTACAAGCTTACAATGCCTTTTAGATCTGCTATTTTTTGCTAATGTTCCACTCAGGATGTGGATGCTATAGGGTTTAAGTGTAAAAAACATGATCCTACCACTAAAGATTTGGCAGCCCCCCTGTAGTAACTCTGAGGACCCCCTAGGGGTCCTGGACCCCCTGCCCTAGTGGGAATGTGTGTGCAGAATTTTTCTGTAATTACAAGCTGCATTGATGATTCTCATTTTGTTCAAAATGGACCAGTCCTGCAAACTTTGGAAGCCAATGTTAGCCAATTAGGATGGAATATGAAATGGTGGACAGATCCGTCTTGATCACATGACTATAGAGATACTGTGTACAGATTTGCATGATTTTCTGATAAAATCTCAAGGAATAATAGGAAAAACTAGGTTTTACACAATTCGGCCTCATGGTGGCGCTATAAAGGCAGATATGAAGAATGCAGGGCAAAGGATTTTCCTTGGCCTCTAGGTAGTGCACATACAAAGTTGTACATTGATCAGTGGAGTTATAGGTAAAAATATGAATCGGCCTGTTTAGTGCCACCATCTATACTATAATTTTGCGAATGTCTGTCTGTCTGAGTGAGTGAGTGTCTGTCACAGCGTTTCTCCTCAGTGGCTGGAGCAATTGATCTGAAATCGCATCACCATTAGCATATGAACACACCTGACATAACTGTGAAGCCCGTTTGTCACTTTCACAAATCGTATGCTGTATATTAGCATTTTTATGGTGTATCTACTATCTATTCTGCATCTAGCATGAGGCACATCTATTCTGCATCTAGCATGAGGCAAAATGTTTAACCAGCTCTGTGTGTGTGTGTGTGTGTGTGTGTGTGTGTGTGTGTGTGTGTGTGTGTGTGTGTGACTGTGTGTGTGTGCAGGCGGGTGGGTGGGGGGGGGGGGGGGGGGGGGGGGGGGACAGTATCTCTGTAGCCATTAAACGAAACGGGTTTCTTACATTGATGCTCCTACATCATGCAAGCACCAGTTAAAGTTACTTTCCATCCCTCATATACTGTTTGCACAGTGCACATCATATAACCCACACACTGCACATCATTTTGGAGCTCATATCTTTGAACGGGTAAGGGCTAGTGAGGCTGATTTGACATTTTTGAAGTGGCATTTGTTCCTCGGCCTATTGGGAATGTGCATGCACAATTTCACAAAATCGCACACTGCGTTAATGATTTCAGGCATTTTATTCAAAACGGACCAATCCTGCAAACTTTGGGAGACAGTTTTAGCCAATCAGCTTTGCTCGATTGTTGGACAAAATCTGTAGGTGTACTGGCCAAAAGCTAGTTTTGCCAAAAATCGGCCTCCTGGTGGCGCTTGAACAGGCCCATGGGAAAGTTTGGGGCAGAGGTTCAGAATTGGTACCCAGGGAGTGTGTGCGCACAGTTTGCCAGGGACCGGGCCAACGGCGCCGGAGATTAGCTGGTAACAGACGGACGCACGCACGGACGGACAGGGGCGAAAACATACTCTTCCCTCATGTCTTTGGCTGGTGGAGACAATAACTTGTTTCTTGTTTGAAAACATTGTTAAGTAGTAGCAGTAGGTGAGGGTACTTTCAATGGTGCAGTGGTAAAAGTTTTACAGAGTTACGCTGGACAGGTTGACATCCCTCATTCTCCTGAAGAAAAATAGGGACAGAAACTCAGTGGGGTTGGTGGTTTGCAGAGAGGACAGCTTTGATGGCTGTCTCTGTGTTCTCCTATCAAAACGAGCATAAAATGTATTTAGCTCATCAGGGAAGGAGGTGTCAGAAGTGAGGCTTTAGTGGATTTGTAGTTTGTAATAGCCTGTATACTTTGCCACATGCTTTGGGAGTCAGAGTTGTTAGCAAAGTGCTCCTCAAGCCTCAGCTTGTAGTCATGCTTGGCCCTCTTTATGTCCCTTTTCAGATTAGCCCTGGCTATACTGTAGGCCTGTGCATCACCAGATCCAAAAGCGATGTCACGTGCCTTTAACAGTAGACGTGTTTCTCTGTTCATCCACGACTTCTGGTTTGGGAAAGCTGGTTTGAGGGTGGTAACACTGTTTGTATTTGTGTTGATGTAGTCTTCTACTACAGCAGAGGTATAGGTGTCGATGTTAATATGAGAGTCCTGGGTGGCCTGAGTGGCAAACATTTTCCAGTCAGTAAGGTGGAATTTTGACTGTAAGATAGAGTCTGCCTCCTCTGACCACACTTTGACTATTTTAACTGTGGGTTTGACACATTTTATGAGGGGGATGTACACTGCTCAAAAAAATAAAGGGAACACCCAAAAAACCCAACATAGACCTGCCAGTCTATGTGTTCTCTGGCAAATGTAAATCGGGCTGCACGGTGTTGGGCTGTGAGCACAGGCCCCACTTGTGGACGTCGGGCCCTCATACCACCATCATGGAGTCTGTTTCTCACAGTTTGAGCAGAAACATTCACATTAGTGGCCTGCTGAAGGTCGTTTTGTAGGGCTCTGGCAGTGCTCCTCCTGTTCCTCCTTGCACAAAGGACCAGATAGCGGTCCTGCGGCTGGGTTGTTGTCCTCCTACGGCCCCCTCCACGTCTCCTGGTGTACTGGCCTGTCTCCTGGTATCGCCTCCATGCTCTGGACACTGTGCTGGGAGACACAGCAAACCTTCTTGCCACAGTGCGCATTGATGTGCCATCCTGGATGAGCAGCACTACCTGAGCAACTTATGTGGGTTGCAGATACTGCCTCATGCTACCTCTAGTGGTCAGGGCACTGGCAAAATCCAAAACTAACCAAAAATCTGCCAGAAAGGATGAGGACAGGAAAATGGTCTGTGGCCACCACCTGCAAAACCATTCCTTTTTTAGGGGTTGTCTTGCAAATTGCCTCATTTTCACCTGTTGTCTTTTCCATTTGCACAACAGCAGATGAAACTGATTCATAATCAGTGTTGCTTCCTAACTGGCCAGGTTGATATCCCAAAAGTGTGATTGACTTGGAGTTACATTGCAATGATTATGCGTTCCCTTTCTTTTTTTGAGCAGTGTATTTGGGGGTAAGATGTGATGTATTTGGGGCTTTTGAGTTGGAGATGTCATGGTACCAGAGGTAATGTTTTATTATAACAAACATAAAGATAATCAATGCAAGAAGACACAGCAATGTAGTCAAAAGAATAGCTAGCAGTCTATGGTAGACCCCAATATTATTTAATGCAAGTAAGTATCATTAACCAGTAAGACTCCCTAATCGGGAGATAAGCGACCGTCAGGTCAGCAACCTCATGGTGGCACTAGAAGAGGGAGAAATTGAGAAATTAGGAATGGAGGTTGTGGTTTGCCAGCCAAGGAGTGTGTGTGCAAAGTTTGGCATGGATAGGGGTACAGTGCCGGAGATAAGAGGGAGGGAGGGACAGCCGGTGGAGGTGTTGATAGTAACTGGCAGTGCAGTCTGACGATCGCAATGAATAATGAATGATGTCATGATTTGAGCCATTGTTTCAGGCTGCTATTGTGTAGATTTATGTGCAGATTATGTTTTTATACCTTTTCATTTTATTCACATATTTTAGTTTTGTATACTGCTATGTCGGTATGAATAAACAAACCGTAACTTTAATGTAAGCTACTAACCCAGTAAATGGATTTCAGTTAATTTCTTAGAATCCTGTTTTCTGATTTTTGCTCTCACCTCTCATAATTTATTTTTGGTTCTTTGCTCTTCTCCCCATCTACAGGATCACTCTTCATACCTGGAGTAACAGGAGCTGCTTTGTGTTATGGAGCACGTGTCACAGTAAAGGCTACTGGAATAGAGGTGGTCGCCGGAGGAAAACTTTATAACGTAGAGGTACGAGGGTGCCACCATTATTATCTACAGGGTTCCCACAGTCATGGAATTCCTGGAAATATTTTGAAATTAGAAAAATATTTTTCCAGTACTGGAAAAGTTTTGGAATGTATCAAGGGTCCTGGAAGGTCCTGGAAAAAAATAGCTATGCATTGTCTTTGGTTATTGATTTTGTTAATACCTCTTAAATGACAAATTAAACATTGGCCAAATTGTCAAATATTAGAGGCAGAAATTGTGAAAATAGCAGATCTACATGCTCACAACGTGACAAAGTGAGCATGTAGATCGGCTATTTTCACAATAAAACCGTGTTATACAAAATTCCTCTACTCTTAGTGCTCGCCAGGGTGCCAGGGTCCCCAGTTCAAATATGATTATTTCGGGGGTCACGGCCTGAAAAGGTTGAGAACCACTGGCATACACTACCTGTCTTTACTCTTTAGGCATATTGCACATAGGAGTATTAAAGCGACTCGTTATTGAGCTGAATTATTCTTATATATATAGTCCTGGAAATCGGGTTAAATATTCTGGAAAAGTTTTGGAAAAGTTTTGGAGATTAATTGGTAAAGATGTGTGGGAACCCTGTTCCAGTAGCAGTTTGCCTACATGTGTGCAATGTGACATGTGGGCTTTACATGGAGATTAGACTAACACTGAAGGCTAGGAAAGGAATCTTAAGTGTTCGTATCAGAGCATTGGAGAAGAAGTATTAAAATGTTCCAACCACCAGCTTGCAGAGATGTCCTGCACTCGCTGATCACTAATTGGTAGTCATTTCCATACGACTTATGCAAAACGCTCTCCCCGCTATGCTGAGATGGAATAGTTTATGAAGTATCTGTGGTTTGGGCTTTAAAATGAGCTGTTGAGTTCTGAAGCACAGAAAGAGAGAGAGGGAGAGAAGAGCTAGTCTCTGCACACATTCATAAAGAAGTTGGCCTCCCATATGGTTCATATAGTTCAGAGTTTTCAAAACTGTTATAGTTTAAAGAACAGAGGACAGATGGAAATATATATACTGGCTGAAGAGGCTGTAGCAGCAGATAGAAATATAATATTGTTGCTGTCTGGCAGGAACCAGCAAACATGCTCAGCTTTTATATATATGTACATGTATACAGGTAAATCGATGCAATTGAACACATATGGAACATATATAGGCTGCTGTCTTCTGCGGCTGTGAGCATCACTGAGGCTGATGCTGATAAAGGATATATGTTTAGATGCAGTAACTGTGTGTAGGCAGATTTTGGGAGATAAAAGAGACTCCATTTTGGGGTCATGTTCTAGTATCTCTCTCTCTCATATAAACCCTGTGTCTGTCTCTCTCTCTCTCTCACAGACAGTGGCAGCAGCTCACCTCTTCCCAAGTTCGCCTCGTCTCCCAAACCCAACAACACCTACATGTTCAAGAGAGAACCTCCTGAGGGCTGCGAGAAGGTCAAGGCCTTCGAGGAGAGCAGGTAGAGAATGGTTTACTGTAGGTTAGAAGGTCAAGGCCTTTCCAGATAACCAGGTAGCGAATGGTTTAGGTTTAAAGACCACAGCCTTGGAGATGACCAGGTAGTGAATGGTTTTGGTTCAGGGGTAGGCAACCTTAGGCACGGGTGCCAACATTGGCACAGGGGAGGGTGATCACTGGCACACTGGCAGAAGTGTGGTAGATATATTTTTAAACGTGGTCAATTAAATGAAGTTAGCTCATTTACAGCAAATTACATCCTGCACATAATTCTACATTCATTAAAACTCTTAACTCTGACTGGGGAAGGAGTCAGGGAGATAGGTGGATTACTGCTCTGGGTCTAATGATCATTTTAACAATGTCCTGCCAATCAAAATATGTCAAAATATGTGCCATTAAAATGTATGTAGACATGACACACTGACGATCTAGATAATACAAACATGGCACTTCATTTCAAAAAGGTTGCTGACCCCTGGGTTAGAAGGTCAAACCTTCTAGGAGAGCAGGGATCTGCACTCAGCTCTGTTCACATCACACAACCCTGCCTGGAGTGAATGTAATGTGAACCCAGACAGTTTCAGAAAGAAATGGTGGGGAGGAGAAAAATAGGTTACCACTTAAGCCTGATTTTCTAAAATAGCAGAAATAGTGCATTTACAAGCTCTCAACCTGCCGCCTGTCAACGCGTTGAGAGCTTGTAGATCCACTATTTTCACTGTTTGTTTGGGGGCAAAAACAGAAAAGATATGAAAATGTTCGCCCAAAACAGGGATGCCACGTAGAAAATGGTTGATAAATTAACGGTTGCATTAAAGGACAAGTTTAGTTTTTTACAACAAGGGTTAATATTTTAGATTAGAGAAAAGAAAAGATGATTGTTAAAATATTTTGATTTCAGTGGTTGGGGGCATGCAAATCAAAATCGTTAAAATCACTAAAACGATAGAAAGAAGTAAATGAAAACATTTTAACACTCAATGTTTCTTTTCTCTAATGACTATCTAAAATATGAACCCTTGTTATAAAAAAAACAAAGTTAAAGTAAATGATATCACATGTCACACGTAGATGGACGGGCACCAGATTGTGATGAAATCATATTAATCTGATAAAACAGTTCAGAATCTGGGACAAATATCCTATGCATGAGATAACTGAATGCAATGTTAAATGTGAACACCAGGGGGTGGCAGTTGCCCAAATGACTCCCCTGGGCCCAGATGGAGTTCTCACTTGCTCAGCGAGCTGACTGAGCTGTTCAGGGTTCAGGCCCAGGGTGTCATGTGGGTGCTGCAGGGTTCAGGGTGTCATGTGGGTGCTGCTGGGATCACTTCAGTTTGGTTCAGTGCAATTCTAGGAGGAGACTAGCCTGGCAGACCAACGTCCAAAACCACAAACGTGTCCCATTTGCTGTTTTAAAATGGTTCTCTATTAACCACTTAAGCCCCATATGGGAAGCCGGCCTCCCATAACCATTTACACAACTGTTTTTGTTCTGTTATTGGTCAATAAATCAATAGAGAGGGGGGCACGGTGGCGCAGTGGTTAGCGCTTCGCCTCACAGCTAGAAGGTCCTGGGTTCGATTCCCGCCGGGGGACGCTGTGGGTGCTGGGGGCGTGTTTCTCCCTCCGCGTCATCAGCGCCCACACCCTAGGTGGGGTCGGCGATAGGGCCTTTCTGTGTGGAGTTTGCATGTTCTCCCTGTGTCTCCTAGGGTTGATACCCTCACAAAAACATGCAGTAATCCTGGTCTCAATAATGCCTCCCCCTGGCCAGCCGGGGCGCTTGATGGAGGGGAAAGGAACTGGTTGGAATAACGTGTTCCTTCCACGCGCTACGTCCATCCTGGGGAAATCCCCCCTGTCAGGTGAAAAGAAACAACTTGGACTACTAGTACTCATGCATTGAAGGAAGCATGAGGTCAGTCCGTTGTCTCCCCAGGCGCGGCAGAGGGAGAGCAGAGCCCAGGATTACATAGGCAATTGGCACTGGGTGAAAATGGGTTGCAAAATCGTGGGATAAAAATTATAAAAAAAAAAAAGAAAAAAATCAATAGAGACAAGATCAAATTACAATTTCAATGTTGATTCTGCTACAGGGGCCCTACAGCACATATAATCAGCTGCCATTTTATTTTTCATCCATGCATTACTCATATTACATCATTATTACACATTATTTTTACTAGTTTTTTTCATTTTTCACCCTATACTTTTACAGTACTAATATTACAGCACTACTCTCACTAAAACATCTGTAGAGTTTACATAGTTTGACATATATTCATAAGATTTTGCCTATCAATTGATGACACCTTGATGGACAATTTCTCTATTCACTATATGTCTCCAATGAGGTCTTGAGTCTTTTTCACTATTCAGAATGCAAATTTTCCATAGGCGGAGGTCTTTTTCAGTCCTCTTTTCCCTAGTAAGTGATCACAGCATTTGTGAATTTTCAGGGGTTAGCTTACATTTGGTGGGTCAAGAGTAGCCACAATCATTGTAGTTTTGTGTCCACAACTGTTCCAGTTTGGCCATGCATTTTAGGCGGATTTTCCCCCTGGACCCTCCTGGGGTTCAAGTGGTTAAACATGTAAGCAAGGCTAACTTTGGTATAATAAAGCTTTTGAAAACAATAGCAAATTCTTTCCAAGATTTTGCATTCACTCAGTATAAAAGCTTAAGCTTTTTTGCGCAAATACACATAGCAGCAGTATGTAAAGGTACTGTACATGCTCTGTTGGTATGGGAAGTAGTTCTATGTACATGGAGGAATACAAATATGATAGTAGTCCTTATAGTGTTCTATTTCTATTCTGATAGACATCTGTCAAAACAGCTCACAAGTCTCTCTCCCCCCTCCTCTCCCCTCCCCCCGTCTCTCTCCCTCTCTCTCTCTCTCTCTCTCTCTCTCTCTCTCTCTCTCCTCCCCCCTCCCCCCCTCTCTCTCAGTTCTTCCAGACAGTCCACATCATCGTCGGTCCTCCTCTTCTCGTGTCCTGACAAGAACAAGGTGAACTTCATCTCCACCGGCTCAGCGTTCTGCCCCGTCCGGCTGCCAGGGGGCGCCATGCACCGCCTGGCCCCGCCCAACGAGCCCGACGAGGACCAGGAGGAGGAGGAGGAGGGGGGGGCCTCGGGCGGCGGGGACCCCCCCTGCAGCACAGAGGAGGACCCCCCCTCCGAGGAGCCTGGGAGCCCCCCTCCACCAGAGACTCTGGACCAAACAGACAGCCTGGCCATCAGCTAGAACCCCCCCACCCTCACTACCCCACCCACCTCCACCCCCAGCCAGCAGAGCTGGCCTCTGCCCTCCCTGCCAACAAGGCTACTTAAAAACAACACCACCCACGAAGCACCCACCTAGTCACCCAGCACCACCCACCAAGCACCATCCACCCACCAAGCACCCACCAAGCACCCCACAACCCCAACCTTTCTCTCTCTCTCGTCTCTTTTCGACTATGAACGTTTATAAGTCAGAACCTTCTTCTCCTTCCAGAACCTGAAACCCTTTCCCCCGCTGTTTCCCAGGGGCAGACACAGACACTAAGGTCTCAGAAAAGTAAATCCTTACCCGTGTAGAATCGATAACTGCTGAGTGGCGACAGTACTGTCGGGCACCCTGGAACCGGGAAGTTGGGTAGTGTTTCTGAAATACAGAGGTTGACGCTAAGGGCTTTGCACACAGACACGTTTTTTTTTACGCACAGAAAAAACTGACAATTTCATTTTTTTAAAAGAAAACAATGATTCTCTATGACCTCATGCAGATCGGCTCCGAATTTGCCATGCTGCAGGTGGCTGCGGCTGTTCGTTTTTTTTTCCAGATCGAACCCAGTTCAATTTGTGTCTTGTCGCATGCGGTAAAAACTCATTGACTCCTTTTATGACTCCTTTTCAGATCCGCAGTGTGGATTCCGCACAGCCTTGTTGCACACCAAATCCAATGCGTTTTAATCATGCAGCGGTCCTGTGTGCAAGGCCCTTTAGTGTGGGGGTTGACGCACTAAACGGTTAGTGTGTCAACCCCCGTATTTCAGAAACACATTGAAAGTCAGCTCTGTCGGGCAGAAACCTCTGGAGTCCACATTCTAACATTTGCATAAATGAACGCCCTTACTTGATCACACTACGGCGTCGCACTAAAGTACCAACAATAGCTGATCTGCTACTTCTCCAATCCTGGAAAGGAAGGGTTTTGGACATACTGTATGAGGTTTCAACCCGACAGAGACCACATTGAAAGTTCTGGGGTTCCTGTAGAAGTTCTGGGGGTTAAAGTAGCACCTCCTCCTGAGCTGAAGGTCCCACATCAGGGAAACCTCTGGAAACAAGAATCAAACCCACAACCTGGAAAATACGTTAACTTAGTTCTCATAGTCGTAAAGATCTGATCTCTGTCTGTCTTTCTCTCTCTGTCCCTGCATGACGTAGAAGCAATGTCTTAACAACAACAACAAACCATCACAAAGACTTTTCCTCCTTTTAAACCACATGAACCCTCGCATCCTCTCTTGGGACATATCGCGATGTGATTGGCCAAAACAGACGGGACATTTGCCGAGCGTTTTGGGAGGCGAAAGTAGCCGATCTACAAGCTCACAGTGCGTCGTCGTCGCGAGGCCAAAGATGGTCGATTTTAACCGAGGATGTATCCCATCCCCACGTCTCCCCACCCGTAACAACCAGAGGTCGACTTAAAGGGTGATTCACCCTCAAAATGACTTTATTTCTATTGATTACTCACACCATGGAGTCTTCATGGTGTGAGCTACAAGCTTGTTGTACATCTTGTACATTGGGAGCATCCATATAGCGTTACCTCTGAACGCACCCTGTCCTCCTGAACCGCGCCACACAGGATGGAAATCAATCAAAGTTTGGGAGTCTTGCTTTCCCTTCGACTTCGGCGACGTGTCGTGAGCTTGTAGATCGGCTGTTCACTATTGGACGTGCAACGGACGTTTCTATGGTCTGAGTGGTTCATGTTCTGTCCTACATATTTCTGAAACTGCGGAGGCAGACCGCTGTACGATGCAACAAGAACGGTTTTAATGCCTTCAGATTGTCTTTATTAACAACCTGTGTTCAGGGCAGCACCACTGCCCTAAACCGTGTAGTGTTGTTAGTTAGTTAGTAGCAATAAACACAGAAAAGGTGGACTAAAGGGCTGTCCATATGGTCTCCAACCACAGAACCTTTGGAAAGGTCCGGTTCAACTACAAAATGACGTCACTCGTAACTTCTGAAAAGCATTACCCCGAATTAGATTTTGTAAATTTGCACGTGGAAAGTCGGAACAACGAAAATGTCGGTGGTCGGGGACAGTATCGTGGTTAGGCCTTTAGATAAGGGAGGAGCCAAACCGAGTTCCTGTTTCTATATAAAAAAGGAGGTTCCCAGTGTTTTCACGTACCTTTGATACGTCATAGAATATTATTCGTCACGACGGTCCTCCCGCGGGTGGTTTCAAGACGCACACAGGGTGGGGGGTCCGGCTGCGATAATCCATTGCAGAGTTACAGCCAGTTGACTGTGGCTTGTTTACGCCAAAAAGTAGCACAAAGCAGAGAAAACCGATCCATCTTGAATTCGAATATTGTGTGAAAAAGCATTGCAGATGCCATAGCAGCCCAAATCATTACTGACTGAGGAAACTTCCCACTGGACTTGAAGCAACTCTTGACTATTATAAACCCTTGTTTTGAGTGGTCTCATGTAATATTGTAAACAAATTTGAAATGTTTGAGTTTTGATATTCATGAGCTGTATGCCAACACAATTCAAAATGTTAACACAAAAAAATCGTTTGGAATAATTCACTGAATGTGCAATTTAGAATAATGAAAGTTTCAAGAAATATATGAAAGTTTCAAGAAGATTTACTTTTACACAATATTCAACTTTTTCGAGATGGATCTGTATATAATACAGTTTATATTTGTTTTTGTGGGAAACGAGAGTAAATCTGTTTTTGTTTGCAGCATGGACGCTGTTCTTGTTGCATTGTACTGTGGTCTGCCTCATCGACGGTCACATATTTGTTTTGCATTGGATTTCTGCCTTCCTTAGGAACTCCCTCTCTAGGACATCTCACCGTGTGTTTGTGTCTCTACACTGCATATTAGTGCACAGCTCTTTTCAGGGATAGAAAAGCCCTGGTTCTGATAAAGGAGAAGGAACGATAACGTGGAGCCTGGAGCCTACATCAGGCCTACATCAGTCTGGTCCCAGCTGGCATGGTGCATCTCAGGAGCAAAGACGCACAGCTGGATGAAGGAGGCACCAGGAGTAGCTTTGATGGTTGGAGCCTTTTTTGTTCAGAGCTAGCTCTCCAGCGCACCAACGACGGCGGTGGTACATTATGGAATGCGTTGGAAAGCGTCTGCTGCCGAAAGTCTGCTGTTGAACACTAGCCTGGGTGCCAGCCTACTAAGCTGCGTTCCGTGGGTTTGTTTTGTCACTTCTCTTCTCAGTCTGGACATGATTCAGTTGACTCCTATTTCCGAACGTCACTTGTGACGTAGGCGACGTTGTTGCTGATTGGATGTTGTTCCGATAAATCAGAGTAGGCTTAAGGCCTGTCCATACTTTCTCAGAAACAAACTCTTTGGCGGAAATGTCCGCTTTGACTACAAAAAGACGTCACTCGTGACTTCTGAAAAGCATTAACCCAATTAGAGTTCGGAAATGTGCACGTCGGAAAGTCGAACATTTCTGAGGTTTCGGAGATACTAATGACAGGCCTTCAGGGTAGCTACGTCATCAGCCAGTCAATACACACAGACCAATAAGAAGCCATGGTTGGTTTCCACTGGTTTTCTATGTCCCAACTCCCTTGGAGATAGGAGGCTGGCTAGACTGAGAAGCAAAGTGACAAAACCAATCCACTGAACGTAAGGTAGCAGACTGGCACCCAGGCTAGTTTAACACTGTCGAGTCGGGCCGCAAGTTGTAGGGAAGCGGCGAAAGCCGACGGCGCACGCTCGGTCGAACCATGAGCTGTTCGTAGCTTATGGCTGTCGGTGTCGGCTTTTACACCTTTCGCCGACTGATATCCTGTCTTCATTGGACTGCCAGGCTGTAGTAATCTGTAGCAGTCTGTTTGGTGGAGAGCTATGTTAACATGGAACAGTGTGAAAGACAAAAAAAAGACAGACGATCAGGTCATAATGACATTGAAACTGTTTTGTTTTATTTTTTTGCCTTGCACCCTGTTCCATATCACGCAGGGCAAGACCTAAGCCGGTTGAGCATACCGGAATTTGGCAGAAGTATACCGCCCGATGATGAATGAAATATGAAAGGAGTGCTGTGATAGGTCGGAAAAGATGATTTCCAGGGGAAATATCGGGGGAAGTGGTGCTTTTATGCTGGGAGAGGAGTAAAAGGCTGGGAACGAGGCTATAGCTCCATGTCAAAGAAAAAGGCTGGGACCGTCCACGTTGCTCCGTTGCCTTCTTCATTGGGTCATAAAGGAGGAGTTGGAACTTGACTGAGGGGAGGGGTTAGTGGCTGGGGGGGTGGGGTGGGGAGGGGGGGCATGCATTAAAAGGAAAAAAAACAACTGGTAGTACGTTATGTTTAAGATGAAATGATGTGTTTTGTGTTCTGTTCCAGCAGCCACAGTATGAATAAGCTCTCTATAAGTATATATTACACATATATCTATGAAAAGAAGAGAAAACGCTTGTTTAAGAAAAAAATGAAGATGAAAACAAACAAAAAATCTCAACTGTGTTTTGTTGTGTTATGAACGTGTTATCAAGAAGGAGAAACAGCTGTAGGATTATGTTTACACACTCACGTTTCTGAACCCTCTCTTTCAACGGTAACAAGTCTGTTCGCCCGCTCGGCCGTTCACCCATGGCCGTTCCGCCGGTCTCACGCTCATCGTGCTGACCGCTCGGTGGTGCTGTACTGTACTTAAAGGAGTAGTTCACCCCCCAAATGACTTTTTTTCTATTGATTACTCATGCCATGGAGAGTAGAGTTCAATAATATGTTTTGGTTTTTGTCACATTCCTAAGACAAAAATTTGATTTGAGTAAATTTACCCCCATTGATTCCGGATGGTGAACCGTTTCGAAACGGGTCACCATCCGAAATGAATGGGGGTAAATGTATTGTTATCACATTTATGTCTTAGGAATGTGACAAAAAACTAAAAATATTATTCAACTCTACTCTCCATGGCATGAGTAATCAATAGAAAAAAAGTCATTTTGGGGGTGAACTACTCCTTTAACTGTACAAAAGTACAATTTTGAGGTATTTTTATTTTACTTAACTTAAGTATTTACTTTTACTTCGACTCCACTAAATCTCTGATCCAAATATTTTACTTTACTCCACTCTAATTATTTAAAAACGTAGGTTTTAACATTAGCCGGATAGACGCCCTGGGGCCTGGGCGAACGGCCAGGTGGGTGAACAGCGTGGTATTCCTTTCAACAAGATCAACTTGTAATCGGGGGATATCTTTAGAAATAGTGTCAAATCCTGGAATAAATTCCTTACCAAAAACATTCTTCACCAATGTGTTTGTAAAGGTGTCTAGTAACACATCTCACAAAGACTGAAATTCAGTTTCCCTAGGAAAATCTCCCCATACCACTGTGAAAAGTGATGACTCATCACTAAACCATCATTTTATGGGCTGTTTGTAGCCCAATGAATGTTTTTTTGTGCAAAACAAATTCTTGCAATGGATTCAGAATAATTAAAAACACCTAGTTAGACCCCTCACATCCCACTTAAAGCATATTTTTTGGGAGTGATTTTTTCCCCTATAGTATAGTGTATAGTGAGTGAATGAGACCCAGAATTACCCTAGCTGTCAAAGATTTTCCTAGGGAAACTGAATTTCAGTCTTTGTGAGATGTGTTACTAGACACCTTTACAAACACATTGGTGAAGAAATGTTTTGGTAAGGAATTTATTCTAGGACTTTTTAAGATATCCCCCGACTATTGGCCATGTTTCGTTGCACAGAACGGCTAGTCTGGCATGGACAGACTGTCGCCTCCCACAATGCTCACATGTCAGTCAGTCATACAGTCAGTCTGTCTGTCAGTTAGCAACAGAAGCTCGTAAAATGATCAGAGGATAATCGGATGTGAAGCCGCCTCCTCCCCGCTTCTGTTTCCCTTTAGGGCCAATTCATACTAGAGTTCTCAAGGGGCCTGGACATTAAGGCCCGGCCCTAACTGGGCCGGCCCGACTAGTTGGCATACATTTTAGGCCCTACCCGGCCCGAAAACGTCGGGTTGGGACGGGTATGGTCGTGTTTGGAAATAATTTCAGAACTCGTATCACAGAGTAATTGTAATAAAAAGAAAATAGTGTAGTTCCAGACTATATCTATACTATAATTTTGCGAATGTCTGAGTGAGTGAGTGTCTGTCTGTCTGTCTGTCTCAGCGTTTCTCCTCGGTGGCTGGAGCAATTGATCTGAAATCGCATCACCATTAGCATATGAACACACCTGACATAACTGTGAAGCCCGTTTGACACTTTCACAAATCGTATGCTGTATATTAGCATTTTTATGGTGTATCTACTATCTATTCTGCATCTAGCATGAGGCACATCTATTCTGCATCTAGCATGAGGCAACATGTTTAACCAGCTCTCTGTGTGTGTGTGTGTGTGTGTGTGTGTGTGTGTGTGTGTGTGTGTGTGTGCAGGCAGGCGGGTGTGTGCGCAGGCGGGTGGGCGGGCGGGCGGGCTGGGGGGGGTAGCCATTAAACGAAACAGGTTTTTCTTACATTGATGCTCCTACATATTTTATCATGCAAGCACCAGTTAAAGTTACTTTCCATCCCTCATATACTGTATGCACAGTGCACATCCCATAACCCACACACTGCACATCATTTTGGAGCTCATATCTTTGAACGGGTAAGGGCTAGTAATATAGCATTCAGGAGGTGTAGTTCCAGACTCTAGTCTATACTGTATCATTGTGAGATTGAGGAATGGTTGTCTGCCTAAATTAGACTACCCCCACCCCCCCCCCCCCCCCCCCCACACACACACACACACACCATTCCAGTCATCACTGTGATGTCCGAACAGGTCAGCTATATCCATATATGGAGTCCATGAGGTCAGATAGAGATCTAAGTGAAGATCCAGTCGTCTCCATGTATGGATATCCAGGGTTTGATGAGGTCAGTGTTGTGATATTCATATATGGACATCCAGGTAATTAAAGTCAGCAGTCTTGATTTGCAAATTATAATTCTGTCTTGGCCATATGGAGCTCCATATAAGGTCATTGCTAAATATGGGCTTATCTCCATATATGATTGCCAGAACAGGCTGTCTTGGTCATTGAGTCAGCAATGTGATGTGATGTCACAACACAACAGGTAAGCTATATTAGACATTGAGGCGTTACCCATCTTTGGACGGACAGGATCTGCTGGGTTTCAAATGGCAATAAAAGACATTTTCGTGTAGTCACTTGTTTACTTGATGCCAGGAGGTTGCTGCAGGCTGCGGGGGAGGGGAAGAGAATGTAAGTACAGTAAATTAATTTGATTGGCTCATTGCACATTCCAATGTCATCATCAAAATGTATAAAGAGCATCCCCCCCCCTTTTTTTATGTCAGCGGCTGTTTAAGTAAACTATTTGTCTCCAAACTAGGATGATTTCACTGATAATAATATAGTTTGTTTTCAGTCATAACTTGGATAAATGACTTCAAGCAGTGAAAATAGTCATTTGTTTCTCTGCCTTCTCTGACTGTGGAGGAGGCGGGGCAACAGCGTACAGTACAGCGCTGGAGGAGGCAGAAACAGCGCTCTAGTCAAGCTCTCTCGGAGCCGCCGTCTTTTTTACATAATTTGCTAGTTATATTCGCTATTACTACCTGTCTGTGCTTCCTGTTTACATGAGTTCAGACTTGGCGGGTTGAGTTGAGTGCATATGATTATTGTTTCCCTGGGCTTGAGTGATGGGTGGACCCTCCACCCATCCCCTGCACTAAGTAGCTACAACTACTGAGTGGTGTGAAAGTGGTACTAAACGTGGTACTAAAAAGTATCCAATCTAGAGTAGGTCTGAGCTAGGCCAAACAGGGCCAAACACTTCATAATGACTGATCACTCACTGACTTTTCATTTAGACCACCAGGATATTTGTAATACATGATAATAGATTCTATTGTGTTATAATAACCACTATTATAATCTATTATAGCAGGGGTCTTCAATGTTTTCAGGCCAAGGACCCCTTAGTTGAGAGAGAGATGAAGCAGGGACCCCCACAACCTGTTCATATATTCCATATAGTTTCATTGTTTGGCAGCACAATCATCAGTGTATTTTGGATTCTAGTCAAATATTTAACCACTTGAACCATCAATACGGTCTTGGTTCAAGTATTGAACCAAGTAGGCCTAGTAGTCAAACTTGACCTTTCACTCTGTACTTAGTCTGCTCTTTTTCCCCTCTACACCAAAGCTCTTTGCCCAAAATAGCCGATCTACAAGCTCACAACGCCTCGCAGCACGAGGCGTTGTGAGCTTGTAGATCTATTTTTGCTAAAGTTCATAGAATATGGACGCTAGGGTTCAAGTGGTTAATATAAAAAAGGAGAAAAAAAAGTTTCTATCAAAATTTGGAGGACCCCCTGTAACTCTGGGGAGCCCCTAGGGGTCCTGGACCCCCTGTTGAAGACCCCTGATGTAGTGTGTTTGTGTTGCAGAGCGATGGGCTAGTCAGCAGGGGTGCCCAAAAGGTAGATTGTGATCTACCAGATGATCACAAAGGCTGTGCAGGTAGATCACATGACATCCCTAAAAAAATATATATATATAAAATAAAAAATATATATATTCATGAAAAATTCTGTCACATCTGTCACTTGAATTAAAGTGACTGATTGATTGACATAAAAAGGGGCCTGTCAGCTCCCTTCATGGCTTCTAAGTAAGCAAACCACCCAAGTGTGTTTGTCTCATATGTAACACCAGTGCCGCTATTCAAAGCCACCTCAGGTAGGTACTACATCTTTATTGGGGTGGGTAGATCATGTCGAGCTGGTCATTTTAAAAGTAGCCCTTGAGTCAAAAAAGTGTGGGCACTGGGAGACCTGGGTTACCTGGGTTTGAATGGGCATTCCACTTGGGTAGCTATAGTTGGCAAAACAATCACCATTAAATCATACTGCTCTCATGGGCACACACGGCCAGCTCAGTCGGTGTACGATTATACTGTAAACAGATAATTTACATAATCAAATAGGTCTAATGTTCTTTATAGGTCTAATTGCTGTAGGCTATAACTGATTTTATCATCAGGGCTGTCACCACCTGTAGGCTGTGTAATTACCTTATTTTTTTGGCATCACATCTAGAAGAATACCTGGTGTTAATGAGTTACTTGGGCGGGCTACAGCAGTTTTGGAAAATCCATCTAAAACCTTTATTTTGAATCAAATAGCCATAATTCAACATTGCACGTTAGTTAAAGTCTTTTCAACAGACCTCTCTGCCCACTAGGGGGCACACAAGTTCACAGCCAACGGACGTTCATACAACTTCCATACGACGTCCCAGTCAAACCCTGAGTGCTGCTGCGCCTGAGCTGCGTTGCAGAAAGACTTTGAAACGACGTCCATACGACGGACAAGGCTGACCCTCCGTAAACGTCAAAATAGGACTTCCGCGAGAAGACGTTCATACGACGTTGATACAACGTCCCAGTCAACCCTGGGTGAGTTCGTCCCTGAGCTGTGTTGGAGAAAGACTTTGAAACGACGTCCGTACGACGCCGCATGCAGAGCTGCTAACTCTCACCCAATGAGTGTGAGACTCGCGCAAATGAGCCTCTCTTCACGTGCACGGTGCACTCACACAGGCCGTCGCATAAAACAAGAAATGACAGGACACACACACACACACACACACACACACACACACACACACACACACACACACACACACACACACACACACACACACACACATATTACCGCCACTGTGCAGCCCCAATGATCAAATAAATCATTATTATTAGGCTATTATTATCTACAAATGTATTGATTTATTTATCAGCAGCACACTGCTTGTTCTTCTTTTTTTATTATCCTTTTATTCTTAATTTTCAGATTTTATAATTGAGGTTATCCTATGCAAAGTAGGCTAGACTACTGTGTTCTATCCGTCTGTCTTTCAATGTTATATGTCAGTGTATTATAATTATCATAATACATTCATACCTTATAGTTTATTATTAGTGTGTATTATAATTTACGATAGTTGTAGTCTAATACAAATGTATATTGTATTATACTCACAGTTAAAAGGGCCAATTTGTTTCTTACCGATAGTGGTACTTTTGTGTAATGGAACATGTAGATATTTTTGTGTGGTGTAGTGTGGTGTGTGTGGTGTGGTGCTAAAGCTGCAGTCGAAAAGGGGCTTTAAGCCTACACTTAAGTAGCTACAACTACTCCCCCCAGAACGTACGAAACTCATGCATGTTGTATTTTTCTGGCTTAATTTAAATATATACTGTATGAGTCAAAGCTTTAAGCTAGTAGTTGATTGGCATCAACTAGAGAACAGTCAGTGGGTACCTATTACCTATGAAGTAGGCCTAACTGTTACAATAACCATCATTGCATCTTGAGTGCACATATTCGAAACATAAATCATTCAATTATCTGGGTCCATGTAATAATCTCTCTCTCTCTCTCTCTCTCTCTCTCTCTCTCTCTCTCTCTCCCTCTCTCTCTCTCTCTCTCTCTCTAGGTCGTCCCCAGGGCGAGTTTTCTGGTATTCCTGTCTGTCAGCTTCCCTGTGGAGCTGAGCCACCTCTGAGCCTCCTCGGGAAGTAAAACTCTTCATCATCCACTCCTCAAAGGATTCTATTTGCACCACTGAACAAAGCGGTTAACCAGTCCTCCTCTGTACTGCATCGTTTAACCTCCACTGACACTGACACATGCCATAATAGGCAGCAGAATCATCTGCATACTTCTGCTAACGCCAAGTAGGTGTATTGTGCGCGTCTATGATTGTGCGCCTGAAACTGAGGGTGTAGCCTATGTAATGGAGGCTAAAAAGTTAGACAAAACTGTCCACTGGGGGGCGCCAATGTTACTCACCACCTCCAGTCTGGGGGGGGAAACAGCTGAACACAACACAGTCAAGATCAGGCGCGCGCACACACACACACACACACACACACACACACACACACACACACACACACACACACACACACACACACCTCGGAGCAGAATAGCGGAGGAGAGGTGGGATTTATGGCTCTTTGAGGAATGGTTGTCTGCCTAAATTAGACTACCCCCACCCCACCCCCCCCCACACACACACACACCATTCCAGTCATCACTGTGATGTCCGAACAGGTCAGCTATATCCATATATGGAGTCCATGAGGTCAGATAGAGATCTAAGTGAAGATCCAGTCGTCTCCATGTATGGATATCCAGGGTTTGATGAGGTCAGTGTTGTGATATTCATATATGGACATCCAGGTAATTAAAGTCAGCAGTCTTGATTTGCAAATTATAATTCTGTCTTGGCCATATGGAGCTCCATATAAGGTCATTGCTAAATATGGGCTTATCTCCATATATGATTGCCAGAACAGACTGTCTTGGTCATTGAGTCAGCAATGTGATGTGATGTCACAACACAACAGGTAAGCTATATTAGACATTGAGGCGTTACCCATCTATGGACGGACAGGATCTGCTGGGTTTCTAATGGCAATAAAAGACATTTTCGTGTAGTCACTTGTTTACTTGATGCCAGGAGGTTGCTGCAGGCTGCGGGGGAGGGGAAGAGAATGTAAGTACAGTAAATTAATTTGATTGGCTCATTGCACATTCCAATGTCATCATCAAAATGTATAAAGAGCACCCCCCCCCCCCTTTTTTTTTATGTCAGCGGCTGTTTAAGTAAACTATTTGTCTCCAGTCATACTAACTAGGATGATTTCACTGATAATAATAATATTTGTTTTCAGTCATAACTTGGATAAATGACTTCAAGCAGTGAAAATAGTCATTTGTTTCTCTGCCTTCTCTGACTGTGGAGGAGGCGGGGCAACAGCTACAGTACAGCACTGCGGTCACGCCATCTACACTTCAGGAAAAGCTGGTCGCGCTATCCTCACTTCAAAATATGTTGCGCTTCTACACGGCTGTTTACGGTTTGACAAGGGGATGGTGCGTTCAAGGCGAGCTGGTAAATTATACTTTCTAGATTTCGAGACCAAGGGTGTATAAAATATGGAAATACATACTATTCAATTAACAGATGCTTTAAATTAGACCCCCCCCCCACGTAGTGATGTCAGTAGCTCATATACTGAATGAATATGATGCATAGTAGTGATGTCTGTAGCTCATAATGAATGAATATGATGTATAGAGTAGTGATGTCTGTAGCTCATATACTGAATGAATATGATGCATAGAGTAGTGATGTCTGTAGCTCATATACTGAATGAATATGATGCATAGAGTAGTGATGTCTGTAGCTCATATACTGAATGAATATGATGCATAGAGTAGTGATGTCTGTAGCTCATATACTGAATGAATATGATGCATAGAGTAGTGATGTCTGTAGCTCATATACTGAATGAATATGATGCATAGAGTAGTGATGTCTGTAGCTCATATACTGAATGAATATGATGCATAGAGTAGTGATGTCTGTAGCTCATATACTGAATGAATATGATGCATAGAGTAGTGATGTCTGTAGCTCATATACTGAATGAATATGATGCAAAGAGTAGTGATGTCTGTAGCTCATATACTGAATGAATATGATGCAAAGAGTAGTGATGTCTGTAGCTCATGTATACTGAAAGAATATGATGCATAGAGTAGTGATGTCTGTAGCTCATATACTGAATGAATATGATGTAGTGATGTCTGTAGCTCATATACTGAATGAATATGATGTATAGTGATGTCTGTAGCTCATATACTGAATGAATATGATGTATAGAGTAGTGATGTCTGTAGCTCATATACTGAATGAATATGATGTATAGAGTAGTGATGTCTGTAGCTCATATACTGAATGAATATGATGCATAGAGTAGTGATGTCTGTAGCTCATTTACTGAATGAATATGATGTATAGTGATGTCTGTAGCTCATATACTGAATGAATATGATGTATAGTGATGTCTGTAGCTCATATACTGAATAAATATGATGTACAGAGTACTGATGTCTGTAGCTCATATACTGAATGAATATGATGTATAGTGATGTCTGTAGCTCATATATCTTGAGTGGGACTTGGAATCACAATGTCTGGCTTTTGTGGGGCCTTCGCAGCTCCACTCGCATCCGACCGAGGGGCCTCCGCCTCGGACTCCAGAGTGGCAGACCCTTCACCCGGGGACCACCTCCAGGGACCCCTGGCGATATACCAGCGCCCCTGGGGATATAGAGACTGAGAACCGGGTGGCGAGGGGCCGACGCCGCTCCTTCTCGCATCCGACCGAGGGGCCTCGGCCGAGGGACCAACCGGGGACCCCCTGGAGCTCCGGGGACCCCCTCGCGCCGCTCCGATTTTTGGACCTCCAATGTTAACTACGATCGGACAATTTTTTTTGAGAAATTCGGGACTTTGACTTCGTAGACCCCCTCCAGGGGACCCATGGAACCCAGGAAAATTGACAGCGCCCCTGGCACTGCAGCGCACAAAAACGTCCATGACTCGGGCTAGGAGCGACTGGGAGAGACGGGACCGTTACCCACGCGTCCGCCTCTGTGCCCCGGAGCCGGCTGTGCATAGAGCGCCCCCTGGCGGCAGAACGCCGCCACTGCAGCCCGCCTAAAAGGCCGTAACTCGGCCCCCTGGCCCCCGGAAGACACAGGGCCGGCTCTGGGGGGGTTACCATAAACCATTCGCTATATTGCCAAAAGTATGAAAATCAGATAAAAATAAAGATTTGTTACCATAAAACAACTATATCACCTTGTTCATGATGTTCCTAAGTACCTCTAAAAATATTCCCAACCTGTTTTACTGTGCCAATAATTTATAATAAATTCGACAAATATTACCATAATCCATTCGCTATACAGCAAATAGTATAAAATCAGATAAAAATTAAGAAGGTGTGTTACCATAAAACAACTATATCACCTTGTTCATGATGTACCTAAGTACCTCTAAAAATATTCCCAACCTGTTTTACAGTGCCAATAATTTATAATAAATTCGACAAATATTACCATAATCCATTCGCTATACAGCAAATATTATAAAATCAGATAAAAATTAAGAAGGTTTGTTACCATAAAACAACTATATCCCCTTGTTCATGATGTACCTAAGTACCTCTAAAAATATTCCCAACCTGTTTTACAGTGCCAATAATTTATAATAAATTCGACAAATATTACCATAATCCATTCGCTAAACAGCAAATAGTATAAAATCAGATAAAAATTAGGAAGGTTTGTTACCATAAAACAACTATATCCCCTTGTTCATGATGTACCTAAGTACCTCTAAAAATATTCCAAACCTGTTTTACAGTGCCAATAATTTATAATAAATTCGACAAATATTACCATAATCCATTCGCTAAACAGCAAATAGTATAAAATCAGATAAAAATTAAGAAGGTTTGTTACCATAAAACAACTATATCACCTTGTTCATGATGTACCTAAGTACCTCTAAAAATATTCCCAACCTGTTTTACAGTGCCAATAATTTATAATAAATTCGACAAATATTACCATAATCCATTCGCTAAACAGCAAATAGTATAAAATCAGATAAAAATTAGGAAGGTTTGTTACCATAAAACAACTATATCCCCTTGTTCATGATGTACCTAAGTACCTCTAAAAATATTCCCAACCTGTTTTACAGTGACAATAATTTATAATAAATTCGACAAATATTACCATAATCCATTCGCTATACAGCAAATAGTATAAAATCAGATAAAAATTAAGAAGGTTTGTTACCATAAAACAACTATATCCCCTTGTTCATGATGTACCTAAGTACCTCTAAAAAATATTCCCAACCTGTTTTACAGTGCCAATAATTTATAATAAATTCGACAAATATTACCATAATCCATTCGCTATACAGCAAATAGTATAAAATCAGATAAAAATTAGGAAGGTTTGTTACCATAAAACAACTATATCCCCTTGTTCATGATGTACCTAAGTACCTCTAAAAATATTCCCAACCTGTTTTACAGTGACAATAATTTATAATAAATTCGACAAATATTACCATAATCCATTCGCTAAACAGCAAATAGTATAAAATCAGATAAAAATTAAGAAGGTTTGTTACCATAAAACAGCTATATCACCTTGTTCATGATGTACCTAAGTACCTCTAAAAATATTCCCAACCTGTTTTACAGTGACAATAATTTATAATAAATTCGACAAATATTACCATAATCCATTCGCTATACAGCAAATAGTATAAAATCAGATAAAAATTAAGAAGGTTTGTTACCATAAAACAACTATATCACCTTGTTCATGATGTACCTAAGTACCTCTAAAAATATTCCCAACCTGTTTTACAGTGCCAATAATTTATAATAAATTCGACAAATATTACCATAATCCATTCGCTAAACAGCAAATAGTATAAAATCAGATAAAAATTAGGAAGGTTTGTTACCATAAAACAACTATATCCCCTTGTTCATGATGTACCTAAGTACCTCTAAAAATATTCCCAACCTGTTTTACAGTGACAATAATTTATAATAAATTCGACAAATATTACCATAATCCATTCGCTATACAGCAAATAGTATAAAATCAGATAAAAATTAAGAAGGTTTGTTACCATAAAACAACTATATCCCCTTGTTCATGATGTACCTAAGTACCTCTAAAAAATATTCCCAACCTGTTTTACAGTGCCAATAATTTATAATAAATTCGACAAATATTACCATAATCCATTCGCTATACAGCAAATAGTATAAAATCAGATAAAAATTAGGAAGGTTTGTTACCATAAAACAACTATATCCCCTTGTTCATGATGTACCTAAGTACCTCTAAAAATATTCCCAACCTGTTTTACAGTGACAATAATTTATAATAAATTCGACAAATATTACCATAATCCATTCGCTAAACAGCAAATAGTATAAAATCAGATAAAAATTAAGAAGGTTTGTTACCATAAAACAGCTATATCACCTTGTTCATGATGTACCTAAGTACCTCTAAAAATATTCCCAACCTGTTTTACAGTGACAATAATTTATAATAAATTCGACAAATATTACCATAATCCATTCGCTATACAGCAAATAGTATAAAATCAGATAAAAATTAAGAAGGTTTGTTACCATAAAACAACTATATCACCTTGTTCATGATGTACCTAAGTACCTCTAAAAATATTCCCAACCTGTTTTACAGTGCCAATAATTTATAATAAATTCGACAAATATTACCATAATCCATTCGCTAAACAGCAAATAGTATAAAATCAGATAAAAATTAGGAAGGTTTGTTACCATAAAACAACTATATCCCCTTGTTCATGATGTACCTAAGTACCTCTAAAAATATTCCCAACCTGTTTTACAGTGCCAATAATTTATAATAAATTCGACAAATATTACCATAATCCATTCGCTATACAGCAAATAGTATAAAATCAGATACAAATTAGGAAGGTTTGTTACCATAAAACAACTATATCCCCTTGTTCATGATGTACCTAAGTACCTCTAAAAATATTCCCAACCTGTTTTACAGTGCCAATAATTTATAATAAATTCGACAAATATTACCATAATCCATTCGCTAAACAGCAAATAGTATAAAATCAGATACAAATTAGGAAGGTTTGTTACCATAAAACAACTATATCCCCTTGTTCATGATGTACCTAAGTACCTCTAAAAATATTCCCAACCTGTTTTACAGTGCCAATAATTTATAATAAATTCGACAAATATTACCATAATCCATTCGCTAAACAGCAAATAGTATAAAATCAGATAAAAATTAGGAAGGTTTGTTACCATAAAACAACTATATCCCCTTGTTCATGATGTACCTAAGTACCTCTAAAAATATTCCCAACCTGTTTGACTGTGCCAATAATTTATAATAAATTCGACAAATATTACCATAATCCATTCGCTAAACAGCAAATAGTATAAAATCAGATAAAAATTAAGAAGGTTTGTTACCATAAAACAACTATATCACCTTGTTCATGATGTACCTAAGTACCTCTAAAAATATTCCCAACCTGTTTTACAGTGCCAATAATTTATAATAAATTCGACAAATATTACCATAATCCATTCGCTAAACAGCAAATAGTATAAAATCAGATAAAAATTAGGAAGGTTTGTTACCATAAAACAACTATATCCCCTTGTTCATGATGTACCTAAGTACCTCTAAAAATATTCCCAACCTGTTTTACAGTGACAATAATTTATAATAAATTCGACAAATATTACCATAATCCATTCGCTAAACAGCAAATAGTATAAAATCAGATAAAAATTAGGAAGGTTTGTTACCATAAAACAACTATATCCCCTTGTTCATGATGTACCTAAGTACCTCTAAAAATATTCCCAACCTGTTTTACAGTGCCAATAATTTATAATAAATTCGACAAATATTACCATAATCCATTCGCTAAACAGCAAATAGTATAAAATCAGATAAAAATTAGGAAGGTTTGTTACCATAAAACAACTATATCCCCTTGTTCAAGATGTACCTAAGTACCTCTAAAAATATTCCCAACCTGTTTTACAGTGCCAATAATTTATAATAAATACGACAAATATTACCATAATCCATTCGCTATACAGCAAATAGTATAAAATCAGATACAAATTAAGAAGGTTTGTTACCATAAAACAACTTTATCACCTTGTTCATGATGTACCTAAGTACCTCTAAAAATATTCCCAACCTGTTTTACAGTGCCAATAATTTATAATAAATTCGACAAATATTACCATAATCCATTCGCTAAACAGCAAATAGTATAAAATCAGATAAAAAATAGGAAGGTTTGTTACCATAAAACAACTATATCCCCTTGTTCATGATGTACCTAAGTACCTCTAAAAATATTCCCAACCTGTTTTACAGTGCCAATAATTTATAATAAATTCGACAAATATTACCATAATCCATTCGCTATACAGCAAATAGTATAAAATCAGATACAAATTAGGAAGGTTTGTTACCATAAAACAACTATATCCCCTTGTTCATGATGTACCTAAGTACCTCTAAAAATATTCCCAACCTGTTTTACAGTGCCAATAATTTATAATAAATTCGACAAATATTACCATAATCCATTCGCTAAACAGCAAATAGTATAAAATCAGATACAAATTAGGAAGGTTTGTTACCATAAAACAACTATATCCCCTTGTTCATGATGTACCTAAGTACCTCTAAAAATATTCCCAACCTGTTTTACAGTGCCAATAATTTATAATAAATTCGACAAATATTATCATAATCCATTCGCTAAACAGCAAATAGTATAAAATCAGATAAAAATTAGGAAGGTTTGTTACCATAAAACAACTATATCCCCTTGTTCATGATGTACCTAAGTACCTCTAAAAATATTCCCAACCTGTTTTACAGTGCCAATAATTTATAATAAATTCAACAAATATTACCATAATCCATTCGCTAAACAGCAAATAGTATAAAATCAGATAAAAATTAGGAAGGTTTGTTACCATAAAACAACTATATCCCCTTGTTCATGATGTACCTAAGTACCTCTAAAAATATTCCCAACCTGTTTGACTGTGCCAATAATTTATAATAAATTTGACAAATATTACCATAATCCATTCGCTAAACAGCAAATAGTATAAAATCAGATAAAAATTAAGAAGGTTTGTTACCATAAAACAACTATATCCCCTTGTTCATGATGTACCTAAGTACCTCTAAAAATATTCCCAACCTGTTTTACAGTGCCAATAATTTATAATAAATTCGACAAATATTACCATAATCCATTCGCTAAACAGCAAATAGTATAAAATCAGAAATTAGGAAGGTTTGTTACCATAAAACAACTATATCCCCTTGTTCATGATGTACCTAAGTACCTCTAAAAATATTCCCAACCTGTTTTACAGTGACAATAATTTATAATAAATTCGACAAATATTACCATAATCCATTCGCTAAACAGCAAATAGTATAAAATCAGATAAAAATTAGGAAGGTTTGTTACCATAAAACAACTATATCCCCTTGTTCATGATGTACCTAAGTACCTCTAAAAATATTCCCAACCTGTTTTACAGTGCCAATAATTTATAATAAATTCGACAAATATTACCATAATCCATTCGCTAAACAGCAAATAGTATAAAATCAGATAAAAAATAGGAAGGTTTGTTACCATAAAACAACTATATCCCCTTGTTCATGATGTACCTAAGTACCTCTAAAAATATTCCCAACCTGTTTTACAGTGCCAATAATTTATAATAAATTCGACAAATATTACCATAATCCATTCGCTATACAGCAAATAGTATAAAATCAGATACAAATTAGGAAGGTTTGTTACCATAAAACAACTATATCCCCTTGTTCATGATGTACCTAAGTACCTCTAAAAATATTCCCAACCTGTTTTACAGTGCCAATAATTTATAATAAATTCGACAAATATTACCATAATCCATTCGCTAAACAGCAAATAGTATAAAATCAGATAAAAATTAGGAAGGTTTGTTACCATAAAACAACTATATCCCCTTGTTCATGATGTACCTAAGTACCTCTAAAAATATTCCCAACCTGTTTTACAGTGCCAATAATTTATAATAAATTCGACAAATATTACCATAATCCATTCGCTATACAGCAAATAGTATAAAATCAGATACAAATTAGGAAGGTTTGTTACCATAAAACAACTATATCCCCTTGTTCATGATGTACCTAAGTACCTCTAAAAATATTCCCAACCTGTTTTACAGTGCCAATAATTTATAATAAATTCGACAAATATTACCATAATCCATTCGCTAAACAGCAAATAGTATAAAATCAGATAAAAATTAGGAAGGTTTGTTACCATAAAACAACTATATCCCCTTGTTCATGATGTACCTAAGTACCTCTAAAAATATTCCCAACCTGTTTGACTGTGCCAATAATTTATAATAAATTCGACAAATATTACCATAATCCATTCGCTAAACAGCAAATAGTATAAAATCAGATAAAAATTAAGAAGGTTTGTTACCATAAAACAACTATATCCCCTTGTTCATGATGTACCTAAGTACCTCTAAAAATATTCCCAACCTGTTTTACAGTGCCAATAATTTATAATAAATTCGACAAATATTACCATAATCCATTCGCTAAACAGCAAATAGTATAAAATCAGATAAAAAATAGGAAGGTTTGTTACCATAAAACAACTATATCCCCTTGTTCATGATGTACCTAAGTACCTCTAAAAATATTCCCAACCTGTTTTACAGTGCCAATAATTTATAATAAATTCGACAAATATTACCATAATCCATTCGCTATACAGCAAATAGTATAAAATCAGATACAAATTAGGAAGGTTTGTTACCATAAAACAACTATATCCCCTTGTTCATGATGTACCTAAGTACCTCTAAAAATATTCCCAACCTGTTTTACAGTGCCAATAATTTATAATAAATTCGACAAATATTACCATAATCCATTCGCTAAACAGCAAATAGTATAAAATCAGATAAAAATTAGGAAGGTTTGTTACCATAAAACAACTATATCCCCTTGTTCATGATGTACCTAAGTACCTCTAAAAATATTCCCAACCTGTTTTACAGTGCCAATAATTTATAATAAATTCGACAAATATTACCATAATCCATTCGCTATACAGCAAATAGTATAAAATCAGATACAAATTAGGAAGGTTTGTTACCATAAAACAACTATATCCCCTTGTTCATGATGTACCTAAGTACCTCTAAAAATATTCCCAACCTGTTTTACAGTGCCAATAATTTATAATAAATTCGACAAATATTACCATAATCCATTCGCTAAACAGCAAATAGTATAAAATCAGATAAAAATTAGGAAGGTTTGTTACCATAAAACAACTATATCCCCTTGTTCATGATGTACCTAAGTACCTCTAAAAATATTCCCAACCTGTTTGACTGTGCCAATAATTTATAATAAATTCGACAAATATTACCATAATCCATTCGCTAAACAGCAAATAGTATAAAATCAGATAAAAATTAAGAAGGTTTGTTACCATAAAACAACTATATCCCCTTGTTCATGATGTACCTAAGTACCTCTAAAAATATTCCCAACCTGTTTTACAGTGCCAATAATTTATAATAAATTCGACAAATATTACCATAATCCATTCGCTAAACAGCAAATAGTATAAAATCAGATAAAAATTAGGAAGGTTTGTTACCATAAAACAACTATATCCCCTTGTTCATGATGTACCTAAGTACCTCTAAAAATATTCCCAACCTGTTTTACAGTGACAATAATTTATAATAAATTCGACAAATATTACCATAATCCATTCGCTAAACAGCAAATCAAATAGTATAAAATCAGATAAAAATTAGGAAGGTTTGTTACCATAAAACAACTATATCCCCTTGTTCATGATGTACCTAAGTACCTCTAAAAAATATTCCCAACCTGTTTTACAGTGCCAATAATTTATAATAAATTCGACAAATATTACCATAATCCATTCGCTAAACAGCAAATAGTATAAAATCAGATAAAAATTAGGAAGGTTTGTTACCATAAAACAACTATATCCCCTTGTTCATGATGTACCTAAGTACCTCTAAAAATATTCCCAACCTGTTTTACAGTGCCAATAATTTATAATAAATACGACAAATATTACCATAATCCATTCGCTATACAGCAAATAGTATAAAATCAGATACAAATTAAGAAGGTTTGTTACCATAAAACAACTTTATCACCTTGTTCATGATGTACCTAAGTACCTCTAAAAATATTCCCAACCTGTTTTACAGTGCCAATAATTTATAATAAATTCGACAAATATTACCATAATCCATTCGCTAAACAGCAAATAGTATAAAATCAGATAAAAAATAGGAAGGTTTGTTACCATAAAACAACTATATCCCCTTGTTCATGATGTACCTAAGTACCTCTAAAAATATTCCCAACCTGTTTTACAGTGCCAATAATTTATAATAAATTCGACAAATATTACCATAATCCATTCGCTAAACAGCAAATAGTATAAAATCAGATAAAGATTAGGAAGGTTTGTTACCATAAAACAACTATATCCCCTTGTTCATGATGTACCTAAGTACCTCTAAAAATATTCCCAACCTGTTTTACAGTGCCAATAATTTATAATAAATTCGACAAATATTACCATAATCCATTCGCTATACAGCAAATAGTATAAAATCAGATAAAAATTAAGGTTTGTTACCATAAAACAACTTTATCACCTTGTTCATGATGTACCTAAGTACCTCTAAAAATATTCCCAACCTGTTTTACAGTGACAATAATTTATAATAAATTCGACAAATATTACCATAATCCATTCGCTATACAGCAAATAGTATAAAATCAGATAAAAATTAAGAAGGTTTGTTACCATAAAACAACTATATCACCTTGTTCATGATGTACCTAAGTAACTCTAAAAATATTCCCAACTTGTTTAACTGTGCCAATAATTTATAATAAATTCTACAAATATTACCATAATCCATTCGCTATACAGCAAATAGTATAAAATCAGATAAAAATTAAGAAGGTTTGTTACCATAAAACAACTATATCACCTTGTTCATGATGTACCTAAGTACCTCTAAAAATATTCCCAACCTGTTTTACAGTGCCAATAATTTATAATAAATTCGACAAATATTACTATAATACATTCGCTATACAGCAAATAGTATAAAATCAGATAAAAATTAGGAAGGTTTGTTACCATAAAACAACTATATCACCTTGTTCATGATGTACCTAAGTACCCCTGAAAATATTTTTCTTATGTGAGGGGGCTCCCTGGTGCCTCAGCGTGCCCACCGAAAAGAAAAAAGGAAAAACGGAAAAATTGGAAGGGGAAAAAAACAGTGTAGCACCGCCTCGGACACCCGGAGAGTGCGCTCTCCCTGACAGCCACCTACTCGGCCGTGGACTTCCTGGCGATGGGTTTTGGGGCTGGGGGGTTGTCGGTAGGGGGTTGGGAATCGGAGATCGTGATGATTTTGCTCGGTGGAGTCTTGGGGCGGTCGACGGCACCCACGCGTTTCGGTGGGGGGGAGTCCTAGGTCTCAGCATCGGTCCGGGTTCGAAGCGGGAGGTTGGGGATTGGGGACTGTAACGGTCCGGCTTGGCGGCGTCGTTGGGCGAACGGCGCCACCCACGCGTTTTGTTAAGGGGGAGTTTGAGCCCCGTCGTCGGTTCGGGTTCGAAGTGGGAGGGGGGGATTTAGGGAACTGGGACGGTACGGCTCGGCGGCGCCGTGGGGAGAGCGACGGCGCTCGCGCGTTTCCGGAGTCGTGGCCTCAGCGTCGGTCCGGCTTCGAGGTGTCGTTTGTGTTGTTTGGGCCGTCGGTTCGGTTGCTGCAGGATCGGGCTTTGTTTTTCTAATGTGAGGAGGCTCCCTGGTGCCTCAGCGTGCCCACCAAAAAGAAAAAAGGAAAAACGGAAAGATTGGAAAGGGAAAAAACAGTGTAGCACCGCCTCGGACACCCGGAGAGTGCGCTCTCACTGACAGCAACCTACTCGGCCGTGGACTTCGGAGATCGTGATGATCTTGCTCGGCGGTGTCTCGGGGCGGGCGGCGACACCCACGCGTTTTGGTAGGGGGGAGTTTTGGGTCTGGGCGTCGGTCCGGGTTCGAAGTGGGAGGTTGGGGGTCGGGGGACTGGAACGATCCGCCTGGGCGGCGCCGTGGGGCGAACGACGCCGCCCACGCGTTTGGTTAGGGGGGAGTTTGCGCCCCGGCTTCGGTCCGGGTTGGAAGTCGGAGGGGGGGATTCGGGACCGGAACGGTACGGCTCGGCGACTTCGTGGGGAGAGCGCCGGCACCCGCGCGTTTTTCCGGATTCGTGGCCTCGGCGTCGGTCCGGTTTGGAGGTGCGGGGTCGGTTGTTGGGGGATGGGGGTGGCCCGGCTAGGCGGTGTCGCGGGCCGGGTGAGGGCACCCGCGCGTTTTTCGGTTTCGGGCGGCGCCGTCGTCCCGTGGTCCCGGCGGCGGTCTCGGAGCGGCAGTCGTGTTCCGGCGTGCGTGCGGGATCGGGAGTTCGAGACGCGGGCGGGCGGCGCCGACGCGTTTTCGGGGTTTGTGTCTCGGCGTCGGTCCCGGTTCGGGGTGGGGTATCGGGGGGTCGGGGGTTGGGATGAACCCACTCGGCGGCGCCGTGGGGCGAACGGCGGCCCCCACGCGTTTTGGGAGTTTATGTCCCGGCGTCGTTCCGGGTTCGAGGTCGAGGGGGGACTTGGGGGGAAGGGGGAGGGGGTGAGGGGAGAATGAGGCCACTCAGCAGCGGCGCGCCTAAAACAGGTTGGGAATATTTTTAGAGGTACTTAGGTACATCATGAACAAGGGGATATAGTTGTTTTATGGTAACAAACCTTCTTAATTTTTATCTGATTTTATACTATTTGCTGTATAGCGAATGGATTATGGTAATATTTGTCGAATTTATTATAAATTATTGGCACTGTAAAACAGGTTGGGAATATTTTTAGAGGTACTTAGGTACATCATGAACAAGGTGATATAGTTGTTTTATGGTAACAAACCTTCTTAATTTTTATCTGATTTTATACTATTTGCTGTATAGCGAATGGATTATGGTAATATTTGTCGAATTTATTATAAATTATTGGCACTGTAAAACAGGTTGGGAATATTTTTAGAGGTACTTAGGTACATCATGAACAAGGGGATATAGTTGTTTTATGGTAACAAACCTTCTTAATTTTTATCTGATTTTATACTATTTGCTGTATAGCGAATGGATTATGGTAATATTTGTCGAATTTATTATAAATTATTGGCACTGTAAAACAGGTTGGGAATATTTTTAGAGGTACTTAGGTACATCATGAACAAGGGGATATAGTTGTTTTATGGTAACAAACCTTCTTAATTTTTATCTGATT
>NC_137819.1:7918553-7926053 GCF_963921795.1 Nannobrachium achirus | reverse complement strand
GTCGAATTTATTATAAATTATTGGCACTGTAAAACAGGTTGGGAATATTTTTAGAGGTACTTAGGTACATCATGAACAAGGTGATAAAGTTGTTTTATGGTAACAAACCTTCTTAATTTTTATCTGATTTTATACTATTTGCTGTATAGTGAATGGATTATGGTAATATTTGTCGAATTTATTATAAATTATTGGCACTGTAAAACAGGTTGGGAATATTTTTAGAGGTACTTAGGTACATCATGAACAAGGTGATATAGTTGTTTTATGGTAAAAAACCTTCTTAATTTTTATCTGATTTTATACTATTTGCTGTTTAGCGAATGGATTATGGTAATATTTGTCGAATTTATTATAAATTATTGGCACTGTAAAACAGGTTGGGAATATTTTTAGAGGTACTTAGGTACATCATGAACAAGGGGATATAGTTGTTTTATGGTAACAAACCTTCCTAATTTTTATCTGATTTTATACTATTTGCTGTTTAGCGAATGGATTATGGTAATATTTGTCGAATTTATTATAAATTATTGGCACTGTAAAACAGGTTGGGAATATTTTTAGAGGTACTTAGGTACATCATGAACAAGGGGATATAGTTGTTTTATGGTAACAAACCTTCCTAATTTTTATCTGATTTTATACTATTTGCTGTTTAGCGAATGGATTATGGTAATATTTGTCGAATTTATTATAAATTATTGGCACTGTAAAACAGGTTGGGAATATTTTTAGAGGTACTTAGGTACATCATGAACAAGGTGATAAAGTTGTTTTATGGTAACAAACCTTCTTAATTTTTATCTGATTTTATACTATTTGCTGTATAGTGAATGGATTATGGTAATATTTGTCGAATTTATTATAAATTATTGGCACTGTAAAACAGGTTGGGAATATTTTTAGAGGTACTTAGGTACATCATGAACAAGGGGATATAGTTGTTTTATGGTAACAAACCTTTCTAATTTTTATCTGATTTTATACTATTTGCTGTTTAGCGAATGGATTATGGTAATATTTGTCGAATTTATTATAAATTATTGGCACTGTAAAACAGGTTGGGAATATTTTTAGAGGTACTTAGGTACATCATGAACAAGGGGATATAGTTGTTTTATGGTAACAAACCTTCCTAATTTTTATCTGATTTTATACTATTTGCTGTTTAGCGAATGGATTATGGTAATATTTGTCGAATTTATTATAAATTATTGGCACTGTAAAACAGGTTGGGAATATTTTTAGAGGTACTTAGGTACATCATGAACAAGGTGATAAAGTTGTTTTATGGTAACAAACCTTCTTAATTTTTATCTGATTTTATACTATTTGCTGTATAGTGAATGGATTATGGTAATATTTGTCGAATTTATTATAAATTATTGGCACTGTAAAACAGGTTGGGAATATTTTTAGAGGTACTTAGGTACATCATGAACAAGGGGATATAGTTGTTTTATGGTAACAAACCTTTCTAATTTTTATCTGATTTTATACTATTTGCTGTTTAGCGAATGGATTATGGTAATATTTGTCGAATTTATTATAAATTATTGGCACTGTAAAACAGGTTGGGAATATTTTTAGAGGTACTTAGGTACATCATGAACAAGGGGATATAGTTGTTTTATGGTAACAAACCTTCTTAATTTGTATCTGATTTTATACTATTTGCTGTTTAGCGAATGGATTATGGTAATATTTGTCGAATTTATTATAAATTATTGGCACTGTAAAACAGGTTGGGAATATTTTTAGAGGTACTTAGGTACATCATGAACAAGGGGATATAGTTGTTTTATGGTAACAAACCTTCCTAATTTTTATCTGATTTTATACTATTTGCTGTTTAGCGAATGGATTATGGTAATATTTGTCGAATTTATTATAAATTATTGGCACTGTAAAACAGGTTGGGAATATTTTTAGAGGTACTTAGGTACATCATGAACAAGGGGATATAGTTGTTTTATGGTAACAAACCTTCCTAATTTTTATCTGATTTTATACTATTTGCTGTTTAGCGAATGGATTATGGTAATATTTGTCGAATTTATTATAAATTATTGGCACTGTAAAACAGGTTGGGAATATTTTTAGAGGTACTTAGGTACATCATGAACAAGGTGATATAGTTGTTTTATGGTAACAAACCTTCTTAATTTGTATCTGATTTTATACTATTTGCTGTATAGCGAATGGATTATGGTAATATTTGTCGAATTTATTATAAATTATTGGCACAGTAAAACAGGTTGGGAATATTTTTAGAGGTACTTAGGAACATCATGAACAAGGTGATATAGTTGTTTTATGGTAACAAATCTTCTTTATTTTTATCTGATTTTCATACTTTTGGCAATATAGCGAATGGTTTATGGTAACCCCCCCAGAGCCGGCCCTGTGTCTTCCGGGGGCCAGGGGGCCGAGTTACGGCCTTTTAGGCGGGCTGCAGTGGCGGCGTTCTGCCGCCAGGGGGCGCTCTATGCACAGCCGGCTCCGGGGCACAGAGGCGGACGCGTGGGTAACGGTCCCGTCTCTCCCAGTCGCTCCTAGCCCGAGTCATGGACGTTTTTGTGCGCTGCAGTGCCAGACACACACACACACACACACACACACACACACACACACACACACACACACACACACACACACACACACACACACACACACACACACACACACACACACACACACACACACACACACACACACAAACACACACACTTTGAACGCGAGTTTCAGTAGGGTGATCAACAGCACGATCAAAACAAGTTTTCTGAACTCTATATGTTCATCTGAGACTGTCTAGGTTTTTATATTACAAAAAACTGTGAAACAGCTCCCACAGTTTACCTGCCGCCACCACACACACACACACACACACACACACACACACACACACACACACACACACACACACACACACACACACACACACACACACACACACACACACACACACACGCAAAGGACTACAATGCATACAAGCCCCCAAATAAAAGCTCTCGGTACTTTGTGTGTCTTCCTTTGTCTTCACCTTGTGTCCTCACAGAATGCACAGCACAATATGTCCATAGATTCAGGGAAGCTTAATCCTGGTTATAAAATATTCCTCAATAACCGAATAGTCCTCATAGATTGATTGATTGATTGATTGATCGATCGATACTTTATTAACAGTTTGCAAAAAGTACAGTTGTATAATGCTAAAAGGAAAACAGAAAAGCCCTGAGGATTTGTTTCCATTGTGATCCTACAGTATCGCTCCTATGTATTCAATTCATCAAGAGTTTGTTGATTAATTGAATCAGACAAGCAGTTAGCAGGAGTATTAGTGTGATGTGTGACACATCTCAGTGTTTACAGTATGTTTCTTTCAAGTGGGATGAGAGATTTTCCAGACTACTATAAATGAGAAATTGTGTTGAGATATTGATTCTGAAGAAAAGAAGAGGCCGAACTGCTCATAGCAACGATGCAAAAATATTTTTGAACCAACGTTTTGAACTGATAGGTCTACTTTAGCAATATTCTTCAGGAATATTATGAATATTGTCATGTTATTGTCATCAGAAAAGTCACACAAATTCACACCTACAAGCAGGCAGATGTCTTAAATGTCTTAAAGGTCTAATAGAAACCTTTCTGCATGTAACTGAATGTGCCTCTATCGTGTATGACAGCTTTTTACTTCCTCCCCGTTGTCTCATCACAGGAAGTGGGAGCAACAGAAAACCAGTTTGACTTTGAGCAGTTTTATAAATTGCACAACCTCATAATGTTTACAGAACAGACACAAGTGAGTTAAAAAGCACTTCTTGCTGCTGCTACTGTATTTTAATGTAATGTTTTGGCCCACCCAATGCTTGCTATTGTATCATTCACATTCATGCTATCGTTCTTCAATCTCAGATCGTGAAGGAGTCTGAATTCATCAAGGGGTACGTTTCTATTTTTTCCCCAGGCAATTTTCAGATTTATTGTGAATTGTTGTGTGCTTAGTAGTCTTTAATATGAAAATGACATTAATGAAAGACAAATGGCAATAGAATACACAGTGTGTACACAATTGCAACAACCTTTGCGACCTGTGTATTTTCTATATTGCAGTAGCACATGTAAGCCTGATTCCACAGAGCTTCTGCTTCTCCATGACTTCCAAACATTTCTCCATCAGAAGGAGGTAAAGGAACCATCTATTGCAACTTCTTTAATTTTCATTTATGGAAATTATTAGATATTTTCATTTTATTTACGAAATACTTTAGAAAAATGTTGGAATTGTTTTTGAATTGATAAAAGTTTTAGATCTTTTTTTTAATCTTTTGAAATCTGTTTGCCTTTGTTCTCTGTCTGTCACATCGCTCATTCACTCACACACTTACACGCATGCACTAGCACCCATGCACACACACCCTACTAATAGACGACCAAATGTCTGTCTGTCCGATCAAATTTGGTGATAACTGACATCATTGATACCGCCGCCTGTACTGCGCCGTGGTAACAGTCGCATGCTGAAACAGTACCAAAATTTGGATTTGCAGGGTTCCCACACATCTTTACCAATTCATTTTCCAAACTTTTCCAAAACCTTTCCAGAATATTTAACTCGATTTCCAGGACTATATAAAAATAATTCAGCTCAATAACGAGTCGCTTACTCCTATGTGCAATGCCCAAAGACAGGGATTGTATGCCAGTGGTTCTTAACCTTTTCAGGCCGTGACCCCCGAAATAATCATATTTGAACTGGGGACCCCCCACCCCGACGAGCACTAAGAGTTGAGGAATTTTGTATAACACAGTTTTATTGTGAAAATAGACGATCTACATGCATGTAGATCGGCTATTTTCACAATTTCTGCCTCTAATATTTGACAATTTGGCCAATGTTGAATTTGTCATTTCAGAGGTATTAACAAAATCAATAAACAAAGACAATGCATAGCTATTTTTTCCAGGACCTTCCAGGACCCTTGATCAATTCCAAAACTTTTCCAGTACTGGAAAAATATTTTTAAATTTTCAAAATATTTCCAGGAATTTCATGACCGTGGGAACCCTATTTGTTATGTCCATGAATTGAATACCAAGGACCTCCGACGTAAATAAGACCGTAAAAGGTCTTATTTGGGGCGTTCCTTTTAGGCAGGGTGCTTAACTGTACTTGTACTGTAGGCCTACTATTCTTTTTTTTTATTGAATATACTTGTACAGTTTTTGTCTATAAAATATTCAATCAATCAATCAAACTGATTTGTCTAGATTGGATCCCTCATATACTCTGCACACCCCATAACCCAAACTGCACATACTGTAATTCTGAGCACATTATGTTCGAACGGGCAAAGACTAGTTTCATTCTAATTATGTCATTTCTAACTCCCCCCTCCGCTCTCTCGTTGTATCTGTGTCTATCTCCCTTCCTCATCCTCCAGGAGTTGAAGGCCAGTGATGAGAACATATTCGGAGAGCTGATGACATTAATAGATGACACCACAAGGGGTCGCCCAGAAACCTGCACGCAGTGGAGTGACAGTCTCTGCCAGGAGGTACGCCCCTATAATAACACTTAACTGTCTGGCGCAGTAACATCAAACTGTTTCAAAACAAGCCACAACTTAACTTTGGCTGTGCTTGTTTACAAGTGATATAGAGTCAGTCTAACGTTTGATTCTGTGGTCCGTTAGCTAAAGTATGTCACTTGTACCATAGGAACAATGATTTCATAACTAAGGAGTCACAACTTAACTGTATGCACATGCATGTGCGGGAGTATATTAACACATTCATGTGGTAATCAAACATGGGCTTGAATGCTCTCTCTGCATCTCTGTGTGTGTGTGTGTGTGTGTGTGTGTGTGTGTGTGTGTGTGTGTGTGTGTGTGTGTGTGTGTGTGTTTGTGTGTGTGTGTGTGTGTGTGTGTGTGTGTGTGTGTGTGTGTGTGTGTGTGTGTGTGTGTGTGTGTGTGTGTGTGTGTGTGTGTGTGTGTCTCTCTCTCTCACTATTAAATCTTCATTTATCAATCTGACACAGAAACCAACGCAGATTTGAATACAGAATTTGGGGTATGGGTGGGTTCAAAGTGTGTGAGGGGAATCACTCAGGGTCTTTAAAGCACTCATCGTGTAGGCTACTATGTAATGATATGTATTCCCAGTTTGTCACATCACAGAATAATGTGTTGGTCCAAAGTTGTGAAAATAAATTGCAGATCTGTCTCTTTCACTCACATTTTTTAAGTTTCCTGTTTTCCAAGGAGAACTCCATTTGGGACGAGAAGTTCTCAGTTCTCAGCCACCAGGACATGAACAATCCTCTGTCTCATTAATGGATAAACTCCTCGCACAACACGTAAGTACAATCACACACGCGCGCGTGCACACACACACAGAACGTGCATATGCTCCTTCTAGTCCCAGCCTTTATCTCTCCCCCCCCCAGTACAGTTTTCTTATTAACTTATCATCATTTTATATTTTCAAATATCCATGAAGTATAAATAATGTGAGATCTAAGTTTGCAAAAAATAATAACGTCTGCACACTATTTTTGGATTCTGACCTCTGCCCAGCATCTGATTATTAGTGAGTGGATGTGTGTGCTTTATTGTTTGTATTTATCTCAGTTTGAACATGTTCCTTGTGTTGGTGTGTTGATCCTGTCTTCAAGGTACCTGACAGGTGACCAGCTTTGCAGCAAGTCGTCCACAGAAGCCTACATACGCTGCCTGCGCCTTGGATGTCGCTGCATAGAGTGTCAGTGGAATGCAAAAAAAAAATGTTTACATTTCTGTAAAATGTTTGTATTGCTCCCCCTTCATTCAATTATACCTAAGACATGAATCATAAACAGATTTATGATTCATGTCCTACATGAGAGTACACAATGCCTCAGTTTACAGTTTACAGTTTAGGCATTTAGCAGACGCTTTTAATCTAAAGCGACTTACAATAAGCAGATACAACATCACAATAATAAACAAGATAATATGTCAGTACATTAACAGCAATATAACAATGTAAATGGATATCTATCTAGAGAAAACACAATATAATCAAAGTTCTAAAAAAAACAAAAAAAACAAATGCTAACTAGCTTCATGTATGGTCATTGATTTTACTGTAGTGCTAAGGGTTTAGGTGGAGTCTGAAAAGGTGAGTCTTCAGTCCACGGCGATAGCTAGCGAGTGAGTCTGTTGTTCTAAGTGCGACAGGGAGTTTATTCCACAACTTGGGAGCCAGGAGGGCAAACTGTCTCGGACGAGTGGATTTTTGCCCTGGAGTTTTTAGCGAGGGTTCTGTCAGCATCCCTGTGTTGGCTGATCTAAGTGAACGGGTGGGGGTGTAGGGGTTGATCAGGTTTTGCAGGTATGGAGGAGCCATACCTTTGGCTGCTTTGAAGGTCAGCATCAGTGTTTTGTATTCAATGCGGGCCGCAACCGGGAGCCAGTGGAGGCTGCGGAGAAGGGGAGAGACATGTGAGAA
>NC_137819.1:7808553-7916053 GCF_963921795.1 Nannobrachium achirus | reverse complement strand
AATACTGTATATTTAAAACCTTGACAAGACCTTGAATAGAAAGAAATTCCTGTTTGCTTTTATGCAGTTTTTTTTTACATATTGACATCAAAACTGGACTGAAATGTTATGACCAAAGCAGGTCAGGAATTTCAGGGAGGCCATGAAGGCCATGGACGTTGTTGCCCCTCAGTTTGGCCTTGTGCTCCTCCAAAAAATGGCATGGCCTGAGGCCACAGTGGCCTGAGGATCAGATTGTAAATACCCATTTATTTATTTCACAGCAGATATTCTACATATAAAAGTGTTACCTTTAAATTCAATTAATTCTTTCAATGGATTAAAATCTTGTTTTATTTGATGGCCATCCTACCTTGGCATTTGGCCTTTGTGCCCTCAAAGATGGAAAGATGGTTCAGAGTCTTGCCAAGTGGCCTTGCCCCTAAAATGATGAAATTCCAGGCCTGGACCACAGTTCTACTCAGGGATTCATAATCATTGCAGCTCTTTCTTGTTTCAAATCTCTTTTATTGATTTTCAATAATAGTCACCAATAACATAAGAAGACAGTAAAACAGTGAAAAGTTCAAACACAAGAAAATGAAAAAGACACATACAAACCTCCACTCTTTCACCTCATTACTTATGAATCTTTTAATGTTCAAAAGGTGGTTTATCATTCATGCACAGTATCATATACTACTAAAGTATGGGTTTCTCGTGCAGCTGTTGTAGTCGGGTGAAGGGGTACTCAGTCGGTTTAAGAAATCTGTAGAAAGTGGGTAGTGAAACCAAAACAGTTTGATAATAACCACTGCCATAACAGAATGAAACAAGTGAGGCTTCTGTATTTTCTCTGCAGCGTTGGAACACACACTACTGTATGATCTCAAATGGAAAACTGTATTATGCAGAGGAGGAGGACAAACCTGAAGACCCCAGAGAGGTAAAGCAGTGAGGGGGATATCTCATCTTTCATCATAAATGGTAAATGGTGCATTTATATAGCGCTTTTATCCAAAGCGCTTTACAGAGATTGTGCATTACATTCACCCATTCACACACACATTCATACACCGGTAGCGGAGGAAACCATGCAAGGCACCAACCTGCTCACCGGGAGCAATTAGGGGTTCAGAGTCTTGCCCAAGGACCCTTCGACATTAACAACCCATTTAGTGCTCCAGACATGAACGGGTTAAATGTCCAGCGTGCCGCCCGCAGGATCCCATACGCATCCATTGTCTTATTTTGAAGGCCAGAAGTCCATTGCGTAAACACTTCCGGTTTGACGTCATGACGTCATTCACCGGAAGCGATCGTCATCAACATGTGGTTGTGTAATGGCGGATCGTTGCCTTTCAACATGTGTTTTATTAGCGAGAATCTAATGCCATCCTTGGCTTTAAAAGTGTTGTTTGGAGAAAATGGACATTAAAGATGCGATTCCCCGTCGGCCTCCATGTTATGGGATTACTATTTTGTGCACGTGGATCCGTGATGATGATGAATCGGCAAGGCCGATCGTGTCAGGACCTTCCGCCGGGCTACAGGGTAGGAGAACCGGCGTTACTCCATATACAGTACTTTTCGCGAGTATACTCGGGATCGGCACTCTAAATACTCAAGTATTTTTCACGAGTATTCTCGGGATCGGCTACAAATGAGTTAACACAGGGGGAGCCCGGATTCGAACTGGGAACCCTTCGGGAACCCTTCGTGCTCTAATAACGGTTTCACTACCCCTGAGCTACCCCCTATATTGGATCAATTATCAAAACTCTTTTCTTCACAGAAAATTCCTGAGTATCTGTTTAATTGTTAAGAGTAAAAGTAAAACACCAACTTCCTACCTATCTCTTATACATTTCAGCGCCACCGCTGGGAGCCGTGGTTCCACGGCCGTGTGCCAGAGGGCAGGCAGAGGGGCTGAGAGGCTGCTCCAGGAGTCTGGAGGCAGAGATGGAGCCTTCTTGGTCCGAGAGAGTGACACATCTGTCTCAGACTACACTCTCTCATTCTGGTACCAAGTCTGCACAATAACACATTTCATCAACACACAGGGCTGTATTAATGTCAAACTGGGCCCTAGGCACAGGCTGATTATTTGTGTTCATAGTCATGTTCCCATAGGTGCAGTGGGCGTGTCCATCGCTGTCATATTCACTCTGGTCCAGAGGGATACAACCTGACGCCTAAACGTTACTTCCCAGACATCTACACTCTGATCCAGTATTATCAAGACATCCCCATGGTGTACCCAGAGTTCCAACTGTGTCTCACAGATGCCATGCCTCAGTCTGATCCTCATCTGAAAGAGGGGTAAGTCTTATGTAACCACACGCACATGAACTGATCGACGCGCGCGCACACACACACACACACACACACACACACACACACACACACACACACACACACACACACACACACACACACACACACACACACACACACACACACACACACACACACACACAAAAGAGTTGGCCAAACTGGTGGAGTTAGCTGGTTTGGCAGACAGTGTGGAGTTAGGAGGTTTTGTTCCAATCACTTTTTACTACTTTCCATTGGTTCAATATTTGTTTAACCAACTCAGATGTAAAGGGTGTTCAATAGCCCTGATTTATGCCAAAGAATCAAAAACTTCAAAAATTGAGTTAAGAGGTTTTGACCAGACAGTGACGATGTACAACAGTCATACACCCACTCTCGCATACAAACCTGCATTTAGGTGTTTCTGGTTTTGCAGCTGGTTCTACAGTAACCTGAGCAGAGGCCAGGCGGAGGAATACCTGATGACAATCCCCAGAGATGGAGCTTTCCTCATCAGACAGAGAGAGGGAGAGACAGACTCCTTTGCCATCACCTTCAGGTACAGTCAGTGGTACATTATTATGACACAATACATTCAACCCTGAGAACCTTTTGAGTGAGTCTGTCAGTAGATGATACACATTCACAGTGTGTGTAGCTCATAGAACTATAACCTACTTAAAGCCTTATTCAGCTGGCCATTTATTAATCTTCTCCCAGTACAAAACAGAACTTTTTAAAATACCTTTAACCACTTAAGCTCTATTCAATTCCATACAGTATGTTGGATATTCAAAAATAGCTGATCTATAAGCTTACAACACGTTGCATTGTGAGCGATCTTCTAAACATGGTGCAAAGTTTGGGGACATTTTCCCCTGCAATGACATGCCCAAAATATCACCTTAATTACATTGCTTTCAATCAGTTATAACAAATTAAAGAAAGTGAGCATATGCTTTTTAACTGTATATTATCTTATAATATATGTTGTTGTGACTATTCCATTGGTACATTCACAACAAATGTGACACAGTATTAATCACTCAAGTAGTACAAATAACAATGTAATTTAGGGTTAGAGTTATATTAGAGTCATATTTCGACTCTTGTTGTCGCTCAGAGGAGAAGCTAAGGTGAAACACTGTCGCATTCATTTACCGCCTGGGCTCCACCATGGAGTTTGACAGTCTGGTGGAGCTGGTCAACTATTTCAGGAAAAGGCCACTGTAGAAAAACCAAAACCAAACTACGTTACCCAGTCACCCCTGCACTGGTGGAACGCTTCAGCACGGTGAGTGCAGTATGCAGGAGGAGGGAGGATGCATGCTAGACACAGTTTGAGGAACTACTTGGCCTATTTCTCACCTAAATGCATTAGTCATTTAAAAAACAAGCTGCTAGAGATGATTATCGGGTGTAACTTCTCCTTCTTGTCTTTGAGCTCCCCACCCAGACACAGCTGCTCATACACATTATAACTGTCATAACACATTATAAAGCAATCGTGAAACACTATAAACTTTCATAATGACAATTATAAGGTCAAGTGTCATAATACTGGTCATCCCGACGTTTTTTTTAGTTTTTGGCTAGGATCATACTGTAGTGTAGTGTAATATAATTATCATAGTTCTAATACATTGTAATAATTTTATAATGCATTGTAATTATTATATAGCATTATAGTGTGATTATGAGGTTGGGCACTTTAAGAAAGGGGAAATAAGCTGTATGTGAGCTCCCCAGCGGGGCACAGCTGTTCACAATGAATCGTGGGGCTCTCGCACAACTTACTATTTTATTTATTTATTTTGAGTTTCACCCATAATAACTCAGACACTCACATTTTATTGCATTTGGCAAATAGCCGCATTGCAGACCTCTCACCCACAACTGCTGATCTGTCCCTGTAGGAGAAGGACTGTGCTTCTCTCTATGACACAACATATGTGGCCCCCAATGAAACCGAGCCGTCACTGGTATGTACACAACAGTGACTGATGGTGCTGCACCATGCATTTAATTATACATTTCTATTCTCCTCTTGAGTGTCTCTCTCTCTGTGTGTGTGTGTGTGTGTGTGTGTGTGTGTGTGTGTGTGTGTGTGTGTGTGTGTGTGTGTGTGTGTGTGTGTGTGTGTGTGTGTGTGTGTGCCGGCCGTGTTCTAGTCTCCAAATACTTTCAGAGCCCTGTACTCCTATCAGGCCCAGAGGTCAGATGAGCTCAGCTTCAGGAAAGGAGATCTGATACACAACGTGTCCAAAGACACTGAAGGATGGTGAGGCCACACATACCGTACTCACTCAGCAGCGCACTGTATTCCAGTAGTACCGAGATCTCTTTGCTGACTATGTCATGATGCTTTACTGTGAGGTGATGCTCAACCTCTGAGCCAGTTGCCTGTATCTCGTGACAGTTGTCTATGATGTAACTATGAAATATAAATGCAAATTTGGGCAAGGTTTCACCCTTGCCCAATTAATCCTTTGGCTTCCATTGTAAAATTTAAATTAAATATTTAAAAAAATTACAAAACATGTGAAAGATTGGTGCCTTAGCGGCCTACTAACATCGCACACTAAAGATTTGGCATCGATTGTTCCGGCAGTTTGTGAGACTCACAGAACACTCACAAAGTACAATAGAGGCGGCCTGCCTGCCTACTGCAGAGACAAGGCATGAAAATACGCATGAAGATGTGGACATCCTCGCTGCCATTACCTTATTATCTTGACATGAGTTGCACTTCATGTGCTGGCAGAGCATCCGCCACTTCAGAGCAGCACCAGTATAGTCTGAGACCCATGTCATTTTCGGGTTTCTGATCGGGTCAGGAGCTGAAATAACTTTACGTCATGTTGTAGTTTAATGTTGTAGTCATCAGGCGAACCACAAGCCCGGAAAGCTGCAGCTGTTTTTCCCATCGAACTACATAAAGGAAGTGTCCAACAATGCCATGTCTGAGAATAAACAAAAGGTATACTGTACATTTGAACTTAATTGATAGATTGATATGAATTTAACTACACCCTCATTAACCTCTTAAGCCCTATTTTATATTTTGTAGATCTACAATCTCGCAATGTGTTGCATCACGACACGTTGTAAGCCTTCAACAAACATGTTGACATATTTGTGCTGTGTAATTAAACCAGGAAGATCATAACCCACTGAGTACGCTCTGTCAAGGTGTGGTGGACGTCACTAAGTGTAAGGTCCAACGTGTACCCAACTGTGAGTATATCTCTGTCTCATGCTATGAACATTATCAACATTATGTTTATAATATGTATTATTCATAACACATAGTCAGTCACAGTCTAAATTCATTTGAATTGTATGCAATAACATAATGCAGTATTTATGAGTGCTTATAATGCATTATAAGTATGTTTAAAATGATGATTATATATGAGGGCTTCATAGGAAGTGTTACCCTTCTCTAACTTGACCTTCCTTCCTTCCTTCCTTCCTTCCTTCCTTCTCTCTCCAGTGAAGAACAGGAAGGATCATGTGATGACTCTGCAGGACGTGGAGAATGACAGTCTGCAGTTTGACTTGGCAGCAGACTCAGTGGAGGAGCTTTATGAATGGTACCAGGTGGTCTTGTACCATTCCTATGAGCAGCAGCTAATACGTGAAAATGAGGCTAGTATTTAATATCATTCCTATGACCAGCAGTTATTATGTGAACATGAAGCTAGTATTTATCATTCCTATTACCAGCAGTTAATATGTGAACATGTATATATGTGGCTAGTATTACATATCCTATATCCACCATCACGTCATTTGTGGCATTTTTGCACCGTGACATTTGAATTCACATGTTTTTGCGTCTTTATATTGATTTTAGCCAAACGGTGGAATGAACTCCCCATTGCGATTATAACTGCAGACTCCCTCCATGCCTTCTGCCGTAATCTGAAGACTCACCTCTTCAGACTCCACCTTAGCCCATAGCACTTACTGTAGCACTTGCCATAGCCTTGATGACCTTGCAGGTTTATGCAAAGGCTAAATGTAATTAGATAGCATGTTATGTAGATTGATGCCAGGTCATTTATATTGTGTCAAAATTGATACTGATTGATGTTTTGGTTATTCTACTGTTAGACTGACGATTCTAGATGACTTGGTTCAGTTTCAGGCCATTATTTTAAGTCACCTTAAAATATTTTAAGGATTTTAGCTGGAATAGATTATCAGCTAGTTTTCAATGCCGTATACGTACAGTAGTATTAGCATCTGTAATGTTTTGAAATCTCCAGTGTAATCTGTAATGCATTTGTAAATTAGTAATATGTCATTGATTCCAATGTATCGATACAGTTCATAGGATAGTAGAAGACTGCTATGTGAAATAGTTTTTTGTATTATTTTTCTTATTTAAAATGTCCTTTTTATTTTAACAGGACAAAGGGAGTACAGCAAAGAAAAGGCTGTCTTTATAACAAAGGATTCAACATAGCAGTCCTCTACATTTTGTTGAGGTGCTTTACTTTTATTGAGCTGCTGTTTATTTCGTCCATGTGTGGCTCTATATATTAATTGTGCATTATGGTTCAAGGTCTTCAAAAACCTTAATAATAATTCATGAAAAAGAAACTAGACGGAGCTGGACAGCACATCAATATTATTGTTATCATGATAAGACTATGAAATTGTCTGGGATTTGTGATATTGTAATATTGTGAAATAATAATAATTGTTGTTTCATCGCTCTGGATTAAGAGCGTCTGCCAAATACCTAAATTGTAAAATTGTAAAGGCTGCATTCCGGTAAACTGCTTACCTGACTGTTATTTCCCTATAGTCTTGTAGTTATTATGTAGGCATTAATGATGATTATTTTGCAAAAAATATCATTGTGTAAATATTATGTGAATGGACCAACTGTCTTCCCCACAATATCTTACCAGTATAGTCTTTGTCAGAGATGTTATGCTAACAGGAAGTGGTTGCTTTGTTGTGTCCAACTTCAGCAACTTTACAAGAAGACCGAGACGGCCAAGGAGATGTCAGACCTGATGGTCTACTGTCAGTCCCACAGCAAGGACAAAGACAAGTTTGGCACACACACACACACACACACACACACACACACACACACACACACACACACACACACACACACACACACACACACACACACACACACACACATACACACACACACACACGCACGCACGCACACACACACGCACACGCACAGCCCTCTAACAACCAGTCTGTGAGTATAAGTCCTAGGCTTCCAAATATAAAAACAAATTGTCTGCACCTGTAGCTCTGAGATAGCATGTAGAAGTGGGTGGTATTTAAAGACCCTGGCCATGAAAGCTTCTTCTAATACAAAAAATACATTAAATTAGCAAAACACCCCGAATACATACTAAAATACACACAATTGGTCTCATCTGTAGGTGAAATGACCAGGATCACTCACAGCGAGGTCCGCTCCTTCGCCGAGACCGAAGTTCCAGGGAACATAGGCACCCTGCATAGAAAGAAAAAATCAAACCTTGGTTCGAAGTGGAGCTGTGAATTTGAGCACTTCCAGATCTATGTTTTTGATTCTATGTGTTCCCCCCCTGTGTATGTGTGTGTGTGTGCGTGTGCGTGTGCGTGTGTGTGTGTGTGTGCCTGGCCTGGCCTGGCCTTAAAACAGCGCCCCTCCCTTAACATGTGTGGTCATAAAAGGTACTGTTCGAACTGAACGAAACAACCTTTTCCCACTAGACGGGACAAAAGCTGAAAGCTGTGCACTGGGAGCTCATGTGCTTTGCACACGGCTCCAAAAAGAAGAGAGAGAGAAGGACCAGAAAGGCTTCCTGCAGAACAACCACACAGGGCTGAGTAGGATCTACCCTAGAGGAAATCGTGTGGACTCCTCCAACTATGACCCTTACCCTATTTGGGCCGCTGGTTGCCACATGGTGGCGCTGAACTGATGCGATATGATTCACAATACTTCGCGATACACCCCTGGTCCTTACGATGCGATACGATTCACGATTCGGTGCGATTCAAAACAATGCAAAGGATTTATATTAAAGCCCATGTAAATTTCCCCTCCAAAAAATTACAAAAAATGCATTACATTTAATTTCCAAACAATTTATTGTTTCACTGTAGTACTAGGCTCTGTCTAACAACCCAACTTATTGAAATCTGGGAGAACACTCCTTGCTGGCTGGTAGAATTGTTTGATTAATACTATGGTATATCATTATTATATATCATTACATCCTCAACAGGTGGTCAGGGACCCCTAGGGTCCTCAGAGTTATGTGAGGCGGCCAAATATTAATAGTTAGTTTTTACAGTAACCAATTGAACCCTAGCAAGTAGCAACCCTATAGGGGAACATTAGGCAATACACTAACACTTATAATAATAATATAATATAATAATTCATGGATTATAATGAATAACATAAATCCATCATATTAATAGAAATGATAATGTGTGAACAAATAAACACAACATAGTAATGTATTAATGTCACTGATGATATAGTGCTGTCAAACAAGTCTCTGACAAGTTTTAATCTATAACAGTTTTATATATAGCCTACAGTAGTCTAACATAGCTTACAGTGGGGGTCCCTGCTTGATCTCATTCTTCTCAGTTAAGGATCCTTGACCTGTATTATTCTTATATTGTATGAATATAATCTAGGATTTTGCCATTTCTAGCCAAAATGTTTTAAAACGTAGATATTTGAGTCACAACGCAACGCGTTGTGAGCTTGTAGGTCTGCTATTAGGTGCGTGCGCGACACCGTCGAGCTGCCAAGTATAAATCAGGCTCCAGACTCAAGTAACAGTAACAAGTTGTGAAACAGTATCAAATACTTTGTTTTAATCGCTAGCTGCACGCCCAGTATCGTTGTTGTAGTTCATACTGTACGTGTGTGTAGTTAAAGCGCGGAAGCTTCTGCTTTGTTTAAATCAATTCCATCGAAGACTCGACAAGAAGAACAAACGGGTGTGGAATGTGGATCATAATATCACACAGCGTACTCCAGTCCAGTGACACAACAACGGATCACATCAGCGAACATTGGACAGGGATGTTATAAAGCTAAATGTGGTACTGATAGTAAAATATGTTATTGTTGTTTAACATGGTATAGATACCATTTTCAGTGTCAATGTCATGATGTTTTGAACAACTAACTAACGCAGGAGAATGACCACTGAGAGATGCCAATCAGGTCATTATGTACAGGACACAGGATAACAAAACGCCAAACATACTATCTGCCCTTACGACTGGTGCCTGTAACACGAAAACATCTGATATCCATTGCTCTACTGTACTTGTCATGTTTAACTTTGTCCAATCAGAATGTGACTAATGTATTCTGTAAATCCATATATCTGTGAAATCATTATGCTTGTGACTCAGAGAGATACTATGGGTGAAAATGCTCTATACTGTACTTACTTGTACAGTACTTTGAACTCTGACTAAACTTCAACACAAAACGCATATTCCCTGGTGTGGACATTCATCATTTCTTGTGTGTGGAGTACTTTATTATGGTTGGGGAAAACTGGTTTATCCATATGGAATATGATCCAAAATTCCATCAAATGGCCCATTCGATTGCCGGATTAGCTCCGAGGAGATATTGGGGACTCAACTTTGTTGGACTCATTTTGTCTCCCCCGCTGCTAGAACCAGTTAACAACCAGCCGAGGATATTATCAGATGTTTCCCCTGACTCCCACGGATTATCACTGAAAGGACTCTCTCCCACATGTTTTTTTCCTCCTGCGCGCGGAGAAATTACCATGGGACGTCTATTCCGCCAGCTGAGGTGGCAAGCAAACTAGCTTTTATTTCATCCTCCACCTACCCGACCAGCTGCAAAATGGGAAATGCACAGGGAGGCAGAAAACACCTGCCGAAATCTAAACAACCTTTTTACAAACGGAACAACACCTTTGAGTTTGAAGAAATGAAACAGGTTGTTTCTAGGTGCCCCACAATTGCACCATTTTTGCCCATATGGAGAAAGGAATTCGGATATGATGACTCTCTCCCACATCAACATATCGATAAAATCTCACAACGGTCTGAAGAAAGCCGAAATGGAGGCAGCCAGGGTTGGCTCTGGCACAGCGTTCCACACCAGGGACCGGACACAGTTTCTCTCACAGAGACTTGAGAGGCGGGCTTCATTCTCACACACTGTCCTAATTCAACAGAACCCAGGTCATACGTTTATACCTGCTGTCTTAAGAGTCTAGCTAGCTCTTAACACAGCTGCGTTTTTATTGTTTAATGTTTTTAGTCTATTGTTTCGTCGCTTTTTGAAGACCTCACAGCCGTTGGTCCGGAACTGTGGGTCTTACGTTGGCAGCACAAAACTTCATTTTATTAAGATTTGCATTCATCCTGAAGTTAGTCAAGTCTCCTGAGTTGCACTACAACAGAAGTTGTTCTTACTCCTTCTGTTGTGAATTAAGTCAAGTCAGGATTTCACCGCCAGACCAGCATTCTGTTTCCTGGTTCTGTAGGAAGTTTTGGCCAGTGCATAAGACCGACACAGCTGGTTTTCAGCTATCTTATTTAACCAGATTACTGAGAAGTTATGGTTATTTGATCATGTTACGCTTACACGTCTTTGTTTTAGTCTTATTATTATTTTTAATTCCGTCTCAGTCCAGATGAGATGTTGAATACAGGAGCTTTTTTATCTCAGCGCTCCCAAGAACATTTTTAAGAAACATGACCATTCAAGCTAAAAAAAGCCCCCTGCTCCGAGAAGCAGTGTTTTTATCGTGTAAAACCTGGACCCACACAGATGAGATGTTAATACCCTCTGACCCAATCATTTCCTGGAACATTTCAATGGATATGTGCGGAGCTGCGGAGAAATCGGACATTATTTGCCACTGGATGCCTTTCACTCACAACGCGATGGGACGCGTTGTGAGCTTGTAGATCTGCTACGACATTGCCACTGGATGCCACTCAAGATGAAATCGGATATTATTGCCACTGGATGCCCCTCAAGATGCTGAAGGGCTCGACAATGCCCCCCCCAGCCGAACCTGGCTGGCACTGCCTTTCACAACGCGATGGGACGCGTTGTGAGCTTGTAGATCTGCTACGCGACTTTCTGGATTACAATGTCCCGAAAAGAACAAACACTCTTTTGACCTGGGGGACGTCCAGATGGTACTATATTTTGTTTACTTTTGACTAAGTACGACTTCTGAAAAAAAAGAAATCAAGTTCTGACTGACAAACCCTTTTATTAGTGTTAAATTTATGATATATATTGTCTGTCTAATCCTCTCTAATCCCATTTTCCTTCCCTGGTTACATTTCGGTTTGTCTATTATGAAAAAAAAGGGAAACTAAAAAATCAAACCAAGGTGAAGTGAGCAGTGCTACGGAATTCATGTGCTTATCTTCAGAAGCGGCGATTGTGTGCTGAGCGCCTCACAGTAAAATACATTTCTACTAATTACCCATCAACCCATGTGTCGGCAGTGTGTCAGGAGGGGAGACAACAACAAAACAAAATGAACAGAAAGAAAGCAAGTGGGGCGCAAAACAAGAGGAAGAAGGAAGAAAGGGCAAAAAAATTGGAATCATATATCATATCCAAAATTGACATCTTTTTTTACCGGTGGCGCTGCCGCAGCGGCCGCGCGCGCCAGCCCCGAGTCTAATGTTACCAGTACCAGTGACGGTCCGGCGGGTCCGCGATCCGGGGATGATGATTCAGATCATGGGGAAATGGAGCAGGATCCACAGCCACCTGCCGAGCCTGCCCAGGACGAAGTGGTGGTGGCTGGCTCTTCTGGAGCGCAAGCTGCTGGAACGCAGCAGCCCGAAGCCGTAAGTGAAAATGATGATGATGATGATGATGATCATGAAGTGATTGAGCCCATGGAGGGCGAGGGCGAAAAAGACAGTGACAGTGAGACAGAGACTGCAGAGGTCATTTTATCTCTATCTGATGACCCCACATTGTGGCCAAAACGAATCACTGACTCTGTCAGGACAGAGCTCGTTAAAAGAGGCCCAGAGCAAATTATGGAATATAGTTTCCCACAAAATACTGAGTCCCCTCCTCGGCGATTTCACAAAAATTACTATTTCATTACACTCAATAATGGAGAACAAATAAAGAGAACGTGGCTAATGTACTCAAAATCTGAGGATAGGGTTTTCTGTTTTTGTTGCTTGCTTTTCGGGAAACGTGACATGATGGGGGGGGGGGGGGGGGGTGGACGGACATGGGGGGGGCGCATCATAGGTACACTGCCCAGAGCGTCAGAGCCTGTTCCCCCGGGCCTGCTTATCTTGCTTAAATGCTGCTAGCTTGCTGGCTTGCCCGCGCTCGCTTGACCGATGCTTACATTTTGGTTTATGGTTTATTATTGTTTATTTTGAAAAAAAAAAACTATGAGGGGATTGCTGGAATTGCTCGATAATCTATGTTTTTATTTCATTTTTCTTATTTTCACCTTGAGAGGCCACGAGCCGCTTCTCAGTCTCAGGGTGCCTATTTCAGTTTCTGTGTGACCTTGCTCTCTCTCTCTCCCTCTCTCAAAAGGGCTCTCTTATTATGACTAAATCCACTTGCCTTCCAAGTCCAATCTAGGACTGATAACAACCAACGTTTGGGTTTATTTCAATATGTTTCTATGTGATGCTCCTAATAACACATCTTTTATGATATTTTATTCCAGCTTGTTTTGTCTTCCCACCACTCAAAAGGGGTTTCATTCACTCTTGTTACGACCCCTAATGCCTTGTCTTTTTCATTCCAATTTATTACTCAAATAACAACCAACGCTTGGGATATATTTGAATCTGTTTCCATGCCCCTAATGTCTTAAGTATTTTTTTTTTCATCAATGACAGGATTATTTTTGCTTTATTTATTTCATTTTATGGGACAGGACGGACTTGACTTTGGACTAACTAACTGATTATCAGCAGATCAGGTGACTGACTGACTGACTGATGACTTTATTTTATTTTAACCAGTTTCTCCTGTCCTCCTGTTTTGTCGTGAAAAACACTATTTCCTGTAACAACTGAACGCTGGCTGACTTGTTGAGATTGTTTCATTCCTTTCAGAACATAAAGGGGAAAAAAAAAACTACTGATAAGCCCTACTCTCATCTGTCCCTCACTCCCTCACTCCCTTGCACGTTTACCAGAATCAGAGGGTTTGCCTGGTTCTGAAGAATTTGGACATAGCCACCGGTGGTCACGGTTGATGCTAGTCCCCAGTTGGTGTTATTAACAGAAGATTTCATTAAGTCCACAGAATCAGATGTTGTTCCTGTTTCTAAAAAAAAGGGTAAAAGACAGAGGTTTTTCCTGTCTTTGGAGGAGAAGTGGACTTATTTTGATCCAGACAGAGGTTTTTCCTGTCTTTGGAGGATTCCCAGTACAGAGGTTTTGCCTGTATCGGATGGAAATCTTTTGACCGATGTTATTTAACCCAACACTCATTAATCACATAAGAAAAGCTGTGGTTATTGTAAGGTGAAAGACAGAGGTTTTTCCTGTCTTTGGAGGAGAAGCTGTAGCAGGTGGGGGAGTACGGAACAATGCCTAAATTAATTTAATATTTGCCAAAATCCATTCTTAACACATGGACTGCAGACCATGTGTTAAAAAAAAAGGAAAGAGGCTTATCATTATTATTATTTATATTTGTATCTTTTATTTCCATTTTTCAACCTTCTGTCTGTGTTCTAATGTCAAAAAGGCCTCTTTACTTGAGTAAAAGCACTTTGATTACTCCCCCAGTTATGGTAGACCTCGTCCCACAAGCTCACTCTAACTCTAATGTCTAACCATACACTCTACTTCTGTACCGTATATGATTATTGTCCTATCCACAGTGTTTACTGTACGTCTGTACACTTCACCATCTGTTTCTCATTGTTACAAGGGAAGAGAGGCTTATCAGTAATCATGTCCATAATCATTATTATCAATATTATTGTTATCTCTATTTTCAACCTTGCCCTGTCTTATTCGACCTTTAATTTATCTTTCTATCGTTTATTCTGGGTAATCCCTTATCCTCTTTACTTGAGTAAAGGTACTTCGATTACTCCCCCAGATATAGCTGGGCTCCATTTTAAACTTTTTTTCAGTCAAATTTCACAATTACAACCCTACTGTACTTATACGAGATTACACATTATGAAAAAAAAAAGAAAAAAAGAATGACATTATGATTATGTTATGTATTTTATTTCTTTAAAGTCTCTCTCTGGGTTTCGGACACTTTCAGTAGAGAGGCTTTCAGCAGCTAACTATTGTTTTGGGAAAGCCTATCTATGTTATGGAACACTTCCCCCCCCCCCCCCCCCCACACAGGCCTGGAAGCTCACTAACTCTGACAGTGAGCAGAATCACTGTCCATCCACAAGGTTTACTGTACCTCTGTACCATCTGTTTCTCATTTGACCATATGTTAACAAATTAATTCTCCAAACATCAACAAAACAATTTTTGTCACACCCAATATTTTTGGCCGTGGCAAACGGGAGGGAATGTGTTTGGAGAATTAATATTTCTGTTTGGAGAATTAATATTTAGAATTAATATTTTTTCATTTTAATTTATTTCTTTCATATTTGATTTCATATTTACATATTTCATTTTGTTTTCATCTCATTTTATTTCAGAATATATATATATTTCATTTTTGCTTAACCATGTTTAAATCTGCCCCCCCCTAACAGAACAAACTTATTACAATTCGACACAAATCGTGTCCTTTGGTGATGTATATCTAAAACAAATCAAACCTTTCTATACATAAATACACACAATGGTCTTAACTTCCAAGTAATTCTGATGTGTATTTTATTTTTCAGATTAATTGACTTATCTATGACAGACGGTCCATATCTCTTCCCATGATCTGTGACGAAGGATCATTTTTCGTGAGTACGAGGATTCAAGTCACATGAGTTCCTATATCATTTTTGTTAATATTTACAGTTGTCTTGTCCCAACATCTTCTTTTGATAAGATCTCATAGCCTCGTCCTGGAAATGTTAAATACTGAAATGTCATATTCGTTATAAAACCTTACTGGAAATGATGAGGACAGAGGTCCTACCTTACTGTTGTGGAGTCAAAAAGTCCCCCCTGGCTGGGACACCCTGGCGAAGGTCATAGGTCAAGCAAGGAATGGACCATGACGCTCCACCACACTAAACAAAATTTCAAAATTCTACATTCGTCAATCTCAGGTGATGACTTCACCAAATAAATCAAAACTTCAAAAAAAAAAAAATATATATATATATATATATTCTCTTTCATTAAATGCACTCTCTGTAGTGAACCCCACCATCAACCCAGGTGAGGCTGTGAAGAAACTTTGGAAAGATTCTAAATTTAGTGATAAAGTTTGTCATGGTGCGACATAGGACAATGTTTGTTATTGATGGATCAAAGGTTTCCTTTTCCTATCAATATATTTTAAGGAAAGTGTGATTTTCTCCTCTCTCTCATAAAAATATTCTAACTCATGTTAACTAAACGTTACAGGCCCCAAATTATAAGAGAAAATATCCTTGGTTTAATCTCAGACTGCCCTTTGACGCACTCCCCCTAATGATTCCAAATTATACAGTCCTTTATCTTTCATTATCAAAATATTTTCACCTTTGGTTGTATTCTGATTTAAATACCTTTAAAAATACTTAAATACCTTTGGAAATATACAGTTCTTTTAACTCTCCTCTTTAAAACTTAAAGCTATCGAAATGTTTATGTTGACTTAAAATTTTCAATGATTGTTTTCCGTTTCAAATACTTTTAAAAAGTTTAACCCATGTTTTCTTCCCTTGTTTATGCTGCCTGGACATTTAACACTTCAAATGCTATCTCAGGAGGGAATTGATAGTAAAATATGTTATTGTTGTTTAACATGGTATAGATACCATTTTCAGTGTCAATGTCATGATGTTTTGAACAACTAACTAACGCAGGAGAATGACCACTGAGAGATGCCAATCAGGTCATTATGTACAGGACACAGGATAACAAAACGCCAAACATACTATCTGCCCTTACGACTGGTGCCTGTAACACGAAAACATCTGATATCCATTGCTCTACTGTACTTGTCATGTTTAACTTTGTCCAATCAGAATGTGACTAATGTATTCTGTAAATCCATATATCTGTGAAATCATTATGCTTGTGACTCAGAGAGATACTATGGGTGAAAATGCTCTATACTGTACTTACTTGTACAGTACTTTGAACTCTGACTAAACTTCAACACAAAACGCATATTCCCTGGTGTGGACATTCATCATTTCTTGTGTGTGGAGTACTTTATTATGGTTGGGGAAAACTGGTTTATCCATATGGAATATGATCCAAAATTCCATCAGTGATATGCTCAACACAAAGGTGAACTTAACGAGGGATATTTGACTTTAAAAACATGTTGGGGTCATTTTATCTTCTACTCAGGCTTTTGTTTGACAGACAGTTTTTAGGTTGATTGATTGAGTAGACCATTATTTATCTAAAGACACAAACGCCTGAGTAGACGTTAAAAGGACCCACAAACATGTTTGAAAGTGAAATATCCCTTTAGTTTAAAACATACAAATTGTGGCAAGAGAAACGTGCATTCATTTAGTATTTCAACAACATTTACATATCAACTTAAGCATTGAAAACAGACTCAATATATATATATAATAAAGCCATGCCTTTTTTTAATAATGTGTAGAAAAATAAAAGCCAACTCAGGTGAAATCAAACAAAATGTTTCAGAGACTAAAACAGCCTAAAACTCTTTGGAAACACCAAAGGTCATCAAACCTCCACCAAATACTGGAATGACATGAAAAGTACATTTGTTTCTCATTCTATAAAGTATGTTTAATTACTGTTGCGCTCTTAAAATATTCTCCGGCAAAACACATTGTATTTCAACACATTTCACTCTGTATTGCACTTTAGTAAAACACAATGGTTGATATTATAATATCATATATTTATAATTTAGTCCCATGAAACAGAAGCAAGGGCCTGAGTCTCACTGGCTCCCTACAGTGGGGATCACTGGGGCAGGTAGCAGGAGAATGGGTAGCAGGAGTCTGGCTGCCACGTGCGCAGATCCACCAACACCTGGTTGAGCTTCAGCATCCAGAGGTTCCTCTCGTCCTTGGTGTCTGCAGACAGCCAGTTCCTGACAGGAGAGCAGAGGCAAGGAGGACACCTTGTTTAGCCCGGTGGTTCTCAAGCTTTTCAGGCCGCGACCCCCAAAATAATCATATTTGAACTGGGTACGAGCACTAAGAGTTGAGGCGTTACATTTTGGATAACACAGTTCTATTGTGAAAATAGCAGATCTACATGTGAGCATGTAGATCTGCCATTTTCACAATTTCTGCCTCTAGTATTTGACAATTTGGCCAATGTTTAATTTGTCAGGTATTAAAAAGTCCTTAAATTGTCACTTTAGAAATGTGCATAAACCCTCTATAAAATTAAACCTCATGTTGGTTTGTTTACCATTGAGAGAGAGAGAGAGAGAGAGAGAGAACAATGTTGCACATTAAGTTAATCATCTGGGGACCCCCCAAAATAACTTGGGGACCCCCAGGTTGAGAACCACTGGTTTAGCCTGACCCTTTCCATTTGCTTTAACTTAAAATAGCAAACATACAAGCTTGGTGCTGTGCTGCGAGCTTGTATATCTGCTATTTTTTCAAATTAGCCTCCCTGATGTGATAATTATTGCTAAACAGATGTTATGCTGTTATGTCAAGTCCCTGAAAAGACACACTGTGATTGGCCAGTACATTCACTTTGATTGGTACTGGTAGTTGTGCCTAATTCTCACCCCAAAACATGATTTACGTGACGGTGACGGCTTGTGTGGGACAACCAAGGCATGGATGGGTTTGCTCTCGCTATGAAACATCAGCAGCAGGCATGTTTTACGGTGTTTGATTACTAGTTAGTAGCCACTAGCCACATAACAACACCAATAAAGGTCGCTTAACGACGTCATCTGCTTTGCTACTGTTGTGACTGATCAGGTGGTGAACCAATCGCAGAGGACTTCCTCTTTGGCAACGCCCATCCCAGAAACGGCTGTAGTAGGAAGGGCTTTCAGACTGAATAATGAATGGAGTAACCCGAAATGAAAATTCAGGCACTTACTTGGTGACACACATGGTGTTGTGGCACTGGGACACCAGCTCAAAGGTGTTGGGACGGGCACAGAACTCCCTGTTGGCCGGCTCCACCTTACGGCTGGTGCAGTTGGCCAGGTTGAGGCGACCCATGGGCTTCTGTTTTCACAGAGCACAGCACAATTTATCAGAGACAGACAGGGTTATGGATGAAGGTTTTTCATTTGAATCCAAAAGTAACAGTTTTTGAAAATGTAAACCAATTTCAAACTAAGGGCAATCATTTTGGAAGCTCTGATTGATCAGAAATCCACAAATGGTATTGATATCAGGCTAACATGTAACAGAGAGCGTATGTCAGTATGTTTGGGTTACCTTGGGTCTCTCGTCATCAGGGAAGGTCCAGTAGGAGATGCAGTAACCAGACAGGACACACCATCTCCTGTGCCACGCTCCAAAACCACTGACGTCCTCAAACATGGTCTGAAAGACACACAAACATAAGCATTGTACAATAATATATAACTCCACGGTTAAAGGGATATTTCACTGCATGTTGCAGCCAGGATGAATACAATGCAATGGACGACCGCATGTCGACGGATGTCCTATTTTGCGAGGCATCATGGGAAACTGAGTCTTTTCCCTGACTCCATCTTGCGGTGGCACGATGGCTATTGGTTACCATGGTAACCTGTTAACACGTCAGGTAACGTGAGGGGGCGTGTTTTTTTTTTCAATTACAATTGTCATATAAACATTGTCTTAATTTTCTCCCAAAATTATTACAAAAGAAATGGTCTGATAAAATGAATTTAGCGTAGGAACTAGTGAGGTAGCCAGTTCGGGGGAGTGGTCTAGAGGTTGCGCGGGCGCTCACACGGTCGGGACCCCTACCCAGAATACTTAGGGGGCTCTGCCCCGTAGCTGTTCAGTTGCCACTGCGCTGCTGCCCCGCCACCTCCCCAGCTCCACCTATGGGTTCTGCGTCAGTCCCCGCGGGGGGTCTCGGATCAATTGACCGCAGAGATAGGTTGAAGCCCACGATGTGCGTTGCACTCGGGATCGTGGGCCTGCGGGAATTGATCCGAGCGCAGAATCCAAGGCCATAGTCATGCTCTGCTTGTCTGTATAGGATGCTTGTAAAATGTCTCATGCTGTTATTGCGCCTATGCTTAGTGTATGCTGCTGCTTTATGCATTATGCTGCTGCTGCATATGTCATGCTCTGCTTGTCTGTATAGGATGCTTGTAAAATTTCTCATGCTGTTATTGCGCCTATGCTTAGTGTATGCTGCTGCTTTATGCTTATGCTGCTGCTGTATATGTCATGCTGCTGTTTATATGTTTGCTGTTGCTGCCTTCACGCTGCCATTCTTGTCAATAAAGTATTATTTAACCTAAAGAACGCTCCCCTGAAATATTAAATATACTGAATCAAGCAACATAAAAACTCTCTGGGGTGTTGACAAAAGGTTATTGTTCAGACTAGATGGACACTCAACACTCACCAGGAAGCCCCTCTCCTCCACACTGCAGCCCACCTGACACTGCATCTTCAGGTGGATGTGGCCTTCTAGAGGGCATAGGGATGGAACCTGCACACACACGCACACGCACACGCGCACGCACACACACACACACACACACACACACACACACACACACACACACACACACACACACACTTACAGAGGACAGAATTAGCAGCCAGCAAACACCTCTGCAACATTAACCACTTTAAACCCATAAATACTTAGTAGCCTGGAGGATCCTGGGATGTGTACTAGTAGGGCATTAACGACTTTTGCAAGTCGACTCGGCTCAGTAAAAAGTTGAGTTGAGTCGACTTTATCGTTTGATGACGTCATCACATCACACCTAATTATTTTGGGGGGTCCCCAGAAGATTAACTTAATGTGAAACATTGTTTTCTCACTCAACTGTAAACAAACCAACATTAAGTTTAAGTGTAGGGTATCTGCACATTTCTAAAGTGACAATTTAAGGACTTTATAATACCTCTAAAATGGCAAATTAAACATCGTCCAAATTTGTCAAATATTTAGAGGCAGAAATTGTGAAAATAGACGATATACATGCTCACAGTGCATGTAGATCGGCTATTTTCACAATAGAACGTTAACTTCGACTTTCTCTGGTGGGAGTCGACTTGTGTAATGAAGTCGACTGAGTCGACTTGTCGACTTTTTCGTTAATGCCCTAATGTGTACTAGGGCCCCCTCTAAACCAGATATGTGTGTGCAGAGGTGTAAGAGCCAATGTTCCCCTGAAGTTCAGGTTGTTAAGACACCATTAATGCAGGAGTGGTGGAAAGAAACACCTCATTATTAGACATGTTTAAATCTACAATCTGGGACTTTAATTTAGCCAATCCGTATGGTTATGGTATGTTAAGTCAGTGGTTGGAGGCAGTCTCCCTACTCTTCTATCGGTAGGACAGGGGTTTTCAAAGTGGGTGACGGCCGGGGCACCCTGGGGTGCCGTAACGGCAGTCCAGGGGTGCCGCGAGATCATTTGATAATAGTTCAAATTCATTTGGACTGCAGTGTACATATAATTGTGCCGCCATCTTTATAGAAGTCGCAGGACATGGTCTGTTGGGAGAGACTTGATGCTCACAGATTGTAGCTTTAAACGGACACCCACAAGTGGCACAGATAATGTGCTTGACATTAGTTTAACCCATTCAGGCCTAGGATTATTGACTGCTTTAACTGTTGAAAAACAGCAGATATACAAGCTCACAGCGCGGCACCGAGTGCCGCGCTGCAATCTTGTAGATCTGCTATTTTTGAAAAATCGTGAAAATTAGAATTCTATAAGTGTCTTTTGAATCCTTCTAAGATTTTTTGAAAAAAAACCTATGTTTATGTCAGCAATCTGGCCACTGCCAGCCATCGTCAAAGAAAAGGTCCTTTTCACTCAACTGGAGCTCAGTTAGTCTGTTCTTGAGAGACTACTATGTCAGTGGTTCTACATTGTCACGACTTAGCAGATCTACAAGCTCGCAGCGCGGCACTCGGTGCCGTGCTGTGAGCTTGTATATCTGCTATTTTTCACTGGTTAAAGCATTCAATAATTTTAGGCCTAAATGGACAGAACTTATTATATTCCATACAATAAGAGAACAGACAGGGAACCAAATCAATGTGACAACGTTGGCGTCAGAAAGAGACAGAAAGAGTCATCGTGTCACCCTTTCCCAACCTTCATTGAATGAATTAAAATGAAAATAATTAAAATTAAAAAGAATAACTGTAGCAAAGTTAACCTTGTAATGAAACATGTCTGTGTGAAACATGTCAGTGAGAAGTTGTCCTTCATATTTGATCTACAACAGAGAGATGAGGGTGTGTTTTAACAGACCACCATGTCAACCTGGCATCAAGATTGTTGGGCGGATTTTGGTCATCTTGAAATGTTTTCATCTCGCATTATTCGCTTAATTAAAAAAAAGTTATCTGTAGAATAATCTCCAAGAAGATGGATAGCTGAAGCCCCTAGTTTGAGCATCCCACAATGTTCAAATGCTTCTGTCATACAGTCTGGAGCTCTGATCAAGATTTAAGCGGAGGTGAAGCCTCCTCCACACTTCTGTTTCATCTTTACATCCGTGCAAATTTATCCTAACATAAATCAAAATCATCTAAGCATATATAGCTTGCTGCCTAGCAAATAAAATGTAAAGATATTTTAAAATATATTATCGTTATCGTTAACGGAAATGCCTGCTTCCTTACTGGGAGTTGGAGGTGTAGTTCCAGACTAGCACTGGGGGATTGTAGAGTAGTTGTCTGGCTACGTGAGACTACACAGATAATACTGATAAGGTAGAAGCATAGAAGATGGAAAGACACAATAACACAAACTCTGTGGGTGTGTTTACCTTGGTCAGGGGGAATTTCATCCTTCCAATGGAAGCCAGGGTCAGTTTGAGGGATCCCACCAGGCTGAAGTTACTGGTCCTCACAGAGTTGGGGCCTCCAGGACTGGCCAGCACTGAACACACATCATACAAGAACAGGATAACATGCTGTGTGTTTCAATAGTAAAAGATACAATCCAGGGCTTGACACTCAGGTCTCATAGGCACTCGAGTGTAAAAATGTATTTTCTATCAACTACTTTGTAGTTTGTCTTACCTGGAGTTTGACTAGTTTTCTGCAAGGAGAAAAAGAAAAGTCCAAATAATTATAGTATTGTGATAAACGTGAAAACTACTACCAATAAATCCAACACAAGCAGTTATTTTTATGGACAACATTGCAACAGCGGAGTGTAAAATGTGAAGACTTACAGTAATGGCAAGGAATCTCTTTGGAGTGATGGCCTGGAAAGAAAGACAGGACATTACTTAAATAAAAGGGACAACAGAGTGTTTGTCAGTGAGACAGTTCAGATGCAGCTTTCAGTACACCTGAAACCATTCACATGTACACAATGTGTGTACTTTGAAGAGTGCCAGCCAAGAGGGAAATAGCACCAGTAAGACTCCCTAATCGGGAGATAAGCGACCGTAGGTGGCTTATCTCCACAAATAGGGCAAAAATTTGTTTTTCCAAAATGTTCCTGATCCATGTTGATGACATGAGTGTAGACATGCTGTGTAGTGATATTCGTGATTTTAGGGCAAAAACTGTAGGAGCAGTGTCCAAAAATGTGTTTTAAAAATCGGCCTGAAGGTGGCGCTACAATAGGACCATGTGAGAAATGAGGGGTGGGGTCTCCGCGTTGCCTTGGCGGACGAATAGGTACCGGCCCCGGCTCTCCCGGACGCTCCTAGCCCGAGTTACGGCATTTTATGTGCGCTGCAGTGGCAGGGGGTCCTCCACTGGGGGCGCCACCACTTTTGCATCCGTTCTGGAGCACCAGGAGTCGGTGGTCCCCGGGAGACATGCCATCTCCGGTTTACTTCCTGTACAGTGAAGTGGTTTGGAGTATTCATTCCAAGGGATGTTTCACAGCTTCTGAATCATTCTTTAAGCTCCATGGTGTCTGAACTAAACTAAATGTTGGACCCCATCGTCACAAGCCACACAATATTCCCAACATTTTCATACTTTCCCTTCTCCCAGAGAAACCTTATTATCGACCTTTATCTGTCCCAGCAACACACTCTCGCAGGAGCTAGCACCAGTAAACACACCCGAGCCCACAGTGCACATAATAATAGTTACCCATTTCCTCCCTCCAGGGAAATTCTGTATTTTCAGCTCAACCCAGCTGATTCTCTGCCCACAAGGAGCGCACGAGGCTAAAGGCCCATTCCCACTGGGCCAGATAACAGATATCTGGAGATATTTCTCCAGATATTTTTCAATGCAAAGTGGATGGTAGATACAGATAAAAAAAAATATTTGCCACAGATAAAAGTATCTGTGGCAAATATCTGTGGTAGATTTTATTTTTATCTGTATCTACCATCCACTTTGCATGGAAACATATCTGGAGAAATATCTCCAGATATCTGTTATCTGGCCCAGTGGGAATGGGCCTTAAGAGTCTTGCTCAGGGACACACATCCACGTTGCTACCCTGGCCTGGAATGGAACCAGGGAAAACCAGGGGCTCTGGTTCCCCAGGCGGGCTCCCTAACCATTCAGCTATGGAATGGAACCTGGGACAACCAGGGGCTCTGGTTCCACAGGCGGGCTCCCTAACCATTCAGCTATGGAATGGAACCTGGGACAACCAGGGGCTCTGGTTCCCTAACCATTCAGCTATGGAATGGAACCAGGGACAACCAGGGGCTCTGGTTCCCCAGGCGGGCTCCCTAACCATTCAGCTATAGAATGGAACCAGGGACAACCAGGGGCTCTGGTTCCCCAGGTGGGCTCCCTAACCATTCAGCTATAGAATGGAACCTGGGACAACCAGGGGCTCTGGTTCCCCAGGCGGCTAACACATCTCCCCACCCAGCCCACAGTGCACCCCCCACCAACATGTGAACTGGTGAGTGACTGAATACAGAAGATGATGTTCGTACCGACATTAACAAATCATGACCGTCAAGAATTCCACTCCAGACAACCTGAACACACACACACACACAGTCTCAAGGGAAACACACATCAGACGCGGCGCATGAGAACATACGCCCCCAACCCCCATACATTATTTTCAATGAAGTAACCCAAACCAGCGGTGCCAGACGCGCACAGACGTGGGTAACAGTTCTGCCCCGTTAGGCTTGATCAGTGTTGGGAAGAACGCCGTTACGTTACGTAACGAAACTACTTTTCTCGGTAACTAATAACGTAACTCGTTACCTTTCCCCATTCAATAACGCCGTTCTAGTTACTGTAGTGTAAAGTGGCTAGTTACTTTTTCTCTCCGCACGCAGAGGCAGAGCGGCCGCAGAGCGGAGTCTGCCTGTCTGCTGCCTGGGTCATAAACTTGCCTCTGTGTGTGTGGTAACTCTCACTAGTCAAGTCAAACACATGCTTGGCTTAGCACACTAACATGATGCACTGTAGAGGAGCAATGATTGGTTGACCTAGCTTAAAGATTCAGGCTAAGCCAATCAGAGACGGCCTTGGGCGGGTCTTAAAAAATACACACAAACTCAAAGCGAACCACACACATTGTCAGAGACGGAGGCACGGAGCGGAGAGTTCTCCTGTCTCCAAATGCTGGCGAGATCTCGAGACAACAGCAGCTTTGGAACTTGGAAACATTATTTTAACTTTGTGGAGATAAATCGCCACAGCATGTCACTCTTCTCTCCTCCTGGACGGTGTAAAGAGAAGAGGACCAGGACCATTGTAATGCATACTGTCTGACTGAGTGTCAAGCTGTCAAACGATCCTAGCCAGGATCACGTTGTTGTTTGTTTTTCCGATAGTTAACATGCAGTGTGTGTGTGTGTGTGTGTGTGTGTGTGTGTGTGTGTGTGCGCGCGCGCGTGCAGGGGCATCACAAGAGGAGGGGGGGGGGTCCCTGGAACGAAATACTTTGAGATGGGGTGAACCAAACTGATTGATTGCCAAGCCACGTAATGCAAGTGCTAGCTAGATATGAAACATGCTTGATCAATGATGCTTTCCATGCAACCTTTGAGTCTGTTAACGCAGTCTGTTGCCTTCAGATAACTACTAAGTGTTGCACAGCAAAAAGGCTACAATGAATATATGCCTGTCAACATTTCTAAACATATCTTTAGCTTTATTGTTCCACTGCATTTCTATATGCATAATTGCTACAATGTCAGGGAGTTGTATTTTTTTCTTTATAAGGTCATTATTGAAGCCCCCTTAAAAAAAAGAAAAAAAGTGTAACTGACTTTTTCCAGAATGCTTCGTTTTGATATATATATTTTTAAAGTAAAGTAAGGTAACTAGTAACGAGTTACCTTTATAATTTAGTAACTAGTAACGTAACAAGTTACTTTTTCAGAGCAGTAACTAGTAAAGTAATAAGTTACTTTTTTAAAGTAACTTTCCCAACACTGGGCTTGATTTATACTTCGTTATTCTCACCGAACCTACAATCTTTGGCGAGCAAAACGGTTGTAAGAACAAGTCTAATTTATGCAGAACAAAGGATGTGCTTGATTAGTCCTAAGTTTTTGGAGCTGTGTGCAGCTCCCTATACGTGGCTGTGTGGGTCTGTGTGTGTGTCTGTCTGTCTGTGTGTATGTAGCCTGACTTCGGCGCGTAACTAGTGCCGCACCATTTACGCCACTCGCGCAATATATACATCAAAATGTGCGGCTCGGCCGGGAATGGTGTTCTATTACCTTTCGTTCCGATCCGCCTTACCATGCCGACGTAATCGGCAAAAAACGACGCTTAATTGTCCCCATTGACTTATAATGGGACAATGCAAGAAATCACTTTCAAGTATTTTTCTCTCGTAAACCATAGGAGCTACAGTTTCAAACCTCGGAGAGGAGATTCATAATGATTTTAACTCATTGAGTGCCAATCCCGAACTAGTTCGGCTTTATTATCGTATCGCAGAGTGCCGATCCCGAACAAGTTCGGCTTTAAAAAAAAAAAAAAAAAAATTGAAATTCTTTTTTTTGAATTTTTTTTTTTTTTTTTTGACCCCATCAAATCTGGTGAACATGATTTCAATCGCGATTTTGCATGTTCCACCCCCATACAACCCCATCTAACATACAGGGCAGCCATGTTTGTTTACATAACATGTAAAACATAATGGCGATTATCTCAAGAATGCCTGAACGGATTTCCAATCGGATTTTTTTGTTTGAAAGCTGTGAACAAACTGCACAAATCCACTCCAATGCAATCCAGGATTGCATTGGATTTTTTAGAGCTCATTCTTCTCTGTTTTTTTCCCATGCATGAGGTGTGCAAGGTTTAATCATGGCTAAGTTGACGAAAATAAGGCTTCTAAAATGCTTGGTAGCCAATAGCTAACTTCAAGCTAACTTCATCCTCTTCCTGTACATGCACAAAGGAAAGTGTTCAGGCAAGTCATGGCTGCAGGGCTTCTGCATATACCAGCATATCTCTATGGGATTTTCTATGGCCACTGGGCGCCCTCTAGTGGTGAAAGGGGTGGCACTAAATGAGTTAAGAATGAATCGAAAAATAATTACATCACTCGGCCTCATGGTGGCGCTATAACGGCCCACTTTACGTTTTGCCCCGTAACTCTTGAACCGTAGATCGGAAAATTAAAATTCTTTTTTCCCTGGATTCCTTGGGTCAAGACGCATCTCCCCATATAGGCCACGCCCATTTGCGCCAGGATAGATTTTCCGCCATCTTGAATTTTCTCCAAAACACACTTTTTGCTCCTTTTCCTACATATTTTCTTCAAATGTCACAAAAATCGGTACACATGATCTACACACACACACACACACACACACACACACACACACAGCTCCACTTCACACAGGTGTGATTTTTGAAGGAAGAGGGAATTACCTTGGACTTGCTGGGTTTCTTTCTCTTGTCACTGCAAAGCTCACACTTCTGCACCGAAACAGAGTTTATATCACTTTAATTATTTATACTATACTTCTGCACCCAAACAGTGTTTATTTCACTTTAATTCATTCATATGTCGACTAATTATACTGGTTTTTAAATGGAGATGATTGTGCTGTTGGGTTGGTGTTCCATAACAGCAGTAAAACAATGAGAAAAAAGAGACACCCACCAAGTAGTAGACCTCGATGTCGATTTCAAAGCCACTGCTGACGTCAGGCCTGAAGGTTTGACATGGAAGAGAACAGAGAAGAATACTTTCATATAGAACAGTGACAATCAACTTATCTAGGCCTTCCAATGCAGTCATACATTGCATGGATGAGAGCAAAGGTCACCAACTTATGTCGATAAAGCCGAGTCTCAGATGCTGAACACTGATGTAGTGCCCCGTACGTATGTGTGCAATCTATTCTCATGGCAGTACCCTGAACACGGTCTGGTGCAGGTTGTACCAACACTGTGCCTGTGGCCTGTGTGGGCCCCTGGGTACCACACGAGGCCCCTGGTGTGGCCTTGCAAGTCTGCAATGTTACGTTTGCGATGTCCACCATCCACCCATTAGGCAATTTTAATATAGGGTTATCACTCTTTTCCTTTTTAAAAACTTAAAGTAGGCAACAATCCCCCCTCCCTCTCCACTATTTAGTCGTCTTGCCCATTCATTGCGGAAATGTCACCCGACCCTAACCCAATTTGATTGGTTGCCAGTTACTTCTATACACTGATTTCCTGAGCGACACCCTGGAGAGGGCGCTGCCATATCTGTGGTTTCAACCCTACATACAGGTGGAAAGACGCCTGCAACAAAGCAGAAAGCCTGCAGCATTTAGATACAGTCTTTTCGGTGCACGGCTCGAAAGAACATGTGAAATGAAGAAAGTTGCCAACACTCAAAGGAATCTCCTTTTTACAAAAGTTTTTATTTACCTCATACAGGCTCTAACACGAAACACGGACGCGTTTCGACCGCTCAGGTCTTCATCAGCGTGAAATGTTTCACGCTAAAAAGGAGATTCCTTTGAGTGCTGGCAACTTTCTTCATTTCACAACCCTACATACAGTACAACCAGTAAACCAATACAAAACACGAGGCTGTGTGCTAACATTAGGAGTGAGTCGCTAAATAAAAGTTTCCAAAACCTGCTGTGCTGTTCTTTGTGGCAACAAAGTCCTTTAGGTTGATATTATATTTTATCCACATCTGGCGAAGATCTTTGTAACTCCTCGTCCAGCGTATCAACAGACTAGAGTTGCACCGCAGCTATGGCTGACTGCGCCCTCTACAGGGGAGAGCTCAGGAAAACGCTCTATACCAAGGGTCTTCAACAGGGGGTCCGGGACCCCTAGGGGTCCTTAGAGTTACTACAGGGGTCCTCCAAATCTTTGTCTGTTAGAAACTTGTTTCTCCTTTTTTATATTAACCACTTAAATCCGAGAACTTTAGCCAAAAATAGCAGATCTACAAGCTCACAATGCCTCACGCTGCGAGGCGTTGTGAGCTTGTAGATCTGCTCATTTTATCGGCTATTTTCGGCAAAGACGTTTGGTGTAGAGGGGGAAAAGAGCAGACTAAGTAAGGAGTGAAATGTCAAATATGTATTGACAATTCAACTGGTTAGATATCTGAAAACACACATTGACATGAATCCAAAATACACTGATTGTGCTGACAAACAATGAAACTATATGGAATCTATGAAAAGGTTGTGGGGGTCCCTGCTTCATCTCTCTCTCAACTTGAAAACGTTGAAGACCCCTGGTCTGACACACACCAGTGCGGGCAGTGAGTGAGTGAGTGACTTACATAGTGAACTTGGTGCTAAGTAGTATAATATAATAACTTACATAGTGAACTTGGTACTAAAGGTATCTAGTATAACAGTATTAACTTACATAGTGAACTTGGTATTAATAACCTGACTTGTGTCAGATGGTGGCAGTAGTGCGTAGGCTACCGCTCTACTTTACCATCTGAGATCTCTCGGTGGGAGTTGATAACGCTCGTAAAGCCCCGGGCCGGACCAATCAGCGGCAGCTACGGGCGGGCTCTGAGCGGCTCTGAGCCAATAGAGTCTGATTGCAGACCACGTGGATGCAGACAGGCCAATATGAGTGGTTGGAGTTGGCACTCCCAGACTGTGACAGAGAGACGGCCACATCCAATCACCTGCTAAAGAATTTCAAAACAATGGCCCGCCCCTTACATCGAGTCTGCCCGAGAGATCTCAGATGGTAAAGTAGAGCGGTAGCCTACGCACTACTGCCACCATCTGACGGAAGTCAGGTTATGGTATTAAAGGTATCTAGTTATAACAGTATTAAATTACATAGTGAACTTGGTATTAAAGGTATCTAGTATAACAGTATTAACTTACATAGTGAACTTGGTATTAAAAGTATCTAGTATAACAGTATTAACTTACATAGTGAACTTGGTATTAAAGGTATCTAGTATAACAGTATTAACTTACATAGTGAACTTGGTATTAAAGGTATCTAGTATAACAGTATTAACTTACATAGTGAACTTGGTATTAAAGGTATCTAGTATAACAGTATTAACTTACATAGTGAACTTGGTACTAAAGGTATCTAGTATAACAGTATTAACTTACATAGTGAACTTGGTATTAAAGGTATCTAGTATAACAGTATTAACTTACATAGTGAACTTGGTACTAAAGGTATCTAGTATAACAGTATTAACTTACATAGTGAACTTGGTACTAAAGGTATCTAGTATAACAGTATTAACTTACATAGTGAACTTGGTACTAAAGGTATCTAGTATAACAGTATTAACTTACATAGTGAACTTGGTACTAAAGGTATCTAGTATAACAGTATTAACTTACATAGTGAACTTGGTACTAAAGGTATCTAGTATAACAGTATTAACCTACATAGTGAACTTGGTACTAAAGGTATCTAATATAACAGTATTAACTTACATAGTGAACTTGGTACTAAAGGTATCTAGTATAACAGTATTAACTTACATAGTGAACTTGGTATTAAAGGTATCTAGTATAACAGTATTAACTTACATAGTGAACTTGGTACTAAAGGTATCTAGTATAACAGTATTAACTTACATAGTGAACTTGGTACTAAAGGTATCTAGTATAACAGTATTAACTTACATAGTGAACTTGGTACTAAAGGTATCTAGTATAACAGTATTAACTTACATAGTGAACTTGGTATTAAAGGTATCTAGTATAACAGTATTAACTTACATAGTGAACTTGGTACTAAAGGTATCTAGTATAACAGTATTAACTTACATAGTGAACTTGGTACTAAAGGTATCTAGTATAACAGTATTAACTTACATAGTGAACTTGGTACTAAAGGTATCTAGTATAACAGTATTAACTTACATAGTGAACTTGGTACTAAAGGTATCTAGTATAACAGTATTAACTTACATAGTGAACTTGGTACTAAAGGTATCTAGTATAACAGTATTAACTTACATAGTGAACTTGGTACTAAAGGTATCTAGTATAACAGTATTAACTTACATAGTGAACTTGGGCCTAAAGGTCATGGCGTCTCCGTGCAGAGCACTGCGGGTGCTGGCCAGAGTTGTGGCCACTGTGTTCTCCGCTCCCGCTCGGATCATCAGGAAGAAGTAATGGTTGGCTGATTCTGAGGAGATGGAACAATAGAACAATGGAAAGGTTTGAGCACCACTTATATAAACAGAGCTACACTTTCTAATCACCTGCCCACTGTACCAAGACATCAGAGACACATACTGTACTTCCCACAGATTACACACACCTAAAGACAAAAAACTCCCATACTGGGATAAATACAACTACAGATGTGTGAACTGTTGCGATAAACCCCCCTAAGGACTACAAACCATTGAATGGCATCCAGACCTACTGCACATACAGTATAAACAGAGCTGCTACCTTTAAACACATTTGAAATTTGAGGCCCTTTTATTTTCTTTGTATACTATGGAAATCGTATGAGAAATAAATTCTGACATTTGTTCCAAAAAGCTTCATACCCTGTACAGTACATAATGACAACATGTGACATAGCTCTGCTTCTAAAACGGCTAGTTCCATTCCTTGATTCTGATTGGCTGGTTGCCGTGGTATATCTGAGACTATAACCCACACCTTGAATCAGTTTATATCAAACCCAGGTGCATTATTCTTTCCACAGTGTTCCACAGTGCACCAATTATCTGCACCTGTGTCGTTTCTGCTGCCTGGACGGGAAATACATTCTTGCAGAGCAGACCTTATTGTGTATTATTAGTGAAATAGAATAGCTTTAATTGGTACATGTCTATGATTTTCATGTTGCAATATTGTGACCGTTTTAGAAAAGCAATAAGCCACAAGAGGCGAGTGGTTACACCGGCTGAGAGGCGTTCGGAAACACAAGGCGCCATTACACAATGCTGAACTCCCTCCAACAGTACATGTTTTGAAACTCGCTTTGGCAATGTAAACGTATGTTTTCTCATGCCAATAAAGCTCCTTTAAATTTGATATAGAGAACTGTTAAGATTTAGAAGACATTAGTGTTAATAAACAAACAAAGTAAAGCTCCTCCAGTACCTGGCTTGTTGGCAGCGGAGCAGACAAAGTCAGCTTTGAGGGGCAGGCAGATGGAGCCCTGCAGGCAGATGGAGCCCTTAGAGGCTGAGACCCCCATCATCTCCTCCTGGGCCTTGGAGCCTGCAGCAGCAGAACCCTGCTTCTGAGCGCCTGCAGACCCTGAACCCTGGCCCTTCAGCTGCTCCAACTCTGCCTTCACTGTTGCTCTCCTCTCAGCTGGGGGGAGAGAGACAGAGTGTTCAATCATGATGGAGTGGTGGAAAAAAGTACTCACATGTTTTACTTAAAGGACGAGTTCACCACTTTTTCACCCATCCCATCTTCATATAAATGGTCCTCACTAATGATAAAATAGCACAATCTCTTTCTACTTGGTCTGTGGCTCAGTGGAGGGCTGTGGGCAGGTCAGAAACCCATCGTCTCGTGACATCATCGATGGTGAATCCAAGCTAATAGAAAACGCAGGCTTTATATTCCTGAAAAGTTGCAATGTTAAAGTGGAAGCCATTCTTCTCGCGATAATAACAAATAAAAAATCTAAACATTTGTTCAAAAATGTTGTTTTAAAAGAAAGAATCTGTCAAACGATGGGTTTCTGAACTTCCCACAGCTCTCCTAAAAGGCTTGGACCAAGTAGAAAAAAGGGTGCCATTTTATTATGAGTTATAAGAAGATAGGTTGAAAAGTGGCAAAGTCCTCCTTTATGTAAAAGTATCAAACACTGCAATGTAGGTATACTCTGTTACAAGTAAAAGTCCAGAATTCAATTTTTCAAAGTTGTTTTGGACAATTATTCTGTAGCCTAAATAGTATTGGTATCAAAATCCATCTACAAGCTTAGTTGTGAGCTTGCAGATCTGCCATTTTCAGAGTTGTATTTATTTGTGGGTTTTAGTCATCATAGCTTAGATTTTATTCAGTTTTCGTCAGTGAAGAATGGTAGTCGTCAAACACTCACTGGCCACCACAGCAGCAGTCTCTCAGTATAACATGGTTTACAGTGTGTTAGAACAGGGTTTACAGTATAATAACTCACTTGCTATCAGCAGCAGTCTCTCAGTATAACATGGTTTACAGTAAAATAACTCACTGGCTACCAGCAGCAGTCTCTCAGTAGAACATGGTTTACAGTATAATAACTCACTTGCTATCAGCAGCAGTCTCTCAGTATAACATGGTTTACAGTAAAATAACTCACTGGCTACCAGCAGCAGTCTCTCAGTAGAACATGGTTTACAGTATAATAACTCACTTGCTATCAGCAGCAGTCTCTCAGTATAACATGGTTTACAGTAAAATAACTCACTGGCTACCAGCAGCAGTCTCTCAGTAGTACATGGTTTACAGTATAATAACTCACTGGCTATCAGCAGCAGTCTCTCCGTATAACATGGTTTACAGTAACATAACTCACTGGCTATCAGCAGCAGTCTCTCAGTATAACATGGTTTACAGTAAAATAACTCACTGGCTACCAGCAGCAGTCTCTCAGTATAACATGGTTTACAGTATAATAACTCACTTGCTATCAGCAGCAGTCTCTCAGTATAACATGGTTTACAGTATAATAACTCACTTGCTATCAGCAGCAGTCTCTCAGTATAACATGGTTTACAGTATAATAACTCACTGGCTACCAGCAGCAGTCTCTCAGTATAACATGGTTTACAGTAAAATAACTCACTGGCTACCAGCAGCAGTCTCTCAGTATAACATGGTTTACAGTAAAATAACTCACTGGCTACCAGCAGCAGTCTCTCAGTATAACATGGTTTACAGTATAATAACTCACTGGCTATCAGCAGCAGTCTCTCAGTATAACATGGTTTACAGTATAATAACTCACTGGCTATCAGCAGCAGTCTCTCAGTATAACATGGTTTACAGTAAAATAACTCACTGGCTACCAGCAGCAGTCTCTCAGTATAACATGGTTTACAGTAAAATAACTCACTGGCTACCAGCAGCAGTCTCTCCGTATAACATGGTTTACAGTAAAATAACTCACTGGCCACCAGCAGCAGTCTCTCAGTATAACATGGTTTACAGTAAAATAACTCACTGGCTACCAGCAGCAGTCTCTCAGTATAACATGGTTTACAGTAAAATAACTCACTGGCTACCAGCAGCAGTCTCTCAGTAGAACATGGTTTACAGTATAATAACTCACTGGCTATCAGCAGCAGTCTCTCAGTAGAACATGGTTTACAGTAAAATAACTCACTTGCTATCAGCAGCAGTCTCTCAGTATAACATGGTTTACAGTAAAATAACTCACTGGCTATCAGCAGCAGTCTCTCAGTATAACATGGTTTACAGTATAATAACTCACTGGCTACCAGCAGCAGTCTCTCAGTATAACATGGTTTACAGTAAAATAACTCACTGGCTACCAGCAGCAGTCTCTCAGTATAACATGGTTTACAGTATAATAACTCACTGGCTATCAGCAGCAGTCTCTCAGTAGAACATGGTTTACAGTATAATAACTCACTGGCTATCAGCAGCAGTCTCTCAGTATAACATGGTTTACAGTAAAATAACTCACTGGCTATCAGCAGCAGTCTCTCGGCCTCAGCCTCCGCCTGGGATCCCTTGCCGTGCTCCTCGTCGGTGCAGCAGTTCAGAGCCTGGCTGGCCTGGTGGATGATGGTCTGCTGCAGGCTCATGTCGTTGTTCAGCATCTAGAGAACACAGAGGGACAGTCATTACTGCTCTAAAACTCTAACCCTGGTGGATGATGGTCTGCTGCAGGTTCATCTCGTTCAGCATCTATACAACATGGATCACAGAGGGACTTTCAACCACACAATGAAAAAAGACAACATGTGACAGTGAAAAGCCCTCCCAAGCTAGCACTGTTCTCTAAACAATCAGGCACGATATGTAACATTATGATTAGGTTTTAGGATTTGTCCAATTTTCACATTCATGCAGTTCTAAAAGGTGGTTACGTTAGTCTGCTGCATCAATGAGCGATTCATCACAACAGGGGGGCCGCCAAATCTTTGTGTGATAGGATACTTCTTTTAAATTAACAACGTGAACCCTCGCATCCCTATTCCGAGGAGAACTTTAGCCAAAAATTGCAGATCTGGCGTTGAGAGCTTGTAGATCGGCTATTTTCGGCAAATAGGTTTGGTGTAGAAGTAAAAACAGCAGACCAAGTACATGGTGAAAGGTCAAGTTTACAACATATTGACGATTTAAGTGGTTAAATATCTGAAAATACACATTAACATGAATCCAACAGACTGATGACAGTGCTGTCAAACAAGTCTATGAATCCATCTATGAAATCGATGAAAATCTCCACCACCCATTTATACAATATGTAGAGGGGGCCGGGGGTCCCTGCTTCATCTCTCCCTCAGCTAAGGGGTCCTTGGCCTGAACACGTTGAAGACCCCTGGCTTAAATGTCTCGTGCAGAGAAAATAAATGCCTTCGTTATTATTCTCCACTCAGTTATTCAACAACAATCTTGTTATACACATAAAAGATTTTCCAAAGCAACAACATAATAGGTATATTAACTGCATACAGGGTTCCCACACATTTTTACCAAATAATTTACAAAACTTTTCCAGAATATTTAACCCAATTTCCAGGACTATATAACAATAATTCAGCTCAATAACAGGTCGCTTACTCCTATGCGCAATGCCCAAAGACAGGTAGTGTATGCCAGTGGTTCTCAACCTTTTCAGGCTGTGACCCCCGAAATAATCATATTTTAACTGGGGACCCCTCCACCCTGAAGAGCACTAAGAGTTGAGGAATTTTGTATAACACGTTTAGATTGTGAAAATAGCAGATCTACATGCTCACAACGCCTCGCGTTGCGAGGCGTTGTGAGCATGTAGATTGGCTATTTTAACAATTTCTGCCTCTAATATTTGACAATTTGGCCAATGTTTAATTTGTCATTTCAGAGGTATTAACAAAATCAATAACCAAAGACAATGCATAGCTATTTTTTTCCAGGACCCTTGATCAAATCCAAAACTTTTCGAGTACTGGAAAATTATTTTTCTAATTTCAAAATATTTCCAGGAATTTCATGACCGTGGGAACCCTGTGCATAAAACATGTTTTCCAGAATGCGTGGGATGTGAACCCAGTGCTGGTTCAGACCTTAATGATGTTGTATCTGCTGAACACTCCTCCAGCGTTGCCTCCGTCCCTGTGCTCACGGATAGTGCTCTGCATCTGGGGAACAAAGGCAACACAAAACATGTTTTATCACCTCCAAACATGAAGCACAAGTGATCAGAGGGTGCAAGATTAACACCAGCAACCAGTCTGTCAAGCAATGGTAAAATGTTGTGGCTGGCAAATCACTCCACTGTATGAGTTTGATAGCATCATGACCATGGGGTATATTTCATCATAAGAATGTGGCTGGTTATATGGTTAAAAAAGTGTGTAATATGTATTATGGCGTGTAGATTAAAACAAATATTTGTGTTGATTGTGGTCTATTACAAAAGCTCACGGCGACACTAAACTCCACTAACCTCCTCTTCGACAGATTGGCACTCCTTATCGTCAGTGGCAAGGTCGATGAGGATTGTGCCCTGGCTGGCACAATGGAATGTCAGGTATGGGTTGGCACCTGAGGGGAAAACACAGGTACATTCAAAGGGTGCATTTGTGGTAAATTAATAATAAAGAAATCAAGTGAATGCACTTTCCCCCCGACGGAGGACAGATTGCATTTGGCCTCGAGATGCTACAGTGGAGCTGAGAATATGTTCTAGTTTTACGAGACAGCTCTAGGTGACTACAGTGGGCACGTGGTGATTTTCCGATGGCGTTAAAGTCCGAGAGACTTAAAGCCCGAAAGGCTGTTCAACTAGGAGGAGAGGCGGCTGTTAGACTGAGGATGCCGACGCTCGCACACACACGTGTGTGTGTGTGTGTGTGTGTGTGTGTGTGTGTGTGTGTGTGTGTGTGTGTGTGTCGCGCTCTCTCTCTCAAAAATCAAAAAGAGAGAGGGAGAGAGCGCACGCTTGAGAGGTGGTTGCATCTGTCCAAAAGCAAAAAGGTCTCAGTGCACTGTCTGTCTCTACTTTCTTCATAAAGATCATGTTAAACTTGGTCACATATAGTTTTGAGTGATTACTTTGTTTGTTGTTTGATGTGAAAGCATCGTGATGGATAAAGACCTGGATGTTACCTCTTGTGATCCAGGTCGGATCCAGTCAATTTGAAGAAATAAACCAGCGTTTATTTTGAGGTGAGGACAATAAGATAGCACAGGCCAAATTGAAATGACCTACATATTTTCGCAGTGAACAGGAATTATATCATTACTTATTTGGCAGCAGGTGTGTAAAGATTCTAATCTATCCACCTGTTTCCGCGGGAGTTTCCTGGAGATTATTTGGACCCGTTTGCACCACACTTCCGGTTTAACAGCAGACATACAAGCTCACGTCGTGTCGCAGATGCAGCCTGTTGTGAGCTTGTAAATCACACTCGGCTGCGGCGCCGGAAGCTCGGTACAGCGTCTGCGCAATGCACTATGGGGCGTTGGAAACTCGTGGATAAACATCTCAAATCGCTTTTATACTCTTAGATTTGGCCTTATATATTGATATGTGCTCAGATCTGGCTATTTGCTGGCTTTTTGGCTAATTAATTAGTTATTTTAATCATGCCAAAATCTGCGCATGAGGGGGGGACCGGACCCCTCTCTCTCTCTCTCTGGGACATCGGTTTCGGATATCCGTGCCGTCGGATTTTCAGGCCAACGGAATATCGAGATTTAGCCTACTACAGTATGTGACTGCATGAATGTGAACCAACATTCTACTGTAAAACAGCATGCATGCTTAGAAACCTGTCAGTATATTTTAAAAAGAGGTCAGTCTCCGTATTGTGTGACAGTAGCCAGGTCGAGGTGTCCACAGAGGCTTTCTTTACCTTGTTGACCGCCCAGCAGTCTCTCTACGCCTTTAATGAGTTTGTGACGGTGGCCATAGGCATTAATCCCGATCTCCTTGAGCTCCTCGTGACCCATGTCAACCAGCACATCCAGAGTGATCTGTAACAAAATAAGTTGACTTAACGTGTTGACAAGCAGCACAACACTAGAGTATAGTTAGCATGGAAACGGGAATGGGATCTAAAATATTATTTGGATCATTTAAACAAAAGCTGTATATTGATGATTACTGTTGACATGCATCGCACTTGAACTACAAGTGCGATGCATGTCAGAATTTGTTCTCCTTCAGTTGTGCAAAACCCGTTGTACTCATTTTCCGGATTATATTGGTAACTATGACCTTATATTGATGAAATCAGGGAATATATGGGAGTTTGTGAATTTGTGGATATTGGTGTCAGTGCTGAAGTTCGAATTTAGATTTCTTATATTGTGACTAAAGCAGTTGTTACAGTATTGAAGTATTCTGTGTTAGGTCGATGTAGGTACAGATGAGGTGTGTTTGGTTCGCACCTGTTCCCTCTCAAAGATGTCCCTGAGGTGCTCCAGGCCCAGGCTCTTCAAGAACTGACTGATGTTCATGTCCAGCATTGCCACTAAAACAACAGAAAGAAAGCACAAAGTGTTAAAAGATACCGTAAATCAGTACCAGGACACCGAACTCAACCAACACTAATTATCACATAAACTCCTTAATCAGGTCCTTTGAAGGGTCAAAGCTATGACACCTAAACCAGTGGTTCTCAACCTGTGGGTCGGGACCCCCAGGGGGGGGGGGGGTCCCCAAATTATTTTGAGGGGTCCCCAGGTGATCAGCTTAATGTGCAACATTGTTTTCTCACTCAACAGTAATCAAACCAACATGAAGTTTAGGTGTATAGAATGTGTCTGCACAGTTCTACAGTGACAATTTAAAGACGTTTTAATACCTCTAAAATGACAAATTAAACATTGGCCAAATTGTCCAATATTACGAGGCAGAAATTGTGAAAATAGCCGATCTACATGCTCACAACGCCTCGCGTTGCGAGGCGTTGTGAGCATGTAGATCTGCTATTTTCACAATAGAACCATGTTATAGTTATCGTTATAGTAATCGTTTAACAATGAGCCTCCCAATAACACCACAATCCAACTTACTCTCCCCTTCCTTCCTGTCCGTTCCTGTGGCTCCGTCTGCGACTCCGGAGGCCCCGGCGGCGGCGGCCAGCTCGTTGAGCGGGCCTGACAGGTTGTCTATGCTGCTGGCGGCCGACAGGCAGGAGAGTGTGGAGGCCGGGGAGATGACCGAGGCGCTGACCACCGTGGCCTGGGGCTTAAAGCAGCTGGGGAGGGCGTCAGGGGGCATGGCATCCATTAGCAGGGCGCGGATGTCATCGGCCTACACAGTGACCATGGAGAGATGGACAAAGGACAAACTATTATTTAGTCAGTTTTTGATTCATCATTTACTTAGGAAGTATGGCAGGGTTACACCCCGCCACTCCGACATGTCTCCATTCAGACACTAACCCAATCTCTAACCCTAAAGGTGGTTGCACACTGCACTGCGTGTTTTCGTTGCGTTTTGGAAATCCAAAATCCAAAAGCCAGGGAGAGAGAGAGGAAAGAGATAGAGAGCAAGGGACTCAGTGCAACAGCTGCGAAAATCGAAAAAAATCAACCCTGGTCCGAAAATAAATACGAAACGGGCGGCAGTGTGCAAACGTGATTGACATAACGTGAGGTTGATTTTTTTTATTCACGCAATCCGAAATTCACTCTGATATTCGGCCCGAAAAACGCAGCAGTGTGCAAAGACCTTAACCCTAAACTTAACCCCTATGGGAGTGTCGCCACTCCGACAATAAAAAGTCAATTTCGGAGTGGCGACATGTCGGAATGGAGAGCGACTCCCGTATGGCAGTATTGAAGGGAAGTGGGGCATACAAACGCCAGCAAACAGTCAGAATCAAACCTGTGATGTCAAAGCAATATAGAATATCTTACATCTTTTGTAGCCCTTTACTAACTCGATCACTTTTGGGGAAATCCAAATTCAAAGACCTTTCCCAGGTAAAAAAATAAATAATCAATTTCATGGCAGGCTGCTTCATGTCAACGTGGAGCCCTGGTGGCCTTACCGTGGCGAGGTCCAACGCAGTCTGCCCTTCCTGGTTCTTCATGGTTGGGTCGGCACCGTGGGCCAGCAGCAGAGCACAGAGCTGGGTACGACCCTTCTGTGCTGCCTCGTGGAGGGGCGTGAATGCCCATTTGTCTGTGGCATTCACACACGTGTTGTACTTGATCAGCAGAGCTGCTATGTCAACGTGCTGTGGAGAGATGGATGAGGAAATATTACACACACGCAAAATGGTGATGTATTTTGGTTAATATGTCATAATTGCAACTGGGTATGGTTTTAACGCCATGCCAAAATGTATTGTAATTGGTGAGGAAATTGATGGTGGTAATGTTGCACATCAAGTTGTCTCACATGATAAGGAACTGCTTAAAACAAGAAAAGTCTGCACGATAGCTTTGCTCCGGAAAATATTTTGTACTTAAGGGTTCCCACACATTTTGACCAATTATTTTCCAAAACGTTTCCAGAATATTTAACCCAATTTCCAGGACTATATAACAATAATTCAGCTCAATAACAGGTCGCTTACTCCTATGCGCAATGCCCAAAGACAGGTAGTGTATGCCAGTGGTTCTCAACCTTTTCAGGCTGTGTCCCCTGAAATAATCATATTTGAACTGGGGACCCGGCACCCTGACGAACACTAAGAGTAGAGGAATTTTGTATAACACGAGGCGTTGTGAGCATGTAGATCGGCTATTTTCACAATTTCTGCCTCTAATATTTGACAATTTGGCCAATGTTTAATTTGTCATTTCAGAGGTATTAACAAAATCAATAACCAAAGTAGGGATGAGGCCGAATATTCGGCACCGAATATTTTCGGCCGAAAATGGCTAAAAATGCATTTTCGGTTTTCGGCTGGATAGCTTTTAAAACCGAATAGTTGAGCACCGAATAGAGTGAAGGACAGGGTCAGGGGTCCTCAATAGGCGGACCGCAGTCCATGTCCGGACCGCGGCACATTTCTGAGAAATCTCCGCACAGTTGTATCTGACGATCGGACTGACTGTGTGTGATGTGTGTTTGTGTGTGTGTGCGTGGGTGTGTATGCTGATTGTGCTCATTCGCTCAAACACATACACAGGCTCACAAGACACACCCCTACGCCAATTTGCAAGCCCACAAAGCGTCGCGGGTGCAACGTGCTGTGGGCTTGTAGATCAAAGGTTTTCCTTCCCTCCGAGTCTCCGACGCAGTCTGCTCTCCATGCTGCTCCCCCCCCTCCCCTCTCCACACACTCATGCCGCTCGCTGCCTTAAAAAAGTTGCTAAAACCTCTTGGAAACCATTGCTCCCACTGGATTAATAACTTAGAGATCTTCTACCTTTGGCTGTTCAATTGGAGAGGACAACAGCAACACATTAATATCCACGATGTAAGGCTCCAACTGCTTGCATTAGACGAGAAATGGTCGCGAAACTCGCGATGCGTGATCATGCGTCTTTAACAATGTGATGTGTCGTCGCATATTATTGCGAGCTATCCTAGGCTGTGTTAGGTTAATAACTATGACTCGTTGACCCTGATTTGACTGGTCATTTGACATAGTCAATCAGCACAGTCAGTCTGGCTTGTGCAGTACGTGTGTCAACTAACTGAATGTCAAGTAATCCTCTCCCCCTCACGCTAAGTTCCACTTTATTTTCCATTCTGAACGACAAGCCTAATATTGCATTTATGCTCTTTAGTTTCCAATAATTAAACTATAAGCCAGTGTTTTGCATGCATAAATAATTATCCATTCATCCATCCATCCATCTTCAACCGCTTATCCAGCATCAGGTAGCAGGGGTAACAGTTCCAACTGAGATTTCCAAAGTTCCAAATAATAATAATAATAATTAAAATAAACAATTCTAATGATTATAATAAACATACATACATACAGTACATACTGTATAAATGTATCCGCCTTATTTCGCCTTCGCCTTTTTTTCGGACCTGGACCTGTTTCAAAAAAATATTTCTGGACCTTCAAGATTTGTATTTGAGGACCCCTGGGCCCTAGATCATTTTGCAACATACAGTATGTGCATTTGTTGTTGAAGGCCTGGCTGTTACAGCCCTTGTGTTTACAATAATATTTTGTTGTAGGCCTAGATCATTCTGCAGTTTTAAGCACCTTGTTCTGATGCACTTTTATCTCTGTAGGATACTACAGAAATAGTTGCACTATTTTGACTTTGTTTTATGCTAACATTGCAAAGAGAAAATATTTTATTTTGTTATGTGTGCATTCAAAAGTGAGAAATAAATGTTTTATGGAACCATATGGTGATTATTATTTAAGTTAGGGTTTGCCATAATCAGGTAGCTTTACAACAAAGGTACAGCAATGGTACAAACATTTATTATACAAAATAAATTATATACATGTATTATTCGGCTATTCGGTATTCGGTATTCGGTGGAATGTTTCCAGTATTCGGTATTCGGTTTCGGCCAAGAATTTTGCTTTCGGCCCATCCCTAAACCAAAGACAATGCATAGCTATTTTTTCCAGGACCTTCCAGGATCCTTGATCAATTCCAAAACTTTTCCAGAACTGGAAAAATATTTTTCTAATTTCAAAATATTTCCAGGAATTTCATGACCGTGGGAACCCTGTATTTTGTAATTACTATAGAGTTCACCTGAGGACCTGTGGCCGAAAAAGACAGTACCTGTACCCGTGATGTACCTTTTCGGAGCAAAGCTGTTCTGTGGACTTTCCTTTTTAAACTATTAATATTTTGTTGTGACTGACCCCATAGGAGGCTGCGTTGTGAAGAGGGATGAGGCCTCCTTTGTCTTGGGCGTTTACATCAGCTCCATGTTCCAGCAGATACTCGGCCACCTCCAGGTTGTTGTAGTCAGCTGAAGAGGACAATATAATATAGCAACATTTATTTTTACTGCAACTGTTGGTGACAATGATACGTTAAATAGACACGGATACTGCTGCTAAAGATATACCTGTGGTTTATCATACCTCCCTTTCTACCTGTACTTTAACTAATCTACACTTATGTATTTTTTTTTATAAACGTTACATTACATCCAGTATAATAATCCTTTTGGGTCATATTGTTTTGTTGAGTTGGCCACCTAACATTTTGTGCTTGTACCTGTATTAGCCCGTGATCCCCAAAATAAACATATTTGAACTGGGGACCCCCATCCTGACAAGCACTTGGAATTGTAGGTATTATTTAATGTGACTCGGTTCCACAGATAAATATTGTGAAAATAGCAGATCTACATGCTCAAAACGCCTCGCATTTTCACAATGTTCGCCTCTTGCTTACTTAATATTTGACAGTTTGGCCAGTCCTGTCGAATATTCGACTATACTTTGAGGTTGAATAATTCGAATACTAAAAATCACTATTCGCGAATGCCCTACTGTTACCTGCTAGATGTAGTGGTGTGGAGTTGCGTCCCTGGGTGTCTCGGCAGTTGATGTTCTCTGGGGAGCAGAGCTTCTGGACGCGGGCCAGGCAGCCTTTCTTTGCAGCGTCCAGCAGGGCAGCGTCCCCTCTCAGCAGGTCCTGGATGTCCGTGTCTCCGTCCTTCACCATGTCCAGAGGCATGTTCCCATCACAGTTCTTCTTAGTGGGGTCTGCTCCATGCTGTGGAATAAAAAAAGACATCAGTGTTGTTTTTGACAGCACATTTTGATTTAATTTTAGTCATAGTCTTTTGAATAAAATGTCATTTAGTTTTAGTCATAATTTAGTCACCTGAAATGTTTTAATTTTAGTCGACTAAATATCATAAGATTTTAGGCGATCTACAGTTGATTTAGTCAACTGAAATGTATTTTGGCAGGCCTTGATGGCATCGTAATGACTGATTTTACACTTGATTTTACATCAATATATTTAGTCTTAGTTTTAGTCATCACAGCTTAGTTTTTATTTCGTTTTTGACAGTGGAAAAAACTGTCGACAAATTTTTCGTCATAGTTTTAGTCGACGAAATCAACAGTTTTCTGTCTTCAGTAAAGGAAAATATATCCCTGAGAGTTAGCAGAACCTACATAGCTCTTGTTGGGTTGTGTTAATTATTACAGATTATGTCCTGTGTTTTGGTTTACATACACAGTACTGCATATCAGTGAGATCACCGTAAAACTCACCTTCAGCAGCAGTTTGCAAATCTCATATTTGCCTTTGGCCGCAGCTTCATGAAGGGGGGTGAATTTCCACAGGTCAGCTACGTTGACTGAGGCTCCGTGTCTGACCATTAATATTTTGTTGTGACTGACCCCATAGGAGGCTGCGTTGTGAAGAGGGATGAGGCCTCCTTTGTCTTGGGCGTTTACATCAGCTCCATGTTCCAGCAGATACTCGGCCACCTCCAGGTTGTTGTAGTCAGCTGAAGAGGACAATATAATATAGCAACATTTATTTTTACTGCAACTGTTGGCGACAATGATACGTTAAATAGACACGGATACTGCTGCTAAAGATATACCTGTGGTTTATCATACCTCCCTTTCTACCTGTACTTTAACTAATCTACACTTATGTATTTTTTTTTATAAACGTTACATTACATCCAGTATAATAATCCTTTTGGGTCATATTGTTTTGTTGAGTTGGCCACCTAACATTTTGTGCTTGTACCTGTATTAGCCCGTGATCCCCAAAATAAACATATTTGAACTGGGGACCCCCATCCTGACAAGCACTTGGAATTGTAGGTATTATTTAATGTGACTCGGTTCCACAGATAAATATTGTGAAAATAGCAGATCTACATGCTCAAAACGCCTCGCATTTTCACAATGTTCGCCTCTTGCTTACTTAATATTTGACAGTTTGGCCAGTCCTGTCGAATATTCGACTATACTTTGAGGTCGAATAATTAGAATACTAAAAATCACTATTCGCGAATGCCCTACTGTTACCTGCTAGATGTAGTGGTGTGGAGTTGCGTCCCTGGGTGTCTCGGCAGTTGATGTTCTCTGGGGAGCAGAGCTTCTGGACGCGGGCCAGGCAGCCTTTCTTTGCAGCGTCCAGCAGGGCAGCGTCCCCTCTCAGCAGGTCCTGGATGTCCGTGTCTCCGTCCTTCACCATGTCCAGAGGCATGTTCCCATCACAGTTCTTCTTAGTGGGGTCTGCTCCATGCTGTGGAATAAAAAAAGACATCAGTGTTGTTTTTGACAGCACATTTTGATTTAATTTTAGTCATAGTCTTTTGAATAAAATGTCATTTAGTTTTAGTCATAATTTAGTCACCTGAAATGTTTTAATTTTAGTCGACTAAATATCATAAGATTTTAGGCGATCTACAGTTGATTTAGTCAACTGAAATGTATTTTGGCAGGCCTTGATGGCATCGTAATGACTGATTTTACACTTGATTTTACATCAATATATTTAGTCTTAGTTTTAGTCATCACAGCTTAGTTTTTATTTCGTTTTTGACAGTGGAAAAAACTGTCGACAAATTTTTCGTCATAGTTTTAGTCGACGAAATCAACAGTTTTCTGTCTTCAGTAAAGGAAAATATATCCCTGAGAGTTAGCAGAACCTACATAGCTCTTGTTGGGTTGTGTTAATTATTACAGATTATGTCCTGTGTTTTGGTTTACATACACAGTACTGCATATCAGTGAGATCACCGTAAAACTCACCTTCAGCAGCAGTTTGCAAATCTCATATTTGCCTTTGGCCGCAGCTTCATGAAGGGGGGTGAATTTCCACAGGTCAGCTACGTTGACTGAGGCTCCGTGTCTGACCAGCAGCTCTGCCACCTCGTAGGGGCCATAAGAACAGGCATTATGTAGAGGCACCAGCCCTCTGGGGGAAGAAAACACACACACACACACACACACACACACACACACACACACACACACACACACACACACACACACACACACACACACACACACACACACACACACACACACACACACACACAGTTAGATTAAGGTAGTGGATATTAATCCATTGAGCATGCAGCCGGTTCAGGTTAGGCACTGCCACTGGTAGAATGCCTACAGTATGTATAGTTATGATTTGGTGAGGTATTTCCTTTATCGTTTTATTTTAATCTCTGCCAGGCCGGAGAATCTTATGTTCACCACTGTCTTGACTACAAAACCGCATTATACGTTTTCTTTATTGTTGTATTTCATTTAAGCCTGAATTGTATACATGTCAGGATGGTTGCTAATTTGTATTTACAACACTGATGAACCCAACTGACCATCATCAGGTATCATTCATAATTTCTTTTTATTAACCCATTCAGAACGGGTACACATTAACTCATTGCATGCCAGGCCCGATAGTCCCGAGATTATTTTAATGTCTTTCCCTGCCAGGCCCGATAGTCCCGAGAATTTCCGCCATTTTGAAAAAAAACAAACAAAAAAAACAAAAAATCAAAAATGTTTTTTTTCAAAAAAAAAATTGGACCCCAAAAAATTTAGTAGGCATGATAGAAATCGCGAAATTGCATGTTTAACCCCCATAGCAACCCCATCTATCAAACATGGCAGCCATCTTTGTTTACATTTTAGGAAAACATAATGGCTTGTATCTCATGATGAATGCCTGAACGGATTTCCATTCGGATTTTTTTGTTTGAAAGCTGTGAGCAATGTGGACACACGTGGTGCATTATCTAGGCATGGGTGTGCATGATCCGTGCACTATGAATTACATGGAAGTCTATAGAGACCAGAGGCACCATAGAGTACGAAGGTATTGTTAAATGGCGGGGAATGTGTTAATGTGTATCATTATTTTATGCTTTAACTATTGAAAATTAGCAGATATACAAGCTCACAGCGCGTCTGCGAGCTTGTAGATCTGCTATTTTTGAAAAATCGTGAAAATTAGAATTTTGACCCGATTCTATGTGTCTTTTGAATCCTTCTAAGGTTTTTTGGAAAAACCTATGTTTCTATGTCAGCAATCTGGCCAGCCATCGTCAAAAACTTTTTCATGTGTAGGACCCCCAAAATGATATTTATTTGGCCACGGAACCGCATCTCAAAATATTTAGTTCCAGGGACCACCCAGAAGCAAAATTTGAGTTACAAACGTTCTCTTTGAAAATACATGTATTCAAAGATTTGCACACATTTTCACGCTGTGAGCTTGTATATCTGCCATTTTTCAATAGCTAAAGCATTCAATAATTCTAGGCCTAAATGGGTTAAAAACAATCATACCAACACACATATTATGCAGGGCCGGCAGTTCAGATGAACTCACCCCTTGTCTTTAGCGTGGACGTCGGCCCCATGGTGCAGCAGGTATTCCACCACAGCCACGCGGTTATAGCCTGCCGCAAAGTGCAGCGGGGTGGAGTGGCGCACCTCCAGGTCCCGGCAGTTCACATTCTGAGGCGTGCACAGTTGCTGCCGCAGATTGAGACAATGTGGAAAACGTTAGTTAACTGCAAGCATGACTTAAAAGGTTGTATAACATTACAGTCTAAAGTTTTATCAGATTTGCTTAGTTATCCAGAATGCCTCACAAATAGATCTGTTGTAGAAAAAGCATTTGTTTCTGCAATACTTACATTACAAGTGACTAATGGTTAAGAATAGCAAGGCTCAGACATAGTACAATATTCTTGTAGTCTTACAATGATCATGAGTTCATGACAGAACATTACAATATCAGAGACAGGTGTTACAGAGAAGGCTAGAAGACAAAGGGCATATGAGATATGAGACAAAATAGACAAAGGTTTGAGACAAACAAATGCATTCCGATATCGATTGTAAATATTGAACAGGCATACAAACGGGGCAGGGGTGAAAAGGTTTTGCGAGTCTTACCTGTACTGTGTCCAGATCACCAGCTTTGGCTGCTTCCAAGAATCGGTAGTCCACATCGGAGTTACGTGTGGGGACATTTTCTAAGCAAGCAGGGAGAAATAAAAGAAGAAAGAGTAAGTACAGGGTAGGGCATTAACGACTTGCAAGTTGACTCGACTCAGTAAAAAGTTGATGACGTCATCACATCACACACAACCCCCCCAATGATTTTGGGGGGTCCCCAGATGATTGACTTTATGTGCAACATTGTTTTCTCTCTAAACTCTAAACAAACCAACATAAAGTTTAAGTGTATAAAGGGTATCTGCACATTTCTAAAGTGACAATTTAAGGATTTTTAATACCTCTAAAATTGTCCAAACTGTCAAATATATAGAGGCAGAAATTGTGAAAATAGCCGATCTACATCTTGTGAGCATGTAGATCTGCTATTTTCACAATAGAAAGTATATACAGTATATATATATATATATATATATATATATATATATATATATATATATATTTTTTTTTTTACTTCGACTTTCTCTGGTGGGAGTCGACTTGTGTAATGAAGTCGACTTGTCAACTTTTTCGTTAATGCCCTAGTACAGGGTAACCATAGTCCTTGACTATTCCATTACATATTTAGGCCGGTCACAATTTCCATAATGAAAACCTAAACGTTACATTAATCTTTTAATAAGATTCCATTCTAATCAAAATGTCGTAAAACAACCGAATGATGTCATGCATTTAACTTGGAGCCAGAGAGGCTCAAAGCCCAGTTGCCATGGTTACCATTGAGGATCTGTTGCACGGCCTCGTTGCCCATCTGCGCTGCGGTGAAGCCCTGCAGGGACACAATGGAGGGGTCGGCCCCGTAGCTCAGCAGCAGACGACAGGTCTGGATGTGGCCCGCCAGAGCTGCCCTGTGGAGCGCTGTCTGACCCAACGTGTCCACTGCATTCACCTGGAGGACGGAGAGACCACATCAGGCCAGGCAAAACTATAGCCATCCAGCAGGGACATGCTGGGCCCCTGATTCAGTCCGGGAAAAAGAGCTGTAGAGGCCCTCATTGCGCGCTATAGAGAGAGATCTCTCTCTATAGCGCTGCTGCTACTCAAAGATTTGCCATTTCAGATCATGACAAGTGACAAGCCAGTGGGCCAATTACATGAGTTATATTTCGTCATTGTCGGGTGGAAACCTTGTATGTCCAAAACCACTTTAAAAATGATTTCAACTAGTGAAAACAGCCGATCTACAAGCACACAACACCTCGCACTGCGAGGCGTTGTGTGCTTGTAGATCTGCTGTTTTCACTACTTTTATTTCTTGAGCTTTCTTTGAGCAGTACTACCAGTATACTATACTCAAATAAATTCAAATAAATTTTACCTGTCTGTGGCGTTTTAAGATCTTTGAAGCATGAATCTAAGACTCTTTGGGGCCTTGTTTTTACATAGATGAACGTCAGAAGCCTACCTTAGCACCATGTTTCTGCAGGACCTCCAAGATATCGTTATGAGCCCGCTCTGCAGCAACATGCAGTGGAGTCATGAAGCTACCAAGACAATAAAAGGAAAGACAAATTGAATACAAAAATAAACATTTAATTGTGTTGTTTTTTTGTCTTGTTCTTTTGAGAAAATGTCTTAAAACAAAAATCCCATATTTCAAGTAGATGGATAGCAGCTGTCTTACTCTTTGTTCTTCTCGTTGATGTTGGCACCTTTACGCAAAAGCAGCTCTGTGACTTGTTTCCGTTTGGGGTGAGGGGAAGCTACAGCACAGTGCTGCAATACATCAACAACATTGTATCACATATCATTTCTTTCCTCGGAAATGTGGTTTGCTCCACAGATCAACAGCAGATATCTCTCTCTCTCTCTCTCACACACACACACACTAGGGCATTCACCAAATATTCGAATATCAAAGTAACTATTCGACGTTGTTCACCGAAGTCGAATATTAAAATATACAAAAAAATCACTATTTGTGAATGCGCACACGCACGCACACGCACACACACACACACACACACACACACACACACACACACACACACACACACACACACACACACACACACACACCCTAAAAAGGTTTGAGAACCATTGATAACTCATTCTTATGACTTCCTATCTAGCCAAGCTTTATAAACTATATCTTTTTTGAAGAGAAAACAATAAAAAAAATCAAATAAGCGAATATTCGACTTTGGTGAACAACGTTGAATAGTGACTTTGATATTTGAATATTCGGTGAATGCCCTATTCTGGACACAGACAAGAGCGACCACCTTATAGACAGCTTGACCCATGCAGAGTCCAGGTGTAAAAACTGCCACAAATCCCAGCTGTTAACAGTTGTGGCTTCAGACCACCATCTTACCAGAGCTGTCTCATAGTTGAAGCTGATTATCTCCAGAGCCAGGGTCTTCTTCACTTTCGCCATGTCAGCCTCCCGTGCTGCCTGGAGCAGTGAGTGACCTTTGAACTCATCTACATGTCAGGGGATAGAAGAGCATGATTAAAGGGTGAATAGGGCTTCATCGTCCATTATGGTTTAAAAAAGTTAAGTCACTGTGCGTTGTTGAGTTAATGCCATTAGCACTGTATATTTGTGTATGATTCAAGTCCTTTCATCGACACCTCATGGTTACGTTTGTATGCGAGTCAGAGGGTGGAGTTGCACACCTTTAACTCTCTCGTTGCTATCAATTAAATCTCTTTGAAGGTCCAAGTTGCCATGGTCTCCATAGAATTCCATGTAATTCATAGTGCACGGATCATGCACGGCTTGCACGCCCATGCCTAATCATGCACCACGAGCTTTCAAACAAAAAAATCTGCTTGGAAATCCGTTCAGGCATTCATGAGATAGCAGCCATTATGTTATTTTGAAAGATTCTTTTTTTTTTTTTTTTTTTTCATCAAAAGCGGCCCAAACTCGGGAAACTCGGGATTGGCACCAAACAGGTTAAGCAAGTGCGAATCGATTCCAACAGTCCCCCCCCCCTCCTCATCATATCACATACATATGAGCATGTGTACACTCACAGGTTAGTCTCTCCTTGAGCTCTGGAGTGGGTGCCATGTCCACGGCACTCTTGCTGTGACAGTTGAGCAGGGTGGGGTCGGCCCCGTGGCTCAGCAGTAAGGAGCACACCTCCACACGGTTCTTGGACGCCGCCTCGTGGAGTGGTGTGAACTGCCACAGGTCCATGGCATTGACACAGGCTCCATGCTGGGCAGGGAACAGTGAAGCAAACACATTGGACAGCATACAGGGCAAGTTAACCACTCTAGAAACCGCTCATTAGTTGCATGACGAATAACGAATAAGGCTTGTAGAACTTGTAGAGGTGGGCTGCACTGGTCATGGCTAGGATGCTCAACTTATTATTTTGCCTTTTTATTTTAACCCATTTAGGCCTAGAATTATTGAATGCTTTAAACAGTGAAAAATGGCAGATATACAAGCTCGCAGCACGGCACCGAGTGCTGCGCTGCGAGCTTGTAGATCTGCTATTTTTGAAAAAGTCGTGAAAATGTGTGCAAATCTTTGAATATATGTATTTTCAAAGCAAACGTTCCTTGGAACTAAATATTTTGAGATGGGGGTCCGTGGCCAAATAAATATCATTTTGGGGGTCCTTCACATGAAAAGGTTTGAGAACCACTGACATAGTCGTCTCTCAAGAACAGACTAACTGAGCTCCAGTTAAGTGAAAAGGACCTTTTCTTTGACGATGGCTGGCCAGATTGCTGACATAGAAACGTAGGGTTTCTCACGATTTTTCAAAAATAGCAGATCTACAAGCTCGCAGTGCGGCACTCGGTGCCGCGCTGTGAGCTTGTAGATCTGCCATTTTTCAATAGTTAAAGCATAAAATAATGATACACAATAATGTGTACCCGTTCTAAATGGGTTCAATTAATTATGTTTGTTCTTACTTTGAGAAGAAGCTCGGTGACCTCAAAGTGACCATAGGAACAGGCGTTGTGAAGAGGAACCAGGCCCCTGCAGACATAAGACAGTCAGGTTAGTGATGATGAACCCTCACACTTCTCATCAAAAAGCCATGGTCCTCACGTGCCAACCCGTCTTTATCAGTGACCATTCCAAATAGGGCTGTCACGATATGACATTTTACATGACGATTAATTGTCACTCAAATAATTGCGATTAACGATTTAATTGTGTTTTTGTCGTTGACAATTACATTTCTGTTTGGCTTTTAGGCTTTTAAGTTGCACATGGTAGATATGACACATAACCTAAATATACAAAGAAATGACTGACATATTTGACAACTTTCTACTTTAACAATGGTAGTGGAAATAGCCGATCTACAAGCTCACAACGCGTCGCGACGCGTTGTGAGCTTGTAGATCTGCCATTTCCACTATTTCTGAAAATGTATGAACATTTTTCAACATTCATGATTATGACAATTATGAACAAATATTTTGCGATTATGTCAAATAATTACGATTAGACGATTATGAAATAATTGTGACAGCCCTAGTGACCATTCCAAAGAGCAAGGCCATACCCTTTGTCTTTGGCGTGAACATCGGCGCCATGCTGGAGGAGGAGCTGCACGATGCGGACGCGGTTGTAGCCGGCTGCCAGGTGGAGGGGGGTGGACTGGATAAGAGACGACACAATGTTAAAGACACTCACAGAAAGGGGCGATTGGCTGGATTGTTCAGTGCTTCCTTCAAGGAAGCCAGGCAAGGGAGCGGGCGGCTGATTAGGGCAGAAAGCAGTGTGCTGCACCAGGCTACGCTCTCGGTGAGTTGCAGATGAATGGCGAATGATGACGCAGGGGTGAATATGATTCTGGGGCCAAACCCCGTGGCAAATTCACTGGCCGTCGTTCGTTAATGCCTCTGACGTTGAGCAGATGACAACATTGCTAGGCAGGACAAACCGCAGGACCATTGACCTATTATCTGTCAACCAGGTAAGCTAAGTAAAAAGCGGAAAATGAAATCTTCCTACTGTAATGGAAGATCAGAAGAAAACAAAAGGAGATGCAAGTGTTATGTAGTGCTGCTAATCTGTATGCGCTGATGCAACACTTTTTTAATTGAAAATCATTACATTACCAAAAGGCTAGATAAGAGATTCGAGCAGATACGATGAGCAGGCTATGTGAGTGTGTTTTAGTAAGCACCTGTGCAAGACCCAATTTTGCAGAAACAAAAACAAAAATCAGGGTGGCTTCGTTTCAGCCCATCAAACGGCAATGTTAGTTTGAGCAAAGCCATGAAAACAGATTCCAGTTAACAGTCATTCTATACCTCTACCGAGCTCAAGCTGATTTCACAATCATCAAGGGTGGGGGGAGAATCATTCAATTCATTCATTCAAATTCCCATGCACTGAGATCAATGCAGTGACCAGCAAGCCAACAGTAATAATCTGTAGACAGATTCATCATTCAGTGTTGGATGGCACACAAGCAATCATATAAGTTTGATTCATTACCATGGATGGCAGCACAGCATACAGAACGAGCAGTGAAATGCTTTTTTGGAGCGGTGAAAGCGCTCCCAATAGACAGGTATGTCCGTGGGTATGTGGGTGGCTGGCTGGGTGGGTGGCTGGCTGGCTGGCTGGCTGGCCGTGTCCGTCCGTAGCCTGGCAATACCTTGAGTGGCCACACACAACACAGTAGTTAAAGGAGGGGCGCTGTTTTGTGCAGGCCAGCCACACTCACCACTCACTCACAGGCACAGTTTACACTCACTCACTCACTCACATAGGGTACAGCTGCTCAAATTCACCGCTCCACTTCGAACCGAGGTTTTTCTCTCTCTCACTTATTATTGAATGAATACCAGCTGGACAAAAAAGAATCACAAGGACACATACAAGAACCAACTGACAAAATGCAAGGGCAAGGCCTACAGTGCATGCATGAGTGATCATTTAAAAAAAAAAGTCAAAAATCAAGACATTGACTTAAAAGAGCGAGTGACTTGAACAGTTGGAGGAGGTGTGGGTGAGTGCGAGAGCTTCAGAGTGTGCAGGAGAGGTGCTCATGGAAGCAGGCATTAAGAATTAGAAATTTTGTGCTCCTCTCAAAATGTGAAAAAAGTTAAGGTTGAGAGGTTTGTCACCACAACACCAACGCACAATTGCCACACACACACACACACACACACTCGCTGTGCACACATCCACATACATTCTCACATTACACACAGGTTTGATGATCACGCACGCACGCACGCATACACGCGCACACACAGGAGGATTGGGGGTGGGAAAGATGGAAGTGACCCGTGCACCCAGGTCCATGATGTGCAATTAACAAGTGACAGCCAGCTCATCGGTCATGTAAAAAACAAAATAAAATAAAAACAAAACAATGGATTAAAAGAACATTTAAAAAAACAAAAATCACAACAGTGCATCAATCAAGTGGCTGTTATCAAGGTTAACTTACCAGCATTTTTTGGGATGTTGACTGATCGACAAATGTTGCCAGAGTCACACGGAAAACAAAACGAAACAAAAATTACAAAATGGCAGCATCTTTTCACAGCAATCCTACCCTTCTCTTTATTCAGTAAAAGTGAACCACAGGTCTAGCTATAAAACCACTGTCCAACCCATCAAGACTATATTTGACGTGACACCAGAAGAGGAATCACTAAGTAAATGGCTTTGTGGGGAAAATGTGACTTCTCTTCGACCAGCTCTCTGTAGTCTGTAGAACTCTGTAGTACAAGGACTCCGTGAATCGTGATACGCCGTCTTACAAAACCAAAAAAGCAGTGACAATGAGAAAAAGATCTCCTGTGCCCCCAAAGGCGATCTTGGTACAGAGTTGGATTCGATTTTGTTTATCTGCATTTCTAGGTCACGAGGTTTGCTGGTTTGAAGGCCCAGTATAAATCCCAGTCAAAAAGTTGCCTTTGTCAGGCAGTTCCTGACTAGTCAGGGAAACTTTTAACAAGTGCACTGAACACTGAAGTGCAGAGAGGAGAGTTCCTAATGCTGATCCATTCTGCCTTGTTATAATGGCTTAGTTCATGCAAAATCAACAGCAGGAGAAATGGGAAACGAATAAAGCAATGACTGATGGTAAAAGAGTGGAAACCTTTGGTTGGCGACAATCAAAATTAGCCATGAGAATGAAATGCACCCAACGTGGGATACCGGTAAGCAAATGGGGGAATTTATTCTGTGTTTTGAAAAGATAATGATTATGCTAGCAAAATGCAATAAATATGTAATTATTTATAGTTATGGTAATCAGACAGAGCATTGCCAACAGCTCAGAGGTGGATTCTGCTCCTTAATGGCTTGGTGTTGATGGATAATATACAGCAGGGTTCCCCAATAGGCGGCCCGCGGGGGGCTACTGTCTGGCCCCCACCAACCCCAGTAATAATGGTGGTATAAGAGCGGCAACAACACTAGTATATCGTTGTCGGGTGGAAACCTTGTATCTCCACATTTGTACGTTCTTTCGCAAAGTAAAGCCCTGCTTCATCATACAAGGCCGTTGCACAATAGTAGTGAAAATAGCAGATCTACAAGCACACAACGCCTCACGATGTGTGCTTGTAGATCTGCTGTTTTCACTAGTTTAAATCATTTTTAAAATGATAAATGCAAAACAAACGGTTTTGGACATACAAGATTTTCACCCCACAACGACGATATCTGAACTGTCGCTGGAGTAGCCGGAACGCCACCGTCGCCCCCTGCAATGTTGTGGCCCTCGGCTTGGTACCCTAGACATGATTCGGCCCTTGGGGAAAACTAATTGGGGAACCCTGATATACAGTATGAAGGACAAAAGAAAAGTCTGGAGTTGTATGTAATGAATGACAAAACAAAGGGCACTGCAAAATAGCACGGACATTTAAAATCAGAGTACGCACTGTAGTGTACACAGTAGTGCATCAACGTGTCTTTGCCTCTCTAAACTCAGTTCATCCACAGAACAATAACACAGAAAATTAACTAATCCTAAACAACCAAGCGTATCTCCTCTAGTACACACTGCTCATACCAACTGGAAACCTACATTGCACCCGCCTATCTGCCCTTCCTACACTGCCCTGTCTAAATAAATTAAAATGAAAAACAATTGTGTGTTTCTGTGTATGCAGTGATGTTAATAGGTTTTTAATGTAATGAGTCCCCAGGACCCACGAAGGGTCTTTCGGATGAGTCCCAGGGATATTTTATGGGTCCCACAAAAATTCAACGCGTCATGTCATTTTTGACAAAGTGCAGCATTTAACTTGAATTGGTTATTATATGGTTATGTTCATGTTACGTAGAAATGTGTCTGAAAGAAATGAACCACAATTCCAAATCTTACAATTTTAATACTTCCAAATAGTCATGTGACGGTTTGATTTTTTTTATACCGAACCGGTAATATCGGATGTTGACCACTTGGGGGCGCAGATAGAAGCTTTTACCGAGTCTTCATAATCAACAGCCACCTGTTATTTTATATACATCGATAATATATGGATCTTCTCAGTGAGATGATGTCTCCTGTTTGTACTGTTACTGCTTCTATGGAATGGCGTGCTTGTGTTTGCTCTGCTGTACAGAGAACCAGTGGACTGGGTCAAAAACAGTGGATTGGGTTGCTTGTAGATCGGCTACTTTTGTTTTGAACGGTTGATCCTAGAGGGACGTGCCACCCCTCTATGGATGCGGGAGGGCAAGGCACAGGCGGCCGCGGTGGTACGCTGCCCCGGCGGACCACCAAATGGACGGCGCTGCCACGAAAACGCTATAATCAATCAAACAGTTAGGCAGCCTAGGCTACATACATAGACTGTCTCAGATAGCATACATGCTAGGCTAGCTTGCTTCCTCCGTGTTGTAGTTGAGCCAATAAAGGTTATTTGACCATGTTCACCACGACGTTAATCGTCGCTATTGTTGTAAAGACGCAATGAAGACCTGTGTGGCTTCTAACACGTTGTCCAATGTCCACCACATCTATAAACAATAGCGCGTGTACTGTATATCCAGTTGTTATTGAATGAAGGGGAAAGGAGGCGGGTCGCTGTCTGAGCAGTGAGCTGCAGTGTAGAGACGTGACGTCACGTTTCTGCGCCGTGCTACACGTTCTGTGGGGGAACCCTTTTCGGTGTATCACCTAACACGCTGTGCCACTATGGTCAGAGAGCGGCCCGGTGCTACGCTAAAACTCAGGCACCCATTGAATTCTGTGACCAAGCGCAGTCGCACAAAATGGCGTCGTGGATTCAAAACACACACAGTCTTAGTTCTATCGTCTGTTTTAAGACTTTCTACGCGGATTTCATTTGTGTTAACGTAGGGTCAAGTAGCATGCCTTCACCCATGAACAATGGTGGCGTCTGTGGACTTTTTAAAATATTATTTTTTTCGCGACGTGGTAAATTATTTTAACGTGGACACCAATGGTCCATGGAGGCGATGCGTCCGTGGGACCCCAGAACAATGACGTGAATGCGTCTCTAGGCAACGTGAATGCGTCAGAGACGCGGGACGCGCACGTATTGACGTCACTGTATGCTTTTATAAAGTATGAGGAATTTCTCTTCCTGCAAACCAAAGAACTGTCCCGTTGATGTCCCAAATGGATTTCAAGATGAAGTTTCAAATAGTTTCGCTACAGTCCATATAGAACGTAATTTCATTGGTAGAAAGTGAAAATGTTGCTACTGGGGGACCGTGGTTTTATGTTCCCCACTTACCACCTAAACCTAACCTTATAACCCTAACCTCAGTAAAACTAACGCTGGTGAATGCTAACCTGGTGAAATGCTAACCTGCCGACGCTGGTGAATGCTAACCTGGTGAAATGCTAACTTGTGGGGAACATAGAACCTGGGGAACATAGGGAGGACCCCACTGCGGGGACACCCCAGGGGAGGACGCAACACAGGAGCCCGCTTCAACTCTAGATAAACCACTGTGCAGTCACTCATATATTTAAAACAGAATAGCTGGCCTACTTCAGTCTGCCCAAAAACAAGTCTAGTATGGATACTAGTGTCCTTACAAATTATAACAGGAGTTTCAGCCACGAGCCAAGAGAAAAAAGAAAAGAAAAAGAAAAACAAAAAAACGATTGAGAATCATAATGCATCGTACTTTATCAGAACAGAGCATGGGCCTCACAACAGGAAAACACTGCCGATCCATTAGCGTTTTGTGCAACTCCAAGTGTATTAACAAAGAAGGAAGGACATGGAGATGAAAAGTTGAACCCACACAAAGGAGGGTTAATATGACGGGTAGGTTAGGGAATGAAGACACTTTAATGATGGAAGAAAATGGTTTTAGAGAATGGGTCTGCCAATATGGCCGCACGCACATGCATCATTAAAGGAACACTTCACCCCCAAAATGCCATTCCCCCCTGTGCCACTCACCCCCCTGTGATACTTTGATTTATTTTGTATTTGTTGCATGCCTTCATAGTGAATAAAGAATCCAAAACCGTAATTACTTCTTGATGAAACAAAGTGTCTTGTCAGCCGTATGCTCACTTTGCTCAGTACTTCCACATCAGGCACGGCAATTAACAGTAATTATATTGAAACCGATATCTAGAAACAATAACCGATTTAATCTTTGTTCATGTAGGCAACTAATCGAGAAGTCGTTTTTAATCAGCGATTCACCACAAAAGGATTCTTATAGATTTTTCTATAATCGACTAAATTGATTAATCACTATATTATATCTTTTTTATTTGAAAACAGACAACTTAAGCTCACGTTGTGACCTTGTAGAGCTGCTATTTTCACTATTTTCTATAATCGCACGTGCAATCGATCGAGGCAAAGGTTTGAAATAATCGTGATATTGATTTGAAGTCATTTCGCCCAGCCCAATATTCACTCAAACATTACCATTTCAGTCTCATTCATCAAAGAGGCACGCGCTTGGGTGAACACGCAAGGGTTTTAGCAAAAATGCAATGTTTTGGACATACTGAGCGTACAAATGTACACCAAGAAACGTGAATTGTACGGTTAAGCATTATGAGGGTTTATGCAGTTTGATATACTGTTAGTTTTGCTGTTGTTAATCTTGGCCCTTTCTTCATCTCTGGATTCTTGGATCAACATGAAAGCATACAATAAAAACTCCATGAATTGAAGCCATCACAGGGTGAGTAATTAAAGTCATTTTAGGGAAGTATTCCTTTTAAGACAAGCCTAACCTGTGTATATTAGGGCTGCATTCTAAATGGTGGAAAACGATGAAAAGTAATTTAAGTATTGACCTCTGCAGATTCAAAATGACAATATGTACCAATTCTGTGAGGTCATTACATTACTGCTCTAGCTTGTAGATCGGCAAAGCCAATACCGACCAAAGCCGATAGAGGCATTATCGGCCGATCGCGATCACTCACCGATCAATCAGAAAAAAACCCTTGTCATCATAGCTTGGATTTTAATTTACGTCGACAAACTTTTTCATAATTTTAGTCTAGGACAGTGGCTCTCATCCTGTGGGTCAGGTCAGGGTCCCCAAATTATTTTCCCCATCCGGAACGAATGGGGGTAAATTTATTGTTATCACATTTTTGTCTTAGGAATGCGACAAAAAACTAAAAATATTATTGAACTCTAGTCTCCATGGCGTGACTAATCAATAGAAAAAAAGTCATTTTGAGGGTGAACTACTCCTTTAAGGACTTTTTAATACCAACATTGGTCAAATTGTCAAATATTAGAGTCAGAAATTGCAAAAAAACAAGCCCGCTTATTAGTATAAACATATAAAGGTAGACGCCTCCTCTGGCTCTGGGGCGTTGACGCTTCCTTGGGCATCACAGAATGGGATGCTCGGTAGGTTAATCAGATGCGGGCGGGACTCCCTCTCCCACTGCAGGGAGCAGAGTGCCTTCCACACTTACACCTGTTGTTGTTTTAGCAGTCGCGCCAATGAACTACAGCGGCGGATGAGATATCTAGCTTTTTATATCTGTGGTTGTGAGCATGTAGATCTGCCATTTGCCATGTTGTCCTCGTCCACCCATCATTTTCTGCCTCTGGGGGAGGTGTGGTTATAAACAGTGTAATGGTTATAAACAGTGTAATGGTTATAAACGGTGTAATGGTTATAAAAAGTGTAATACCAGTTTCTGCCTCTGGGTGAGGTCTGCGGTGGCCGTGCTGGCAGCCTGGGCCGCTCGCAGCCTCTCCTGGACCAGCCTGGTGCTGGGGGAGACGCCGGGCGTCACGGCAACAGTCCTGGTGCTGGGGGTCACAGCAGCGGGGGTCCTGGTGCTGGGAGGGACAGCGGCAGCGCCGGGGGTCCTGAGCTGGGAGTGGGAGGAGCCTGCAGCAGCAGCAGGAGAGCCCTGATTGGAGCGCTCCTGGCAGCGCTCTCCAAAGCGCTCCACAAACGACTTGACTCCTGTGAACACACACACACACACACACACACACACACACACACACACACACACACACACACACACACACACACACACACACACACACACACACACACACACACACACACACACACACAGAGAGCCATGGTTTAAAACAAACGCAATTAATAACTAGAAGATGCAATAGAGGGTATGCGCATGCTTAAAGTGAATGAATCGAGTGGCAAAGTGAGTCGCCAAGTGAGTTTAACATTGTTTAATGTCGTTTAATGCAGGGGTCTTCAACGTTTTCAGGCCAAGGACCCCTTAGTTGAGAGAGAGATGAAGCAGGGACCCTCACAACCTGTTCATAGATTCCATATAGTTTCATTGTTTTGACAACACAATCGTCAGTGTATTTTGGATTCATGTCAATTTGTGTTTTCAGGTATTTAACCACTTGAACCGTCAATACTTAATAAACTTGACCTTTCACTCTGTACTTAGTCTGCTCTTTTCCCCTCTACACCAAAGCTCTTTGCCAAAAATAGCCGATCTACAAGCCTCGCAGCGCAAGGCGTTGTGAGATTGTAGATCGGCTATTTTTGGCTAAAGTTCTCAGAATATGGACGCTAGGGTTCAAGTGGTTATTATACAAAAAGTTTATAAAAATGTTTCTATCACTTAAAAGATTTAGAGGACCACCAGTAGTAACTCTGAGGACCCCCTAGGGGTCCCGGACCCCCTGTTGAAGACCCATGGTTTAATGCGATCAGATAGGACTTTTCTGTTTGGATGTATGGGCTGTCAAGGCCAGAAAGTAGTGTTTTTGCCACTCAGTAGGCGTTCCCGCATAACTTCCGGGTATGATGATGATGATGGCACGTGCAAACCATCTATTGGAAATGGCAAGTGTGGCTGCCATGACAAGAATCACACTTGCAAAAGAATTCCATCTTACCATTTGAATTTTCCCCTTTCAAGTCAATAATAGGGAAATGTAATTCACAATAAATTAATGGACATAATATGGAGATCTGTGTCAGTCCTTGTTCCTTTTAAGCCCATATAGCTAGTTTACATTAACGTGTATTTTAAAAAAGAAAAATACTTTTGTAATCAATTCTTTTGAATCCCCAAATTATTTTGTGGGGTCCCCAGATGATTAGCCTAATGTAACTCACTCAACGGTAAACAAACTAACATACAGTCTAAGTGTATACAGGGTATCTGCACATTTATAACGTCACAATTTGAGGACTTTCAAGACCCACTGTCAAATATCAAGTAAGCAAGAGGCGAACATTGTTAAAATAGCAGATCATCTACATGCTCACAATGCCTCGCAGTGCGAGGCGTTGTGAGCATGTAGTTCGGTTATTTTCACAATATTTATCTGTGGTAGTCACATTAAATGTAAAACCTATAATTCTGAGTGCTTGTCAAGGTGGGGGTCCCCCGTAGGTCACGTCCTAAAAGGGTTTGAGAACCCCTGGTCTAATGTAACCCTGGGCGCTACACTCCCTCTGCCAACCTGGGGAGAGGGACAGATCAAGGTCAACTTGTGAAAGGACAGAGAGTGGCATCTCTTACCTGTGGGTCCGGCGGTAGCTTTCTGCGGCAGGGGGGTCCCAGGGTCCTTGGAGGGGACCCTCTCCCTGCTCTGTGGAGCAGAAGGACCAGCAGGAGGACCACTGGTTAGAGGCTTGGCACCCAGCTCAGGTTTCTTGGGGCTGGAGAAGGTGAAGTCCAGACCCCTGTCCTTCCGGGGGCTTTGGGACACCACCAGCGTGGCGGAGGAAGGTCCCGCTTTCTGGGGACTGGCTGGGTAGGACACCCCCTGGGTGGAGGCCTTCTTCTGGGGACTGGCCGGGTAGGAGGGCTCCTGGGTGGAGGCTTTCTGGGGACTGGCCGGGTAGGAGGGCTCCTGGGTGGAGGCTTTCTGGGGACTGGCCGGTCCCCTCCCCGCCTGAGCCAGGGGTCCCCGGACCCCCGGAACGGCAGCCTGCTGCTGAGCACTGGAAGAGGCGACGACGGCCTGCTTTGAGGGGAAATAAGCAGAGTAAATAACAGTAACCGAACACAACCATGAAGTGACATTTATTTGCACTTAAAAGCCATTTGGACCTGGAATTGTTTCATGCTTTAGCTATTGAAAAACAGCAGATCTACACGCTCACAGCACGGCACTGAGTGCGGCGCTGCGAGCTTGAAGATCTGCCAAAGCATTATCTACAAGCATAACAGTTAAAGCATAACATAATGGTTAATGGTTAAAGTAACAATTAATAGGTTAAGGCAGGGGTCTTCAACAGGGGGTCTGGGACCCCTATGGGGTCCTCAGAATTACTACAAGGGATCCTCCAAATCTTTGTGATAGAAACTATTTTTTAACCCTTTTTTTAACCACTTGAACACTAACATCCTATTCTGAAAACCTGGCATAGAGATTTGGAGGGGGAAAAGAACAGACAAGTACAGTGAAAACAAAAGTCTAGTTTATTAAGTATTGATGGTTCAAGTGGTTAAATATCTGAAAACACAAATTGACATGAATCCAAAATACACTGATGATTGTGCTGTCAAACAACAAAACTATATGGAATCTATGAACAGGTTGTGGGGGTCCCTGCTTCATCTCTCCTCAACTAAGGGGTCCTTTGCCTGAAAACGTTGAAGACCCCTGGGTTAAGGTACAGTAAGAGCATGTTTCTCCTCTCACCCCAGGTTACAGTAGGAGTTAAATAGTTCTACGTAAGGGATAAATACTGGCTCCGCGGGGGTTGTTCATATATAACATCCCGACGGACTGATAACTCCCCGAGGCGCCAGCCGAGGGGAGTTATCAGTTCGAAGGGATGTTATATATGAACAACCCCCAAGGAGCCAGTATTTATCCCGCTTATTACCCGGCTACTAAATCAAATTAATAATTTGACTAAAAACAAAAAGTATTTCCTTGTTTACAGACGGCTGGACGTGTTCCACAAGTGTTGCGCTGGGCGTCCTCCCAGCGCGACACGGTTGCCTTGGAAAACAAGGAAGTGCTGATTAGATAGAATCCATTTTCTGATACTACGTTGTCTATTTCTCGCTTAAAATATTTTTTAAAACATTCTTCAGAGCAACGTTTAGTTGTAAATGTCGCTGTGTGTTTGTTTTCATGGCTGACATGTTGGATACAGCACAAGATTCACGCAGTGCAGCTTGACTGCAGCGGGTGTTCTGAGTCTTTGATTAGGCAGCGGTCTGTTATTGAGCGGAGCGGTCTGCTATCCAGAAATAACAGACCTCTGATTTCAGCGCTCGACCAATCAGAATCAAGCATTGAAACATGCCGGGTAATAAATTCTGATAATAACCCAGGACTCATTGAAGCAGAGAAATGGTTGCCCTCTCCTGATTGGGATGATATTGGCAACGCTTCTGATTTCTGAACATATATTTTCTGATTACTTAGACAGGGAGACCTTGTTACTGAACACACTACAGCAGGGGTCTGCAACCTTTTTGAAAGTAAGTGCCATCTTTTCTAGATAGTCAGTGTGCCACCATGACAACACAATTTTAATGACACACCATCAAAACATTTGACATTTTGATTGGCAGAGCATTGTTATAAGTGTAATGATGGATCATTAGACTCAGAGCAATAATCCACCCATCTCCCCGACGCCCTTCCCAGTCAGAGTTCAGAGTTTTAATGAATGTAGTACTATGTGCAGGATGTAATTTGCTGTAAATATAAATTTTAAATCCTCTCACACTTCTGCCAGTGATTACTGATCACCCTCCTCTGTGCATAAGGTTGTCTACCCCTGCTCTACAGCAGTGATTAATATAGAACATAAAGCCTTAACTTTTACAAATGTTTATGACAAAATATCACTTAGGGCTAGAGCAGCCTCAGGAGTAGAGCTGAGTCAAATCAATACTCTCCCATGTAGTCTAGTCTGTGTGAATGTCTTTTATTGTTGATCACTTTGATATAATTTGCACAAACTGTATCTTCCTTACTGTGAGTGTGGCATTTAGTTTTTGTAATATATCGACATTGCTTCAACTTGCTGGGATTACATTTTTACCCAGATTATATTGTAAATGTTTTCCTGGAGAATGTTACTTCTCAATCTCAAGCCCTGTTTGTTTGTTTGCATTTTTTGCATTCTCTTTCACGTTGTTTGACTTGTTATTAAAATGTTATCTACAGTATGTAAAACAAACAAGATAAACAGAATAAGAGTCTGCACATGCATAATTATGTGTCTATGTGTGTGCAGACACTGCAGACTCTTTATCTTTTTCTCTAGGATGATTTCTAACCCCAAAAAAGTGATGTGTAATGTATGCCATTAGAAGAAAGAAGGATTACGACACAAACGTCCCCACAGCTTCCAAAAGATAATCACGTGAAGAAAAAAGGGAAAGTCCACACACGAACGGTCTTTTTTTATTTTTTTTCTTCAATATTTTAAGACCATTTTATGAAGCCCTGCATGGGCGAAACGTTAATAATAATAACATAAAATCTAAAAGAAAAAGACAGAGGGAGAGACCACCAGCCTATATATGTGTGGACAATCATTAACCTTTTTCTTCACTTGCATGTCATTAGCTCTTTCAAATTAAACAGACGTAACTAATTGAGCTGGGGAGATCATTACCTGGTTGGAGCTGGCCGGTGCCTTGCTGGTGGCCTGCACACGCTGCTGTGTGGCTGCGGCTGCAACAGGCTCTCTAGTGGCTGCAGAAACAGTGGTGGAGGCTGCAGCAGGCTGTCTAGCGGCTGCAGAGACTGCAGAAGATGCAGCAGCAGGCTGCTTAGCGGCTGCGTCTCGGGCAGCCATCTTTGCGGCCCAGGCCGTGCCAGCCTTCTCTTGTTCATTGTCCTCCTTGCGGGTGACCGGGTGACTCAGGTCATCCTCCCAGGAGCCGATGGTGGCCGCCAGGTTGGCCAGCCGGCCTCTGCGCCCCATAGGGACGTCCGAGGACGAGATGGGGGCTGGGGGAGGAGGACACACCTCCTGTCTCTTCAGGGGGGACGGAGGGGGACCAACTGGCATGTCGTCCGCACCGTCACCTAGAAAGATTTGTAAGGAATAAACGTTAGGGATGGGATGATATTCAAATGTCATATCACGATGATTGTGACAAAAGAAACCGCGATTTTACTATCCTGCGGAGGAACGTTTGCCAAAGAAATAGCAGATCTACAAGCTCACAACGCATGTTGTGAGCTTGTAGATCGGCTATTTTTTTTGGCAAAGACATTAGATAGAGTGAAGGGAAAAAAAGACTATATCAAGTACGTATATTATAAGTACCTTTTACCAATTATAGAGGGTTTAAGTGGTACTTATTCAGGGGATATCTTAAAAGGTCCTGGAATAAATTCCTTACCAAAACATTTCTTCACCAATGTGTTTGTAAAGGTGTCTAGTAACACATCTCACAAAGACTGAAATTCAGTTTCCCTAGGAAAATGTTTGACAGCTAGGGTAATTCTGGGTCTCATTCACTCAGTCTATACACTATACTATAGGGGATAAAATCACTCCCAAAATATATGCTTTAAGTGGGATGTGAGGGACTAGGTGTTTTAATTATTCTGAATCCATTGCAAGCATTTGTATTGAACAAAAAAACATTCATTGGGCTAAAAACAGCCCATAAAATGATGGTTTAGTGATGAGTCATCACTTTTCACATTGGTATGGGGGTCCATTTCTAGCCCAAGGAATGTTTTTGGTGCAAAACAAATGCTTGCAATGGATTCAGAATAATTAAAAACCCCTAGTTAGACCCCTCATCTCCCAGTTAAAGCATATTTTTTGGGAGTGATTTTTTCCCCTATGGTATAGCGTATAGTGAGTGAATGAGACCCAGAATTACCCTAGCTGTCAAAGATTTTCCTAGGGAAACTGAATTTCAGTCTTTGTGAGATGTGTTACTAGACACCTTTACAAACACATTGGTGAAGAATTTTTTTGGTAAGGAATTTATTCCAGGATTTGACACTATTTCTAAAGATATCCCCCGACTATACTGGATATGCAGCTCGGCAAATAAAAGATGAATTGATCCCAGTGCATGACAATATCACGATAAATTAAATCTCCACGGGGTGTGATTCTAATGTTTTTGGAGCCATGTTGAATGAAAAGCCATGCCAACGTACCCTCGTTGTCCCAACAATGCCGCTTCTCTGCCAGTCTCTGGAGGCGGGACCTCATGCCACCGCCGGCCGTGGCTGGGGGCGGGTCGTCCTTTGGCACCGCCTCCCTGTCCAGCTGCACCTGGTTTCTACCGGCGGGAACAACCGACACCTGACCTTCAGGCTCCGGGGCGGGACGCTCTGTCCACTGGGGCTCTGGGGCAGGCAGAGAGTATGTATTTTAGTGTATTATGTTCATGCTATGTAGATGAATTGGATACATGGGACCACAATGGAAACATGTTGCCGGGACACAGCTCCAAGTGCCGCGTTGTGAGCTTGTAGATCTGCTGTTTTTGAAAAATCATGAACATTTGTCAAATGTAAATATTGTCTTCTAAATCAGTGGTTCTCAAACTTTTTCATTTGTGTGCCACCAAAACTGTGGGAGGAGTAGCGCGGTAAAATAAAGTTTATCTGGAACCATGGATGGAAGAACGTGTGACTATAGTACTATATAAGTACTATAGTCACACTAACTATTGGCAGTGAAAATAGGTGAAGTAATCCAAGAATCATTTGTTTAGTATAAACTATACTAACCTTGGCTCCGTTGTGGTTCTGTGGCAGCCGATGGCGCCACCATCCTCTCAGGCTCTGGGACCTGTTCTGGAGGAGTCTGGACCACCACAGAGCTGTTCTGGAGCTGTTCTGGAGGAGTCTGGACCACCACGGGTGTCGTCTGGACCACCACGGGCCTCGCCATGGTCTGTTCTGGAGGCGTGGTCTGGACCACGGGCCATGCCATGGTCTGTTCTGGAGGCGTGTTCTGGACCACGGGACGCGTCATGCTCTTCTTCTCCAGAGAGGAGGATGAGCGCAGGCTGGCGGGCCCCGCCGGGGGCTTCCGGTCCGTGCGGGGGTCCTCCAGCTAGGGGTGGGCCATATGGAAAATTACAATATCACCATATTTTCCCAGGCTGTATCTCGATACACGATCTTATCACGACTCTTTTTCATGTTGGTTTTTATGTATTTTTGCCAGACCCAGGGGGTCGGCCTACAAAAGGCTTTGTCGGTCTGTCGGTCTGTCGGTCGGTCGGTCGGTCCCTCTTTTCCTCAGTGTGCCTGTGTTTGCCTCTGACTGCTCATCTGCCCCTCCCTTCCCTTGCTCGGCTGATTGCCTTGAGTGCCGTCACCTGTACAGGACCAGCTGAGTTGAGTTGGCTGACGAGCTGCTGACACTATAAATTCCTCAGCCCATCTACAAGCTCAGAAACATTTCCAGCTGCTCAGCCTATACAATCCTGTGTGTTCATGTGTTAGTTCAGTGCCATACTAGTGAAAACAGCCGATCTACAAGCTCTTGCTATTAAGTGTTGAAAATGTTCCGCCCCAACTCTGTCAGAGTTCCCCTTAAATTTGTTAACAATACAGGCTCTCCTGATGAGCGCAACCTTTGTTTCGTCAATAGCCCTGTGCAGGCTCTAATGGCTTTCACATCCACTAAGGAATACTTCCTTAAGTTGCATGATTCAGATCTGGTAAACAAGCCTGTCACTAATGAATTTAAAAGAGTCCTTCAGACTACAGGGGGGGGGACTGTGTCTCTGGCAGTGCTGAGGAAGGTGGTGGGTCAGTGTGTAGGGAGAAAGTATGCAGGAGCACAGGAAGATGCCAATGAATTTTGGATCTACTTACTGCAGGCCCTTGGGAAAGAAGGAGCCTCCGGGTTTGTAGACCAGTTTTCAGCTGGCAAGGAACTGCATGGTAGAAAGTTTGACAGTGTCAGTGGAAAGTGTCCACAGGGTCATATCTTTCCTCCTGGTATCCCAGCTCAGATACATTTCCTCAGTGTTGACTTGTCTCAGTCCTTGCCTCCTGGTACTATTCCTCTGTCCACTTTAATTTACAGAAAGTATCAGCAGTGTGAGTCCATTAATGCCAAGTGTCCTGAGTGCTGTCAGTGTCAGGCTAACTGCCCCATGACTGGACACTGTCAGTACAGGAAGGTCACACAGACCACTCAGCTGGTCGCTGTCCCCAGGCTGCTGACTGTAGTCTTGCCAGTCAAACAGACTGGTGTGACTGTCAACCCTAATCCCAACCTCAAACTGCTTGGTCAGAACTTCAAACTGAAGGCTGCCATCAATCATGAGGGTCAATCACGGTCATCTGGTCACTTCACCACTGTTATCTGGGATGGTAAGATGTGGCTTCGATGCAATGACGCCCACATCTTTACATACACATCAAAGCCTGAGTCAGAGAACAATTACATGTATTTCTATGAGAGGATAGATTCACCTAGTCCCAGTGCTCCCCACACAAAGTCTGACACTGACCCTCAGCCTTCCCTGATCCCCCCACAGTCAACTGTCACAACACTGGCCAGTCCTCCTCTGTACTCGGAGGTTGCTGCTAAGCCAAAAGTAAATGTGACTGCAGAGACAATCAACCCTGACCCTCAGCCCAGCCCCAAATCTACCCGAAAACAGCAGAAGAAGGATAATGTTGTAACAAAACAGTCAAACAAGTCTGCTCCTCCTACTAGTCCCCCTTCTACATTACTCACATCTCCTGTCTCTCAGCCTTCTAGCGGTCATAGAAATGTAGGGCAGCAGGAAATGGCTAATAAGAGGAAGGGTATGCGGCAGGGTAACACGCAGACAGTGAATAATTGCCAAGAAGTGCCTACCTTAAATCCAAAACCAAACATTCCAGCGGGAACTAATATTAAATTACAAAATAGGTTTGCACCTTTAATTAACACTGAATTTTGCAAGGGTTGCGAAAAACAGGTAATCCACATTCTGAAACATCTTTCACACAAAAAGGAATGTCAGATACATTATGATATGGATGACTTAAAACAACAGGCCAAGGATAAAGCAAAGACAAAAAATAAAGCTAGAAAGCTTGATTCAAGGCAAAAAGCAAGGGATGAAAATCCTGAACTTTTTAAAGAAGGAAGAGCAAGAAGTAAGGACAGAAGTAGGAAAGGAGCTAGGGATGAAAATCCTGAACTTTGCAAGGGTTGCGAAAAACAGGTAATCCACATTCTGAAACATCTTTCACAAAAAAAGGAATGTCAGATACATTATGATATGGATGACTTAAAACAACAGGCCAAGGATAAAGCAAAGACAAAAAATAAAGCTAGAAAGCTTGATTCAAGGCAAAAAGCAAGGGATGAAAATCCTGACCTTTTTAAAGAAGGAAGAGCAAGAAGTAAGGACAGAAGTACTGTCCTGTCTTAGCCGTCTGTCTGCCTGTCACTGTCCTGTCTTAGTCCTCTGCCTGTCTTACTGTCACTGTCCTGTCTTAGTCCTCTGCCTGTCTTACTGTCACTGTCCTGTCTTAGTCCTCTGCCTGTCTTACTGTCACTGTCCTGTCTTAGTCCTCTGCCTGTCTGACTGTCACTGTCCTGTTTTAGTCCTCTGCCTGTCTGACTGTCACTGTCCTGTTTTAGTCCTCTGTCTGTCTGACTGTCACTGTCCTGTCTCTGTCCTCTGTCTGTCTATCACCCCCCCCCCCTTCCCCATGGATCAACACCTTATCGTGGTGGGGAGGTTTGCGTGCCTTAAGGATCCCACAAGCTATACCAGCTGGAGTCTTGCACTCCTGCCAGCGTCACGCTTGCCGGACAGGTCAAAGGAGAGAGGCCAGACTAAGATTGATCCACCCCCCCCCCCCCCCCCCCCCTTCCTTGCATTCTGATTTTCATTGCGGGTCTGGCAGAACCAGGTGACCTGGTCTAGTTTTACTTATTTAAGAGGTTTCCTTTTTCCAGGCAACCAAATGATCTTTTTCATTATTTGCATCTCATATGACATGCACATGACAAAGCTAAACGGGTCACCATGGCTGGCCTCTCACACAGTTATCTTATGAGGGTTATCATCATCTCCTGGACAACAAGACCCAGGAAGGACCCACTGACTGCCACAGTTTCCCTAATCAGGCCTAGAATGATTGTATACTTTAACTATTGAAAAATAGCAGATGCCGCACTGTGAGCTTGTAGATCTGCTATTTTCTTTTGCAAGTCTTTGAATATATCGTTTTAAAAGCAAACATTTGTAATTGTAACTCAAATATTTGCTTCTACAACATATTTTGAGATGGGGGTCCACGGCCAAATGCATGTCATTTTGGAGGTCCTTGACATGAAAAAGTTTGAATCAGTGATTCAGAAGAAGGATTTAGAAGACATTTATAGAATCGGGTTCACCATTTTTTTTTTTAAATAGCAGATCTACAAGCTCACCGCGCGGCACTTGTGAGCTTGTAGCTTTAATGGGTTTAAATGAGTTATTTAATTAGAAATTAACGGTTAGAACAGCAAGATGCCTCTGCTATGTTATGTTTACAATACTGGTTCTCAGTGTCCAGGGTTTGGGGACCCCCAGGGGTCTGCTTGCTTCTATTTCAGGTTAAATTAACACTGAAGATTTACAGAGTAGATTGAGGTCTCAGATATATATTTTTTAATGAAATGTGCGTCTACTGTGTGTGACCTAATGCTAATTGCAAATTAATAAAACTGGCTGACATTGAAATTGGAAAAAGGTTGAGAAAATGGTGCTTTTACAACACAGCAGTAAACACTATCAGCTGACCAGACACACATCACTCAAAGATCATATTTGGAAGCCACCAGCCCTGGCCATGGGAGCTTAGAATAGTGACCACCACAAAGCAAACACAACAAAACAAGCACGTATATAGGACTGTATGTGTTATACTTTTAGCTTCACTGTATAATTATCGCTCTATAACATTGTGCAAACTGTTAATAAAGAGTATTCAATCAATCAAAAATGATAACTAGTCAAACAAAGAGTAGTCAGTATTGTGGCTTTTTTCCCCTCCCACATCACTAATCCTTTACAAATGAATATAATAAGACAAATAAATACCAATGAGGATGTTTCTATGCATGCTCATCAACAGCACAACAACTCTCTTATGATTGACGTTTCAGCATTTAGTTATTATTCAGTCGAGCGAATATTGAATTATTGATATGTTGACAGTTGACCACGAAACAATGGACACGTGAAAAGAGGTAGTCGTTCAGGGCGTGTCGTGGTCAATTCAGCGATTATTAACAATAACGATTACTATTATCAGCATAATACACATTGATTGTGGTTTTATTATAAACTGTAAATAAACTTTACACCATCTGAAAACCACTCTTTGTTCAACGGTTTGCCCATTTTCGTGCTGACTTAACTGACAACAACAACAAGCAGGCTAACGTTCGTTAGCTTGCAGCAGAGGCGTCAATTGGGTATGGCAAGCTATGGCAGCTGCCATAACCTTGGCTACAAGGGGGAAATAATAAAATGTACTTTTCATCGTGCCTGTTGCTAAGGTATGGCAACATTACTGGTGTCTTGCACGCGCTTAGTTTTTTTCTAAGCTGACGCCGCTGGCTTGCAGTGCTACTAGCATTAGTAACGCAGTGAAAGTGCAAATAAAAAGCCTTAAAACCTTGGCCTCACCTCGGTAAAAGGATCCATTGCGTCCCGGAGACGAGCCCTGTGTTACAGCTACGTGTAAAAACTGTAGATGTTGTTTTAATGTGTATTGTGTAATAATAAACTAACTACTGAACGCAGTCTCTCCTCTCCCTCCGTTCAACACAAACAACTCTCCTGACTTCAAATTTTTAATTTCAGCGCTGAGCGCCAGTGCGCATGCGCAGCCCTTGACGGTCTACGTGAAGCGTCGCGGAGGACCAATCACAGAGCCGAGGCGTCGTCACCACTGTTTCCGTATCCGCTTTGGGCCGGATGTGATAAGGTTTTGGGGGAAATGAATGATTTGTATAGCAAATAGAACTGAAAGGAGTGTCAATGTGCTGTGTGAAGCGCGAAGAGCCCGCCTATTGTTTCCGTATCCGCTCCAATGCAATGTGTACAAACCGGATCAGCAACTAGAGAACGACGCCCATAATCCCCATAGCCATACGTTACTTCCGACTACTTCAATGCAACAATTACAACGTTACAAACCGACCAATGGGGAAGGCTTCCCTAGAACATCGAGACGGGTATGGCTGCAGGCCTGGAGTCACCTCCCTCAGCAGATCTTTCTTGTCAGATCTCCCTTCTCAGACCGGAAGCGACCGGAAGCGTGTACAACGGCAAGTCTGCAGGGTCAAAAATACTAAACCATATAATTACGCTCTTGGACGCTGTGGCTACGCAGGTGCGGGAAATCAAACATAATTGGATGGAACGCGTGGATGGAACCGAGTGCATCATGGCGGCCATGAACGAGGTGGGTATCGTTTTTATACAAAAATAAAGCATTTAAACCGATTTAAACAGTAAAATCTAACGTTTTAGCCATGCAGATAGTTTATAAAGTTACATTTGAAACGTGCAGCTGATACTGTCTGTCTGTAATTGGGTTAACACGTGTTTACTTGAAGAAACAGAGTTGACAAGGAAATAATGAATGAATTAATTACTTCAATGACAAGATTGTGATACAGCAAATACTGATTCACAATGTCTTTAACATTGTGATGCAAAAAGTATTTAGCAAGTGAGCTTTCTGTGGCTGTTTTGTATTGCAATCCTGAGACTGCATGGGCCAACAGTTCAAACTAGGTTTTGACAACAATCAATGATCCAAAGAAAGGACATGCACATACTAATAATCAACTCCAAAAGTGCCCACTTTTGGGATCACGATAAAGATTTGTTCTCAAGCTGGTGTCATTTTAATTACTTTTTGTTCTTCAAGTCAAACATAATTTGTAAATATCTAGCCTAGTTAGTTTACAGACTTTATGTTCAGGACAAGTGCAGAGATTCTGTGCGTTTACACTTGGCCACATGTATTAGTGTAAAGGGAATGGTAAAATAAAACCTTTCCCCTCCATTTTTGGCCATGCATTCTAATGAATCATGATTATTTTAATTTAGACAGTTTACAAAAAATTAAATTCTAAATGAATATAATGCCTGTAGTCAAATTGTATTGTACCCCATAAGAGAAAGTGTGCCCTAGACCAATGGTTCTCAACCCTTTCAGGCCACAACCCCCAAAATAATCATATTTCAACTGGGGACCCAGTTGGCATTACATTTAGTTTGACTCCATCTGTTCCATTGTGAAAATAGCCGATCAACATGCTCACAACGCCTCGCAACGAGAGGCGGTGTGAGCATGTAGATCTGCTATTTTCACAATTTCAGCCACTAATATTTGACAATTTTACCAATGTTTGACCAGAGGTACTAAAAAGGTCTTTAAAGTCCTTAAATTGTCACTTAGGAAATGTGCAGATACCCTGCACACACTTTTACTCTGTATGTTGCTTTGTTTACTGTTGAATGTAACATTTAGCTTAACATCTGGGGACCCCCACCAAAATAATTTGGGGACAGTACGGTTCTCAACCTGTGGGTCGGTCGGCAAATTATTTTGGGGGTCCCCAGATGATTAACTTAATGTGCAACATTGTTTTCTCTCAACAGTAAACAAACCAACAGAGTTTAAGTGGTTTTATGCACATGTTCTAAAGTGACAATTTAAGGACTTTTTAATGCCTCTAAAATGACAAATTAAACATTGGCCAAATTGTCAAATATTAGTGGCAGACATTGTGAAAATAGCCGATCTACATGCTCACAACGCCGAGGTGTTGTGAGCATGTACATCTGCTATTTTCACAATAGAACCATGTTATACAAAATGTAATGCCTCAACTCTTCAGTGCTCGTCACAGTCGTCAGGGTGGGGGGGACTCCAGTTAAAATATGAATATTTTGGGGGGTCACGGCCTGAAAAGGCTGAGAACCACTGCCCTAGAACAAGAGCAACACAAAAATAAATTGGTGCATTGTTAAATGCAGGACTGTTTATTTTTCCTATATTTTTCCTTCAGGTCCATAGCAGTGTTTTTCATAAAACAAACCCACCGCAGGTGACCAGATGCACTGAGTGCTGTGCACTATTCCACTGCCCCCTTTGCCCCACTGGCTTCTACAAGCCAGCTCTGAGAGAGGCCAAGGTTTTGCAGCACTTGGAGGTGCATAAAAAAAATGCTCTCCAATGTAACGGTTAGTTACCCTCTATTAGCTTTGTGCTATGCCATTATCACTTGTTTGTTCTAAGTAAGCTTACTCATAATATCTTCACATACTAGTGTTGGAGCTTGGAAGTATAGGGTTTATACTTCCTTATTTTTTGTCTTTTAATTTCCTTAAATACTTGGACCCACCTCCAAACCTTTTTTTAAAGCCAGTCCATCTCCTTTATTTACTTTCCTTGGTTAGGAGGGGTGGTGGGGTTAGGTCTTGTTTAACACTTAAATCCCTAGACCTGTCTAGTCTGTAACACTCATTACCTTTTATTTCATAGAGAAACCACACACCACACAATGTTGGACATGTTGCTTCTGTGTCTTTCTAGATTTCTACATAACGAAATGCCATCAGGCCTGCAGGACCGGAAGTGTTGGCCATTTCCACTGCCCTTTCTGCAGTAGAACATTAATCAGGAAGGTGGATGCAGAGAGGCACTTGCAGCAGTGCCGACCACTGCCTGCACTGCCTGTTTCCCAGGTGCATAAGCCTCTGTCACAGCTGGGTGTTTTCCCCACTATTCACTTAATGTTTGGGTTCATCTGACCGTGTCCTTAAATTTTGTAAAGATGTTGCATTCTTTTATATTATATGTCAAAGCTCAGCTCCTCCAGTAGGCAACGTTAAAACACTGTGCAGAGTTAAGACCGTGTCAACCAATGTACTATACATACATTTTTGTTTTATTTGTGCACCTTGACATAATACCATATGAATTAAAATGTTGCTGCAAATGTACATATGTGATTTTCATGATCAGGATAGATGTTGGTTAAAAGGATTATTTTTGAAAGTAATTTAATTACAAATTGTTGTACATGTATGGCATTACCTGTTTTAGGTGTGTGTTGAAAACCCTGTCAGAGGTTGAACTTTTGACTGTTTTTGTCTCAGGTAGAGGAGAGACCTGGAGAAATCAAAAAAAGTGATCCCATCCCTGATGGACAGGAGGAGACGGATGTAGCTGGACGAAGAAAGGAGGACAAAGGTGAAGTTGGAGGAAGACAGGAGGAGACGGATGTAGCTGGACGAAGAAAGGAGGACAAAGGTGAAGATGGAGGAAGACAGGAGGAGACGGATGTAGCTGGACGAAGAAAGGAGGACAAAGGTGAAGATGGAGGAAGACAGGAGGAGACGGATGTAGCTGGACGAAGAAAGGAGGACAAAGGTGAAGTTGGAGGAAGACAGGAGGAGACGGATGTAGCTGGACGAAGAAAGGAGGACAAAGGTGAAGATGGAGGAAGACAGGAGGAAACGGGTGAAGATGGAGGAAGACAGGAGGACATGGGTGAAGATGGAGGAAGACAGGAGGACTGCAGCCCTAACCCTCTCCGCAGAGTGCGGCGAGCTAAAACAAGTAGGCGCATTTGTCCATACTGCAATGTAGAGATATTAAAAAAGAACATGAAGAAACACATTTATAGGAAACATAAAGACTCTGCTGTTCGAGACATTAATGCAGATTCTCATCTAGATGCCATATGCATAGATGTCAATAATGGCATGTATGCTGTAAAGAAATCCTTTATTGGCAAATTCGTACCTCTACATGTGCAAAAGAAAACCTGGGGTCAAGAGCATCGCATAAGGTGTGAGTCCAATGAGTGCAAGAGGGACTGCGACTTTGCGTTCCGGAGTGGCATAATGTCGTTCCAGTGCCACCATGTCCGCTCTTTGGACTACTGCAAAGAAAATGCTATCCAGACAGCACTCCACGAAGACACCTTAAATGAGATGATTAGAACCAAGTGGTTTGGCGAAAACAAAAAACGGCAGTGTATCCAGCTCCAGTTAGAGGCAGCCCGTGCCAGTGTACCTGTGACTGTAGATGTTACAATGCAGTCAGAACACAAGCGCTTCATTTCAGTCTACGAACCCGTCATAAGTTACTACAGCCGACTTGGGAGAGTCATTGTGACTTATGACACACAACTGAATACATGGCACTGTCTATGTGCAAATCCTAGAATGTCTTGTATTCACAAGTACATGGCCAAATGGCATCTATTTCAGACACAGGGACATCTCTTCAGGAAGGCACAGTGCACAGGGATGACATCAGAGAATGGGCAAGAACCATTATCTTCAAATGTGGGCATAACGTATCCTCCCGAGGATATAAACCTATTACGCAGGATGGTCTTGTACATCAAATCCTCAAAGAAATACCCACCTGTCTTACCTGACGATGTCCTGTCCATCAAAAATGAAGACTATCCACAGAAGCTTGTTCCTCTGGAGACTGTGTGCTCTGCATGTCCGGGAAACACAGTTCTTGGACCACCAGTTCTCATCACACCACAAGCACAGATTATTTCAATGACAGGTGTTCTGAAAGGTTAGCTAACACTTGTGTTTTGTAACTTGTGGGGGTGGGAGACAAACACTGAAAAACAAAATGGACTGACCCCCTACTCCTCTTCTCAGGTGTCCACACATACTGCAGAGAGTGTAGCCAATGCGGGATGCTGTATAGATACCAGGAGTTTCAACATGGGTTGCACAACTTCGATGATGGCGTAATTTTGAGCTTAAATCTTTGCATCTTCCTCCGTAACTTACTCCAGGTATCTTTATCTCTCTATATAAGCAGCCTTTTCTTATCGTACAAATATAATGGCTCGGTAATGTCAATTAAGTTATATATTTGAACATTGACACAGTGAGAGTGAATGCTTTGCATATGTAATTGATCCCCCCCCTTTTTTGCAGTTTTGTTAGTTTTTGTTTGTTTATTTTGTTTAGTGTAGTTTTCTCACAATAAGGTATAAATCAATGTATTTTGCTGCTGTTTAGCCGTTGCACACTAAATGCTTTTTTGGACCCATTATCTTTTACAGGCTCATACAGCTGTCGGGCGAGTGTTTGATGCCCTTGAAGAAAGCTTCAAAACACCTCTGCCAAGCAGGGATCGACTCCTTCATGCATATCTGCATTTCGAGGCGCTCACGGCACACGAATACAAATATTCATGCGTTAACTGTGGAAACTTCCCACCTGTAGTGGTCATGGATCTCCACAAGAAGGAGGTGTTCAGCTTGCCATGTAAGTGTCTTTTGTGGTATAAAACAATATAGTCTAAGAAGTGTAATTTAAACATTTTATTGAAGCCAACACAGATATTAATGACACTGTTTTGTGTATCCTTTAAGTCAGTGATATTGAGCCAGTCCCGGAGGACTACACAGGGGAGGTGAACGTTGAAGATTTCTGGGATTCTGTGTCCATGGACCTGCTTGGCAGAGGGCTTACGTCAAGTAAGTGTGTTTCTATATCTTGTGTAGATGTCTCTGTTTCAGTAGAAGCCTCTGAATTGGAAAGACAATAACTTGCTTGAAACTAAAACAATGCATTGCAGCTACAAAAGCATGTTCTTTATATGCATTACATTTCCTTCTGGCTAACAGGTAACCGGAAGAACCCTTTCACCGTCCACCCAAGCTATCACTTTTGGTCACCTTGGATTGGGCGAGGCACAAGAAGGTCCAACACTGTGCTGAATACCGAATACCTCAAAGCTAAAGGTCCAAGGCACCCAGCAGAGGCAGCGGATGTCTGTGTAACCGAAGATAGACTCCTCTACGAATTGATGGGTTTGAAGGTACGATAATGACTTAAAGGAGTGGTTCACCCCCAAAATGCCCTTTTTTCTATTGATAACTCACACCATGGAGACTTGAATGGAGCCAAAGTGACTTTTCAGGCAGCTAAATACATTTAAATTGAGGGGCTAATGTTCCACATTAGTTAATTTATTGTTTCTCTTAACCTACACAGATGGACGATGTGAAGAAGCTCTGCCACGAATGTGGTATTGACTCTTCGAATGGTTCAAAGATGGATCTCATCCTGCGCCTCAGGACTGAGATGCAAAACAGACAGTCGTATGACAGAGTCTTTGAGAAGATCTGGGGAGCATCAGGTGAAAGCTTTGCATTTTTTGGGCTTGTCATTCAGATTCAATGGTCATTGCTGATTGATATTCACCATACTTATGTTTATTATACGTTTTCCTAATTGTTTAACTTGTTTCTATCCATCAAGGTGGTTTGGCTGCCATAATGTGTCCCTGTGGCGTAGTATACAGCCTTAAATTTAACGTCAGAGCTGAGGGCCCTAGAGACTTCGCTGATATGCTGCTCTCGTGGAAACACCTCCCAAATATTTCGGTCTACGACTTCGCAAGAGGTCTTGTGAACCACACCAATCCAAGAGTTGTCAACCACCCTAATGGAAGAGGGACATTACCCATTCCATTCCAGCCCTATGAAGGCCGTCTTGCTCCTCCAACACCTGCAAACATACAGGCGGCTAAGGACAAGATTCTGAAAGTCAACCTTCCTTGGCTTCTGGAGCCAAATGCCGGCAACGCTGAAGATGACAGCCATCCTGTTACGAAGTCTTCTGAACATTATGTCTTATGTGACAGGCTTCATGAAAACAACAGCAAGGATGAAAAGGATCTGCTTCGGAGGATAGAGCTCGTCCCAGAGTTGGCAGGTCTGTCGTCACCACTGTTTCCGTATCCGCTTTGGGCCGGATGTGATAAGGTTTTGGGGGAAATGAATGATTTGTATAGCAAATAGAACTGAAAGGAGTGTCAATGTGCTGTGTGAAGCGCGAAGAGCCCGCCTATTGTTTCCGTATCCGCTCCAATGCAATGTGTACAAACCGGATCAGCAACTAGAGAACGACGCCCATAATCCCCATAGCCATACGTTACTTCCGACTACTTCAATGCAACAATTACAACGTTACAAACCGACCAATGGGGAAGGCTTCCCTAGAACATCGAGACGGGTATGGCTGCAGGCCTGGAGTCACCTCCCTCAGCAGATCTTTCTTGTCAGATCTCCCTTCTCAGACCGGAAGCGACCGGAAGCGTGTACAACGGCAAGTCTGCAGGGTCAAAAATACTAAACCATATAATTACGCTCTTGGACGCTGTGGCTACGCAGGTGCGGGAAATCAAACATAATTGGATGGAACGCGTGGATGGAACCGAGTGCATCATGGCGGCCATGAACGAGGTGGGTATCGTTTTTATACAAAAATAAAGCATTTAAACCGATTTAAACAGTAAAATCTAACGTTTTAGCCATGCAGATAGTTTATAAAGTTACATTTGAAACGTGCAGCTGATACTGTCTGTCTGTAATTGGGTTAACACGTGTTTACTTGAAGAAACAGAGTTGACAAGGAAATAATGAATGAATTAATTACTTCAATGACAAGATTGTGATACAGCAAATACTGATTCACAATGTCTTTAACATTGTGATGCAAAAAGTATTTAGCAAGTGAGCTTTCTGTGGCTGTTTTGTATTGCAATCCTGAGACTGCATGGGCCAACAGTTCAAACTAGGTTTTGACAACAATCAATGATCCAAAGAAAGGACATGCACATACTAATAATCAACTCCAAAAGTGCCCACTTTTGGGATCACGATAAAGATTTGTTCTCAAGCTGGTGTCATTTTAATTACTTTTTGTTCTTCAAGTCAAACATAATTTGTAAATATCTAGCCTAGTTAGTTTACAGACTTTATGTTCAGGACAAGTGCAGAGATTCTGTGCGTTTACACTTGGCCACATGTATTAGTGTAAAGGGAATGGTAAAATAAAACCTTTCCCCTCCATTTTTGGCCATGCATTCTAATGAATCATGATTATTTTAATTTAGACAGTTTACAAAAAATTAAATTCTAAATGAATATAATGCCTGTAGTCAAATTGTATTGTACCCCATAAGAGAAAGTGTGCCCTAGACCAATGGTTCTCAACCCTTTCAGGCCACAACCCCCAAAATAATCATATTTCAACTGGGGACCCAGTTGGCATTACATTTAGTTTGACTCCATCTGTTCCATTGTGAAAATAGCCGATCAACATGCTCACAACGCCTCGCAACGAGAGGCGGTGTGAGCATGTAGATCTGCTATTTTCACAATTTCAGCCACTAATATTTGACAATTTTACCAATGTTTGACCAGAGGTACTAAAAAGGTCTTTAAAGTCCTTAAATTGTCACTTAGGAAATGTGCAGATACCCTGCACACACTTTTACTGTATGTTGCTTTGTTTACTGTTGAATGTAACATTTAGCTTAACATCTGGGGACCCCCACCAAAATAATTTGGGGACAGTACGGTTCTCAACCTGTGGGTCGGTCGGCAAATTATTTTGGGGGTCCCCAGATGATTAACTTAATGTGCAACATTGTTTTCTCTCAACAGTAAACAAACCAACAGAGTTTAAGTGGTTTTATGCACATGTTCTAAAGTGACAATTTAAGGACTTTTTAATGCCTCTAAAATGACAAATTAAACATTGGCCAAATTGTCAAATATTAGTGGCAGACATTGTGAAAATAGCCGATCTACATGCTCACAACGCCGAGGTGTTGTGAGCATGTACATCTGCTATTTTCACAATAGAACCATGTTATACAAAATGTAATGCCTCAACTCTTCAGTGCTCGTCACAGTCGTCAGGGTGGGGGGGACTCCAGTTAAAATATGAATATTTTGGGGGGTCACGGCCTGAAAAGGCTGAGAACCACTGCCCTAGAACAAGAGCAACACAAAAATAAATTGGTGCATTGTTAAATGCAGGACTGTTTATTTTTCCTATATTTTTCCTTCAGGTCCATAGCAGTGTTTTTCATAAAACAAACCCACCGCAGGTGACCAGATGCACTGAGTGCTGTGCACTATTCCACTGCCCCCTTTGCCCCACTGGCTTCTACAAGCCAGCTCTGAGAGAGGCCAAGGTTTTGCAGCACTTGGAGGTGCATAAAAAAAATGCTCTCCAATGTAACGGTTAGTTACCCTCTATTAGCTTTGTGCTATGCCATTATCACTTGTTTGTTCTAAGTAAGCTTACTCATAATATCTTCACATACTAGTGTTGGAGCTTGGAAGTATAGGGTTTATACTTCCTTATTTTTTGTCTTTTAATTTCCTTAAATACTTGGACCCACCTCCAAACCTTTTTTTAAAGCCAGTCCATCTCCTTTATTTACTTTCCTTGGTTAGGAGGGGTGGTGGGGTTAGGTCTTGTTTAACACTTAAATCCCTAGACCTGTCTAGTCTGTAACACTCATTACCTTTTATTTCATAGAGAAACCACACACCACACAATGTTGGACATGTTGCTTCTGTGTCTTTCTAGATTTCTACATAACGAAATGCCATCAGGCCTGCAGGACCGGAAGTGTTGGCCATTTCCACTGCCCTTTCTGCAGTAGAACATTAATCAGGAAGGTGGATGCAGAGAGGCACTTGCAGCAGTGCCGACCACTGCCTGCACTGCCTGTTTCCCAGGTGCATAAGCCTCTGTCACAGCTGGGTGTTTTCCCCACTATTCACTTAATGTTTGGGTTCATCTGACCGTGTCCTTAAATTTTGTAAAGATGTTGCATTCTTTTATATTATATGTCAAAGCTCAGCTCCTCCAGTAGGCAACGTTAAAACACTGTGCAGAGTTAAGACCGTGTCAACCAATGTACTATACATACATTTTTGTTTTATTTGTGCACCTTGACATAATACCATATGAATTAAAATGTTGCTGCAAATGTACATATGTGATTTTCATGATCAGGATAGATGTTGGTTAAAAGGATTATTTTTGAAAGTAATTTAATTACAAATTGTTGTACATGTATGGCATTACCTGTTTTAGGTGTGTGTTGAAAACCCTGTCAGAGGTTGAACTTTTGACTGTTTTTGTCTCAGGTAGAGGAGAGACCTGGAGAAATCAAAAAAAGTGATCCCATCCCTGATGGACAGGAGGAGACGGATGTAGCTGGACGAAGAAAGGAGGACAAAGGTGAAGTTGGAGGAAGACAGGAGGAGACGGATGTAGCTGGACGAAGAAAGGAGGACAAAGGTGAAGATGGAGGAAGACAGGAGGAGACGGATGTAGCTGGACGAAGAAAGGAGGACAAAGGTGAAGATGGAGGAAGACAGGAGGAGACGGATGTAGCTGGACGAAGAAAGGAGGACAAAGGTGAAGTTGGAGGAAGACAGGAGGAGACGGATGTAGCTGGACGAAGAAAGGAGGACAAAGGTGAAGATGGAGGAAGACAGGAGGAAACGGGTGAAGATGGAGGAAGACAGGAGGACATGGGTGAAGATGGAGGAAGACAGGAGGACTGCAGCCCTAACCCTCTCCGCAGAGTGCGGCGAGCTAAAACAAGTAGGCGCATTTGTCCATACTGCAATGTAGAGATATTAAAAAAGAACATGAAGAAACACATTTATAGGAAACATAAAGACTCTGCTGTTCGAGACATTAATGCAGATTCTCATCTAGATGCCATATGCATAGATGTCAATAATGGCATGTATGCTGTAAAGAAATCCTTTATTGGCAAATTCGTACCTCTACATGTGCAAAAGAAAACCTGGGGTCAAGAGCATCGCATAAGGTGTGAGTCCAATGAGTGCAAGAGGGACTGCGACTTTGCGTTCCGGAGTGGCATAATGTCGTTCCAGTGCCACCATGTCCGCTCTTTGGACTACTGCAAAGAAAATGCTATCCAGACAGCACTCCACGAAGACACCTTAAATGAGATGATTAGAACCAAGTGGTTTGGCGAAAACAAAAAACGGCAGTGTATCCAGCTCCAGTTAGAGGCAGCCCGTGCCAGTGTACCTGTGACTGTAGATGTTACAATGCAGTCAGAACACAAGCGCTTCATTTCAGTCTACGAACCCGTCATAAGTTACTACAGCCGACTTGGGAGAGTCATTGTGACTTATGACACACAACTGAATACATGGCACTGTCTATGTGCAAATCCTAGAATGTCTTGTATTCACAAGTACATGGCCAAATGGCATCTATTTCAGACACAGGGACATCTCTTCAGGAAGGCACAGTGCACAGGGATGACATCAGAGAATGGGCAAGAACCATTATCTTCAAATGTGGGCATAACGTATCCTCCTGAGGATATAAACCTATTACGCAGGATGGTCTTGTACATCAAATCCTCAAAGAAATACCCACCTGTCTTACCTGACGATGTCCTGTCCATCAAAAATGAAGACTATCCACAGAAGCTTGTTCCTCTGGAGACTGTGTGCTCTGCATGTCCGGGAAACACAGTTCTTGGACCACCAGTTCTCATCACACCACAAGCACAGATTATTTCAATGACGGGTGTTCTGAAAGGTTAGCTAACACTTGTGTTTTGTAACTTGTGGGGGTGGGAGACAAACACTGAAAAACAAAATGGACTGACCCCCTACTCCTCTTCTCAGGTGTCCACACATACTGCAGAGAGTGTAGCCAATGCGGGATGCTGTATAGATACCAGGAGTTTCAACATGGGTTGCACAACTTCGATGATGGCGTAATTTTGAGCTTAAATCTTTGCATCTTCCTCCGTAACTTACTCCAGGTATCTTTATCTCTCTATATAAGCAGCCTTTTCTTATCGTACAAATATAATGGCTCGGTAATGTCAATTAAGTTATATATTTGAACATTGACACAGTGAGAGTGAATGCTTTGCATATGTAATTGATCCCCCCCCTTTTTTGCAGTTTTGTTAGTTTTTGTTTGTTTATTTTGTTTAGTGTAGTTTTCTCACAATAAGGTATAAATCAATGTATTTTGCTGCTGTTTAGCCGTTGCACACTAAATGCTTTTTTGGACCCATTATCTTTTACAGGCTCATACAGCTGTCGGGCGAGTGTTTGATGCCCTTGAAGAAAGCTTCAAAACACCTCTGCCAAGCAGGGATCGACTCCTTCATGCATATCTGCATTTCGAGGCGCTCACGGCACACGAATACAAATATTCATGCGTTAACTGTGGAAACTTCCCACCTGTAGTGGTCATGGATCTCCACAAGAAGGAGGTGTTCAGCTTGCCATGTAAGTGTCTTTTGTGGTATAAAACAATATAGTCTAAGAAGTGTAATTTAAACATTTTATTGAAGCCAACACAGATATTAATGACACTGTTTTGTGTATCCTTTAAGTCAGTGATATTGAGCCAGTCCCGGAGGACTACACAGGGGAGGTGAACGTTGAAGATTTCTGGGATTCTGTGTCCATGGACCTGCTTGGCAGAGGGCTTACGTCAAGTAAGTGTGTTTCTATATCTTGTGTAGATGTCTCTGTTTCAGTAGAAGCCTCTGAATTGGAAAGACAATAACTTGCTTGAAACTAAAACAATGCATTGCAGCTACAAAAGCATGTTCTTTATATGCATTACATTTCCTTCTGGCTAACAGGTAACCGGAAGAACCCTTTCACCGTCCACCCAAGCTATCACTTTTGGTCACCTTGGATTGGGCGAGGCACAAGAAGGTCCAACACTGTGCTGAATACCGAATACCTCAAAGCTAAAGGTCCAAGGCACCCAGCAGAGGCAGCGGATGTCTGTGTAACCGAAGATAGACTCCTCTACGAATTGATGGGTTTGAAGGTACGATAATGACTTAAAGGAGTGGTTCACCCCCAAAATGCCCTTTTTTCTATTGATAACTCACACCATGGAGACTTGAATGGAGCCAAAGTGACTTTTCAGGCAGCTAAATACATTTAAATTGAGGGGCTAATGTTCCACATTAGTTAATTTATTGTTTCTCTTAACCTACACAGATGGACGATGTGAAGAAGCTCTGCCACGAATGTGGTATTGACTCTTCGAATGGTTCAAAGATGGATCTCATCCTGCGCCTCAGGACTGAGATGCAAAACAGACAGTCGTATGACAGAGTCTTTGAAAAGATCTGGGGAGCATCAGGTGAAAGCTTTGCATTTTTTGGGCTTGTCATTCAGATTCAATGGTCATTGCTGATTGATATTCACCATACTTATGTTTATTATACGTTTTCCTAATTGTTTAACTTGTTTCTATCCATCAAGGTGGTTTGGCTGCCATAATGTGTCCCTGTGGCGTAGTATACAGCCTTAAATTTAACGTCAGAGCTGAGGGCCCTAGAGACTTCGCTGATATGCTGCTCTCGTGGAAACACCTCCCAAATATTTCGGTCTACGACTTCGCAAGAGGTCTTGTGAACCACACCAATCCAAGAGTTGTCAACCACCCTAATGGAAGAGGGACATTACCCATTCCATTCCAGCCCTATGAAGGCCGTCTTGCTCCTCCAACACCTGCAAACATACAGGCGGCTAAGGACAAGATTCTGAAAGTCAACCTTCCTTGGCTTCTGGAGCCAAATGCCGGCAACGCTGAAGATGACAGCCATCCTGTTACGAAGTCTTCTGAACATTATGTCTTATGTGACAGGCTTCATGAAAACAACAGCAAGGATGAAAAGGATCTGCTTCGGAGGATAGAGCTCGTCCCAGAGTTGGCAGGTCTGTCGTCACCACTGTTTCCGTATCCGCTTTGGGCCGGATGTGATAAGGTTTTGGGGGAAATGAATGATTTGTATAGCAAATAGAACTGAAAGGAGTGTCAATGTGCTGTGTGAAGCGCGAAGAGCCCGCCTATTGTTTCCGTATCCGCTCCAATGCAATGTGTACAAACCGGATCAGCAACTAGAGAACGACGCCCATAATCCCCATAGCCATACGTTACTTCCGACTACTTCAATGCAACAATTACAACGTTACAAACCGACCAATGGGGAAGGCTTCCCTAGAACATCGAGACGGGTATGGCTGCAGGCCTGGAGTCACCTCCCTCAGCAGATCTTTCTTGTCAGATCTCCCTTCTCAGACCGGAAGCGACCGGAAGCGTGTACAACGGCAAGTCTGCAGGGTCAAAAATACTAAACCATATAATTACGCTCTTGGACGCTGTGGCTACGCAGGTGCGGGAAATCAAACATAATTGGATGGAACGCGTGGATGGAACCGAGTGCATCATGGCGGCCATGAACGAGGTGGGTATCGTTTTTATACAAAAATAAAGCATTTAAACCGATTTAAACAGTAAAATCTAACGTTTTAGCCATGCAGATAGTTTATAAAGTTACATTTGAAACGTGCAGCTGATACTGTCTGTCTGTAATTGGGTTAACACGTGTTTACTTGAAGAAACAGAGTTGACAAGGAAATAATGAATGAATTAATTACTTCAATGACAAGATTGTGATACAGCAAATACTGATTCACAATGTCTTTAACATTGTGATGCAAAAAGTATTTAGCAAGTGAGCTTTCTGTGGCTGTTTTGTATTGCAATCCTGAGACTGCATGGGCCAACAGTTCAAACTAGGTTTTGACAACAATCAATGATCCAAAGAAAGGACATGCACATACTAATAATCAACTCCAAAAGTGCCCACTTTTGGGATCACGATAAAGATTTGTTCTCAAGCTGGTGTCATTTTAATTACTTTTTGTTCTTCAAGTCAAACATAATTTGTAAATATCTAGCCTAGTTAGTTTACAGACTTTATGTTCAGGACAAGTGCAGAGATTCTGTGCGTTTACACTTGGCCACATGTATTAGTGTAAAGGGAATGGTAAAATAAAACCTTTCCCCTCCATTTTTGGCCATGCATTCTAATGAATCATGATTATTTTAATTTAGACAGTTTACAAAAAATTAAATTCTAAATGAATATAATGCCTGTAGTCAAATTGTATTGTACCCCATAAGAGAAAGTGTGCCCTAGACCAATGGTTCTCAACCCTTTCAGGCCACAACCCCCAAAATAATCATATTTCAACTGGGGACCCAGTTGGCATTACATTTAGTTTGACTCCATCTGTTCCATTGTGAAAATAGCCGATCAACATGCTCACAACGCCTCGCAACGAGAGGCGGTGTGAGCATGTAGATCTGCTATTTTCACAATTTCAGCCACTAATATTTGACAATTTTACCAATGTTTGACCAGAGGTACTAAAAAGGTCTTTAAAGTCCTTAAATTGTCACTTAGGAAATGTGCAGATACCCTGCACACACTTTTACTGTATGTTGCTTTGTTTACTGTTGAATGTAACATTTAGCTTAACATCTGGGGACCCCCACCAAAATAATTTGGGGACAGTACGGTTCTCAACCTGTGGGTCGGTCGGCAAATTATTTTGGGGGTCCCCAGATGATTAACTTAATGTGCAACATTGTTTTCTCTCAACAGTAAACAAACCAACAGAGTTTAAGTGGTTTTATGCACATGTTCTAAAGTGACAATTTAAGGACTTTTTAATGCCTCTAAAATGACAAATTAAACATTGGCCAAATTGTCAAATATTAGTGGCAGACATTGTGAAAATAGCCGATCTACATGCTCACAACGCCGAGGTGTTGTGAGCATGTACATCTGCTATTTTCACAATAGAACCATGTTATACAAAATGTAATGCCTCAACTCTTCAGTGCTCGTCACAGTCGTCAGGGTGGGGGGGACTCCAGTTAAAATATGAATATTTTGGGGGGTCACGGCCTGAAAAGGCTGAGAACCACTGCCCTAGAACAAGAGCAACACAAAAATAAATTGGTGCATTGTTAAATGCAGGACTGTTTATTTTTCCTATATTTTTCCTTCAGGTCCATAGCAGTGTTTTTCATAAAACAAACCCACCGCAGGTGACCAGATGCACTGAGTGCTGTGCACTATTCCACTGCCCCCTTTGCCCCACTGGCTTCTACAAGCCAGCTCTGAGAGAGGCCAAGGTTTTGCAGCACTTGGAGGTGCATAAAAAAAATGCTCTCCAATGTAACGGTTAGTTACCCTCTATTAGCTTTGTGCTATGCCATTATCACTTGTTTGTTCTAAGTAAGCTTACTCATAATATCTTCACATACTAGTGTTGGAGCTTGGAAGTATAGGGTTTATACTTCCTTATTTTTTGTCTTTTAATTTCCTTAAATACTTGGACCCACCTCCAAACCTTTTTTTAAAGCCAGTCCATCTCCTTTATTTACTTTCCTTGGTTAGGAGGGGTGGTGGGGTTAGGTCTTGTTTAACACTTAAATCCCTAGACCTGTCTAGTCTGTAACACTCATTACCTTTTATTTCATAGAGAAACCACACACCACACAATGTTGGACATGTTGCTTCTGTGTCTTTCTAGATTTCTACATAACGAAATGCCATCAGGCCTGCAGGACCGGAAGTGTTGGCCATTTCCACTGCCCTTTCTGCAGTAGAACATTAATCAGGAAGGTGGATGCAGAGAGGCACTTGCAGCAGTGCCGACCACTGCCTGCACTGCCTGTTTCCCAGGTGCATAAGCCTCTGTCACAGCTGGGTGTTTTCCCCACTATTCACTTAATGTTTGGGTTCATCTGACCGTGTCCTTAAATTTTGTAAAGATGTTGCATTCTTTTATATTATATGTCAAAGCTCAGCTCCTCCAGTAGGCAACGTTAAAACACTGTGCAGAGTTAAGACCGTGTCAACCAATGTACTATACATACATTTTTGTTTTATTTGTGCACCTTGACATAATACCATATGAATTAAAATGTTGCTGCAAATGTACATATGTGATTTTCATGATCAGGATAGATGTTGGTTAAAAGGATTATTTTTGAAAGTAATTTAATTACAAATTGTTGTACATGTATGGCATTACCTGTTTTAGGTGTGTGTTGAAAACCCTGTCAGAGGTTGAACTTTTGACTGTTTTTGTCTCAGGTAGAGGAGAGACCTGGAGAAATCAAAAAAAGTGATCCCATCCCTGATGGACAGGAGGAGACGGATGTAGCTGGACGAAGAAAGGAGGACAAAGGTGAAGTTGGAGGAAGACAGGAGGAGACGGATGTAGCTGGACGAAGAAAGGAGGACAAAGGTGAAGATGGAGGAAGACAGGAGGAGACGGATGTAGCTGGACGAAGAAAGGAGGACAAAGGTGAAGATGGAGGAAGACAGGAGGAGACGGATGTAGCTGGACGAAGAAAGGAGGACAAAGGTGAAGTTGGAGGAAGACAGGAGGAGACGGATGTAGCTGGACGAAGAAAGGAGGACAAAGGTGAAGATGGAGGAAGACAGGAGGAAACGGGTGAAGATGGAGGAAGACAGGAGGACATGGGTGAAGATGGAGGAAGACAGGAGGACTGCAGCCCTAACCCTCTCCGCAGAGTGCGGCGAGCTAAAACAAGTAGGCGCATTTGTCCATACTGCAATGTAGAGATATTAAAAAAGAACATGAAGAAACACATTTATAGGAAACATAAAGACTCTGCTGTTCGAGACATTAATGCAGATTCTCATCTAGATGCCATATGCATAGATGTCAATAATGGCATGTATGCTGTAAAGAAATCCTTTATTGGCAAATTCGTACCTCTACATGTGCAAAAGAAAACCTGGGGTCAAGAGCATCGCATAAGGTGTGAGTCCAATGAGTGCAAGAGGGACTGCGACTTTGCGTTCCGGAGTGGCATAATGTCGTTCCAGTGCCACCATGTCCGCTCTTTGGACTACTGCAAAGAAAATGCTATCCAGACAGCACTCCACGAAGACACCTTAAATGAGATGATTAGAACCAAGTGGTTTGGCGAAAACAAAAAACGGCAGTGTATCCAGCTCCAGTTAGAGGCAGCCCGTGCCAGTGTACCTGTGACTGTAGATGTTACAATGCAGTCAGAACACAAGCGCTTCATTTCAGTCTACGAACCCGTCATAAGTTACTACAGCCGACTTGGGAGAGTCATTGTGACTTATGACACACAACTGAATACATGGCACTGTCTATGTGCAAATCCTAGAATGTCTTGTATTCACAAGTACATGGCCAAATGGCATCTATTTCAGACACAGGGACATCTCTTCAGGAAGGCACAGTGCACAGGGATGACATCAGAGAATGGGCAAGAACCATTATCTTCAAATGTGGGCATAACGTATCCTCCTGAGGATATAAACCTATTACGCAGGATGGTCTTGTACATCAAATCCTCAAAGAAATACCCACCTGTCTTACCTGACGATGTCCTGTCCATCAAAAATGAAGACTATCCACAGAAGCTTGTTCCTCTGGAGACTGTGTGCTCTGCATGTCCGGGAAACACAGTTCTTGGACCACCAGTTCTCATCACACCACAAGCACAGATTATTTCAATGACGGGTGTTCTGAAAGGTTAGCTAACACTTGTGTTTTGTAACTTGTGGGGGTGGGAGACAAACACTGAAAAACAAAATGGACTGACCCCCTACTCCTCTTCTCAGGTGTCCACACATACTGCAGAGAGTGTAGCCAATGCGGGATGCTGTATAGATACCAGGAGTTTCAACATGGGTTGCACAACTTCGATGATGGCGTAATTTTGAGCTTAAATCTTTGCATCTTCCTCCGTAACTTACTCCAGGTATCTTTATCTCTCTATATAAGCAGCCTTTTCTTATCGTACAAATATAATGGCTCGGTAATGTCAATTAAGTTATATATTTGAACATTGACACAGTGAGAGTGAATGCTTTGCATATGTAATTGATCCCCCCCCTTTTTTGCAGTTTTGTTAGTTTTTGTTTGTTTATTTTGTTTAGTGTAGTTTTCTCACAATAAGGTATAAATCAATGTATTTTGCTGCTGTTTAGCCGTTGCACACTAAATGCTTTTTTGGACCCATTATCTTTTACAGGCTCATACAGCTGTCGGGCGAGTGTTTGATGCCCTTGAAGAAAGCTTCAAAACACCTCTGCCAAGCAGGGATCGACTCCTTCATGCATATCTTGAAGATTTCTGGGATTCTGTGTCCATGGACCTGCTTGGCAGAGGGCTTACGTCAAGTAAGTGTGTTTCTATATCTTGTGTAGATGTCTCTGTTTCAGTAGAAGCCTCTGAATTGGAAAGACAATAACTTGCTTGAAACTAAAACAATGCATTGCAGCTACAAAAGCATGTTCTTTATATGCATTACATTTCCTTCTGGCTAACAGGTAACCGGAAGAACCCTTTCACCGTCCACCCAAGCTATCACTTTTGGTCACCTTGGATTGGGCGAGGCACAAGAAGGTCCAACACTGTGCTGAATACCGAATACCTCAAAGCTAAAGGTCCAAGGCACCCAGCAGAGGCAGCGGATGTCTGTGTAACCGAAGATAGACTCCTCTACGAATTGATGGGTTTGAAGGTACGATAATGACTTAAAGGAGTGGTTCACCCCCAAAATGCCCTTTTTTCTATTGATAACTCACACCATGGAGACTTGAATGGAGCCAAAGTGACTTTTCAGGCAGCTAAATACATTTAAATTGAGGGGCTAATGTTCCACATTAGTTAATTTATTGTTTCTCTTAACCTACACAGATGGACGATGTGAAGAAGCTCTGCCACGAATGTGGTATTGACTCTTCGAATGGTTCAAAGATGGATCTCATCCTGCGCCTCAGGACTGAGATGCAAAACAGACAGTCGTATGACAGAGTCTTTGAGAAGATCTGGGGAGCATCAGGTGAAAGCTTTGCATTTTTTGGGCTTGTCATTCAGATTCAATGGTCATTGCTGATTGATATTCACCATACTTATGTTTATTATACGTTTTCCTAATTGTTTAACTTGTTTCTATCCATCAAGGTGGTTTGGCTGCCATAATGTGTCCCTGTGGCGTAGTATACAGCCTTAAATTTAACGTCAGAGCTGAGGGCCCTAGAGACTTCGCTGATATGCTGCTCTCGTGGAAACACCTCCCAAATATTTCGGTCTACGACTTCGCAAGAGGTCTTGTGAACCACACCAATCCAAGAGTTGTCAACCACCCTAATGGAAGAGGGACATTACCCATTCCATTCCAGCCCTATGAAGGCCGTCTTGCTCCTCCAACACCTGCAAACATACAGGCGGCTAAGGACAAGATTCTGAAAGTCAACCTTCCTTGGCTTCTGGAGCCAAATGCCGGCAACGCTGAAGATGACAGCCATCCTGTTACGAAGTCTTCTGAACATTATGTCTTATGTGACAGGCTTCATGAAAACAACAGCAAGGATGAAAAGGATCTGCTTCGGAGGATAGAGCTCGTCCCAGAGTTGGCAGGTCTGTCGTCACCACTGTTTCCGTATCCGCTTTGGGCCGGATGTGATAAGGTTTTGGGGGAAATGAATGATTTGTATAGCAAATAGAACTGAAAGGAGTGTCAATGTGCTGTGTGAAGCGCGAAGAGCCCGCCTATTGTTTCCGTATCCGCTCCAATGCAATGTGTACAAACCGGATCAGCAACTAGAGAACGACGCCCATAATCCCCATAGCCATACGTTACTTCCGACTACTTCAATGCAACAATTACAACGTTACAAACCGACCAATGGGGAAGGCTTCCCTAGAACATCGAGACGGGTATGGCTGCAGGCCTGGAGTCACCTCCCTCAGCAGATCTTTCTTGTCAGATCTCCCTTCTCAGACCGGAAGCGACCGGAAGCGTGTACAACGGCAAGTCTGCAGGGTCAAAAATACTAAACCATATAATTACGCTCTTGGACGCTGTGGCTACGCAGGTGCGGGAAATCAAACATAATTGGATGGAACGCGTGGATGGAACCGAGTGCATCATGGCGGCCATGAACGAGGTGGGTATCGTTTTTATACAAAAATAAAGCATTTAAACCGATTTAAACAGTAAAATCTAACGTTTTAGCCATGCAGATAGTTTATAAAGTTACATTTGAAACGTGCAGCTGATACTGTCTGTCTGTAATTGGGTTAACACGTGTTTACTTGAAGAAACAGAGTTGACAAGGAAATAATGAATGAATTAATTACTTCAATGACAAGATTGTGATACAGCAAATACTGATTCACAATGTCTTTAACATTGTGATGCAAAAAGTATTTAGCAAGTGAGCTTTCTGTGGCTGTTTTGTATTGCAATCCTGAGACTGCATGGGCCAACAGTTCAAACTAGGTTTTGACAACAATCAATGATCCAAAGAAAGGACATGCACATACTAATAATCAACTCCAAAAGTGCCCACTTTTGGGATCACGATAAAGATTTGTTCTCAAGCTGGTGTCATTTTAATTACTTTTTGTTCTTCAAGTCAAACATAATTTGTAAATATCTAGCCTAGTTAGTTTACAGACTTTATGTTCAGGACAAGTGCAGAGATTCTGTGCGTTTACACTTGGCCACATGTATTAGTGTAAAGGGAATGGTAAAATAAAACCTTTCCCCTCCATTTTTGGCCATGCATTCTAATGAATCATGATTATTTTAATTTAGACAGTTTACAAAAAATTAAATTCTAAATGAATATAATGCCTGTAGTCAAATTGTATTGTACCCCATAAGAGAAAGTGTGCCCTAGACCAATGGTTCTCAACCCTTTCAGGCCACAACCCCCAAAATAATCATATTTCAACTGGGGACCCAGTTGGCATTACATTTAGTTTGACTCCATCTGTTCCATTGTGAAAATAGCCGATCAACATGCTCACAACGCCTCGCAACGAGAGGCGGTGTGAGCATGTAGATCTGCTATTTTCACAATTTCAGCCACTAATATTTGACAATTTTACCAATGTTTGACCAGAGGTACTAAAAAGGTCTTTAAAGTCCTTAAATTGTCACTTAGGAAATGTGCAGATACCCTGCACACACTTTTACTGTATGTTGCTTTGTTTACTGTTGAATGTAACATTTAGCTTAACATCTGGGGACCCCCACCAAAATAATTTGGGGACAGTACGGTTCTCAACCTGTGGGTCGGTCGGCAAATTATTTTGGGGGTCCCCAGATGATTAACTTAATGTGCAACATTGTTTTCTCTCAACAGTAAACAAACCAACAGAGTTTAAGTGGTTTTATGCACATGTTCTAAAGTGACAATTTAAGGACTTTTTAATGCCTCTAAAATGACAAATTAAACATTGGCCAAATTGTCAAATATTAGTGGCAGACATTGTGAAAATAGCCGATCTACATGCTCACAACGCCGAGGTGTTGTGAGCATGTACATCTGCTATTTTCACAATAGAACCATGTTATACAAAATGTAATGCCTCAACTCTTCAGTGCTCGTCACAGTCGTCAGGGTGGGGGGGACTCCAGTTAAAATATGAATATTTTGGGGGGTCACGGCCTGAAAAGGCTGAGAACCACTGCCCTAGAACAAGAGCAACACAAAAATAAATTGGTGCATTGTTAAATGCAGGACTGTTTATTTTTCCTATATTTTTCCTTCAGGTCCATAGCAGTGTTTTTCATAAAACAAACCCACCGCAGGTGACCAGATGCACTGAGTGCTGTGCACTATTCCACTGCCCCCTTTGCCCCACTGGCTTCTACAAGCCAGCTCTGAGAGAGGCCAAGGTTTTGCAGCACTTGGAGGTGCATAAAAAAAATGCTCTCCAATGTAACGGTTAGTTACCCTCTATTAGCTTTGTGCTATGCCATTATCACTTGTTTGTTCTAAGTAAGCTTACTCATAATATCTTCACATACTAGTGTTGGAGCTTGGAAGTATAGGGTTTATACTTCCTTATTTTTTGTCTTTTAATTTCCTTAAATACTTGGACCCACCTCCAAACCTTTTTTTAAAGCCAGTCCATCTCCTTTATTTACTTTCCTTGGTTAGGAGGGGTGGTGGGGTTAGGTCTTGTTTAACACTTAAATCCCTAGACCTGTCTAGTCTGTAACACTCATTACCTTTTATTTCATAGAGAAACCACACACCACACAATGTTGGACATGTTGCTTCTGTGTCTTTCTAGATTTCTACATAACGAAATGCCATCAGGCCTGCAGGACCGGAAGTGTTGGCCATTTCCACTGCCCTTTCTGCAGTAGAACATTAATCAGGAAGGTGGATGCAGAGAGGCACTTGCAGCAGTGCCGACCACTGCCTGCACTGCCTGTTTCCCAGGTGCATAAGCCTCTGTCACAGCTGGGTGTTTTCCCCACTATTCACTTAATGTTTGGGTTCATCTGACCGTGTCCTTAAATTTTGTAAAGATGTTGCATTCTTTTATATTATATGTCAAAGCTCAGCTCCTCCAGTAGGCAACGTTAAAACACTGTGCAGAGTTAAGACCGTGTCAACCAATGTACTATACATACATTTTTGTTTTATTTGTGCACCTTGACATAATACCATATGAATTAAAATGTTGCTGCAAATGTACATATGTGATTTTCATGATCAGGATAGATGTTGGTTAAAAGGATTATTTTTGAAAGTAATTTAATTACAAATTGTTGTACATGTATGGCATTACCTGTTTTAGGTGTGTGTTGAAAACCCTGTCAGAGGTTGAACTTTTGACTGTTTTTGTCTCAGGTAGAGGAGAGACCTGGAGAAATCAAAAAAAGTGATCCCATCCCTGATGGACAGGAGGAGACGGATGTAGCTGGACGAAGAAAGGAGGACAAAGGTGAAGTTGGAGGAAGACAGGAGGAGACGGATGTAGCTGGACGAAGAAAGGAGGACAAAGGTGAAGATGGAGGAAGACAGGAGGAGACGGATGTAGCTGGACGAAGAAAGGAGGACAAAGGTGAAGATGGAGGAAGACAGGAGGAGACGGATGTAGCTGGACGAAGAAAGGAGGACAAAGGTGAAGTTGGAGGAAGACAGGAGGAGACGGATGTAGCTGGACGAAGAAAGGAGGACAAAGGTGAAGATGGAGGAAGACAGGAGGAAACGGGTGAAGATGGAGGAAGACAGGAGGACATGGGTGAAGATGGAGGAAGACAGGAGGACTGCAGCCCTAACCCTCTCCGCAGAGTGCGGCGAGCTAAAACAAGTAGGCGCATTTGTCCATACTGCAATGTAGAGATATTAAAAAAGAACATGAAGAAACACATTTATAGGAAACATAAAGACTCTGCTGTTCGAGACATTAATGCAGATTCTCATCTAGATGCCATATGCATAGATGTCAATAATGGCATGTATGCTGTAAAGAAATCCTTTATTGGCAAATTCGTACCTCTACATGTGCAAAAGAAAACCTGGGGTCAAGAGCATCGCATAAGGTGTGAGTCCAATGAGTGCAAGAGGGACTGCGACTTTGCGTTCCGGAGTGGCATAATGTCGTTCCAGTGCCACCATGTCCGCTCTTTGGACTACTGCAAAGAAAATGCTATCCAGACAGCACTCCACGAAGACACCTTAAATGAGATGATTAGAACCAAGTGGTTTGGCGAAAACAAAAAACGGCAGTGTATCCAGCTCCAGTTAGAGGCAGCCCGTGCCAGTGTACCTGTGACTGTAGATGTTACAATGCAGTCAGAACACAAGCGCTTCATTTCAGTCTACGAACCCGTCATAAGTTACTACAGCCGACTTGGGAGAGTCATTGTGACTTATGACACACAACTGAATACATGGCACTGTCTATGTGCAAATCCTAGAATGTCTTGTATTCACAAGTACATGGCCAAATGGCATCTATTTCAGACACAGGGACATCTCTTCAGGAAGGCACAGTGCACAGGGATGACATCAGAGAATGGGCAAGAACCATTATCTTCAAATGTGGGCATAACGTATCCTCCTGAGGATATAAACCTATTACGCAGGATGGTCTTGTACATCAAATCCTCAAAGAAATACCCACCTGTCTTACCTGACGATGTCCTGTCCATCAAAAATGAAGACTATCCACAGAAGCTTGTTCCTCTGGAGACTGTGTGCTCTGCATGTCCGGGAAACACAGTTCTTGGACCACCAGTTCTCATCACACCACAAGCACAGATTATTTCAATGACAGGTGTTCTGAAAGGTTAGCTAACACTTGTGTTTTGTAACTTGTGGGGGTGGGAGACAAACACTGAAAAACAAAATGGACTGACCCCCTACTCCTCTTCTCAGGTGTCCACACATACTGCAGAGAGTGTAGCCAATGCGGGATGCTGTATAGATACCAGGAGTTTCAACATGGGTTGCACAACTTCGATGATGGCGTAATTTTGAGCTTAAATCTTTGCATCTTCCTCCGTAACTTACTCCAGGTATCTTTATCTCTCTATATAAGCAGCCTTTTCTTATCGTACAAATATAATGGCTCGGTAATGTCAATTAAGTTATATATTTGAACATTGACACAGTGAGAGTGAATGCTTTGCATATGTAATTGATCCCCCCCCTTTTTTGCAGTTTTGTTAGTTTTTGTTTGTTTATTTTGTTTAGTGTAGTTTTCTCACAATAAGGTATAAATCAATGTATTTTGCTGCTGTTTAGCCGTTGCACACTAAATGCTTTTTTGGACCCATTATCTTTTACAGGCTCATACAGCTGTCGGGCGAGTGTTTGATGCCCTTGAAGAAAGCTTCAAAACACCTCTGCCAAGCAGGGATCGACTCCTTCATGCATATCTGCATTTCGAGGCGCTCACGGCACACGAATACAAATATTCATGCGTTAACTGTGGAAACTTCCCACCTGTAGTGGTCATGGATCTCCACAAGAAGGAGGTGTTCAGCTTGCCATGTAAGTGTCTTTTGTGGTATAAAACAATATAGTCTAAGAAGTGTAATTTAAACATTTTATTGAAGCCAACACAGATATTAATGACACTGTTTTGTGTATCCTTTAAGTCAGTGATATTGAGCCAGTCCCGGAGGACTACACAGGGGAGGTGAACGTTGAAGATTTCTGGGATTCTGTGTCCATGGACCTGCTTGGCAGAGGGCTTACGTCAAGTAAGTGTGTTTCTATATCTTGTGTAGATGTCTCTGTTTCAGTAGAAGCCTCTGAATTGGAAAGACAATAACTTGCTTGAAACTAAAACAATGCATTGCAGCTACAAAAGCATGTTCTTTATATGCATTACATTTCCTTCTGGCTAACAGGTAACCGGAAGAACCCTTTCACCGTCCACCCAAGCTATCACTTTTGGTCACCTTGGATTGGGCGAGGCACAAGAAGGTCCAACACTGTGCTGAATACCGAATACCTCAAAGCTAAAGGTCCAAGGCACCCAGCAGAGGCAGCGGATGTCTGTGTAACCGAAGATAGACTCCTCTACGAATTGATGGGTTTGAAGGTACGATAATGACTTAAAGGAGTGGTTCACCCCCAAAATGCCCTTTTTTCTATTGATAACTCACACCATGGAGACTTGAATGGAGCCAAAGTGACTTTTCAGGCAGCTAAATACATTTAAATTGAGGGGCTAATGTTCCACATTAGTTAATTTATTGTTTCTCTTAACCTACACAGATGGACGATGTGAAGAAGCTCTGCCACGAATGTGGTATTGACTCTTCGAATGGTTCAAAGATGGATCTCATCCTGCGCCTCAGGACTGAGATGCAAAACAGACAGTCGTATGACAGAGTCTTTGAGAAGATCTGGGGAGCATCAGGTGAAAGCTTTGCATTTTTTGGGCTTGTCATTCAGATTCAATGGTCATTGCTGATTGATATTCACCATACTTATGTTTATTATACGTTTTCCTAATTGTTTAACTTGTTTCTATCCATCAAGGTGGTTTGGCTGCCATAATGTGTCCCTGTGGCGTAGTATACAGCCTTAAATTTAACGTCAGAGCTGAGGGCCCTAGAGACTTCGCTGATATGCTGCTCTCGTGGAAACACCTCCCAAATATTTCGGTCTACGACTTCGCAAGAGGTCTTGTGAACCACACCAATCCAAGAGTTGTCAACCACCCTAATGGAAGAGGGACATTACCCATTCCATTCCAGCCCTATGAAGGCCGTCTTGCTCCTCCAACACCTGCAAACATACAGGCGGCTAAGGACAAGATTCTGAAAGTCAACCTTCCTTGGCTTCTGGAGCCAAATGCCGGCAACGCTGAAGATGACAGCCATCCTGTTACGAAGTCTTCTGAACATTATGTCTTATGTGACAGGCTTCATGAAAACAACAGCAAGGATGAAAAGGATCTGCTTCGGAGGATAGAGCTCGTCCCAGAGTTGGCAGGTCTGTCGTCACCACTGTTTCCGTATCCGCTTTGGGCCGGATGTGATAAGGTTTTGGGGGAAATGAATGATTTGTATAGCAAATAGAACTGAAAGGAGTGTCAATGTGCTGTGTGAAGCGCGAAGAGCCCGCCTATTGTTTCCGTATCCGCTCCAATGCAATGTGTACAAACCGGATCAGCAACTAGAGAACGACGCCCATAATCCCCATAGCCATACGTTACTTCCGACTACTTCAATGCAACAATTACAACGTTACAAACCGACCAATGGGGAAGGCTTCCCTAGAACATCGAGACGGGTATGGCTGCAGGCCTGGAGTCACCTCCCTCAGCAGATCTTTCTTGTCAGATCTCCCTTCTCAGACCGGAAGCGACCGGAAGCGTGTACAACGGCAAGTCTGCAGGGTCAAAAATACTAAACCATATAATTACGCTCTTGGACGCTGTGGCTACGCAGGTGCGGGAAATCAAACATAATTGGATGGAACGCGTGGATGGAACCGAGTGCATCATGGCGGCCATGAACGAGGTGGGTATCGTTTTTATACAAAAATAAAGCATTTAAACCGATTTAAACAGTAAAATCTAACGTTTTAGCCATGCAGATAGTTTATAAAGTTACATTTGAAACGTGCAGCTGATACTGTCTGTCTGTAATTGGGTTAACACGTGTTTACTTGAAGAAACAGAGTTGACAAGGAAATAATGAATGAATTAATTACTTCAATGACAAGATTGTGATACAGCAAATACTGATTCACAATGTCTTTAACATTGTGATGCAAAAAGTATTTAGCAAGTGAGCTTTCTGTGGCTGTTTTGTATTGCAATCCTGAGACTGCATGGGCCAACAGTTCAAACTAGGTTTTGACAACAATCAATGATCCAAAGAAAGGACATGCACATACTAATAATCAACTCCAAAAGTGCCCACTTTTGGGATCACGATAAAGATTTGTTCTCAAGCTGGTGTCATTTTAATTACTTTTTGTTCTTCAAGTCAAACATAATTTGTAAATATCTAGCCTAGTTAGTTTACAGACTTTATGTTCAGGACAAGTGCAGAGATTCTGTGCGTTTACACTTGGCCACATGTATTAGTGTAAAGGGAATGGTAAAATAAAACCTTTCCCCTCCATTTTTGGCCATGCATTCTAATGAATCATGATTATTTTAATTTAGACAGTTTACAAAAAATTAAATTCTAAATGAATATAATGCCTGTAGTCAAATTGTATTGTACCCCATAAGAGAAAGTGTGCCCTAGACCAATGGTTCTCAACCCTTTCAGGCCACAACCCCCAAAATAATCATATTTCAACTGGGGACCCAGTTGGCATTACATTTAGTTTGACTCCATCTGTTCCATTGTGAAAATAGCCGATCAACATGCTCACAACGCCTCGCAACGAGAGGCGGTGTGAGCATGTAGATCTGCTATTTTCACAATTTCAGCCACTAATATTTGACAATTTTACCAATGTTTGACCAGAGGTACTAAAAAGGTCTTTAAAGTCCTTAAATTGTCACTTAGGAAATGTGCAGATACCCTGCACACACTTTTACTGTATGTTGCTTTGTTTACTGTTGAATGTAACATTTAGCTTAACATCTGGGGACCCCCACCAAAATAATTTGGGGACAGTACGGTTCTCAACCTGTGGGTCGGTCGGCAAATTATTTTGGGGGTCCCCAGATGATTAACTTAATGTGCAACATTGTTTTCTCTCAACAGTAAACAAACCAACAGAGTTTAAGTGGTTTTATGCACATGTTCTAAAGTGACAATTTAAGGACTTTTTAATGCCTCTAAAATGACAAATTAAACATTGGCCAAATTGTCAAATATTAGTGGCAGACATTGTGAAAATAGCCGATCTACATGCTCACAACGCCGAGGTGTTGTGAGCATGTACATCTGCTATTTTCACAATAGAACCATGTTATACAAAATGTAATGCCTCAACTCTTCAGTGCTCGTCACAGTCGTCAGGGTGGGGGGGACTCCAGTTAAAATATGAATATTTTGGGGGGTCACGGCCTGAAAAGGCTGAGAACCACTGCCCTAGAACAAGAGCAACACAAAAATAAATTGGTGCATTGTTAAATGCAGGACTGTTTATTTTTCCTATATTTTTCCTTCAGGTCCATAGCAGTGTTTTTCATAAAACAAACCCACCGCAGGTGACCAGATGCACTGAGTGCTGTGCACTATTCCACTGCCCCCTTTGCCCCACTGGCTTCTACAAGCCAGCTCTGAGAGAGGCCAAGGTTTTGCAGCACTTGGAGGTGCATAAAAAAAATGCTCTCCAATGTAACGGTTAGTTACCCTCTATTAGCTTTGTGCTATGCCATTATCACTTGTTTGTTCTAAGTAAGCTTACTCATAATATCTTCACATACTAGTGTTGGAGCTTGGAAGTATAGGGTTTATACTTCCTTATTTTTTGTCTTTTAATTTCCTTAAATACTTGGACCCACCTCCAAACCTTTTTTTAAAGCCAGTCCATCTCCTTTATTTACTTTCCTTGGTTAGGAGGGGTGGTGGGGTTAGGTCTTGTTTAACACTTAAATCCCTAGACCTGTCTAGTCTGTAACACTCATTACCTTTTATTTCATAGAGAAACCACACACCACACAATGTTGGACATGTTGCTTCTGTGTCTTTCTAGATTTCTACATAACGAAATGCCATCAGGCCTGCAGGACCGGAAGTGTTGGCCATTTCCACTGCCCTTTCTGCAGTAGAACATTAATCAGGAAGGTGGATGCAGAGAGGCACTTGCAGCAGTGCCGACCACTGCCTGCACTGCCTGTTTCCCAGGTGCATAAGCCTCTGTCACAGCTGGGTGTTTTCCCCACTATTCACTTAATGTTTGGGTTCATCTGACCGTGTCCTTAAATTTTGTAAAGATGTTGCATTCTTTTATATTATATGTCAAAGCTCAGCTCCTCCAGTAGGCAACGTTAAAACACTGTGCAGAGTTAAGACCGTGTCAACCAATGTACTATACATACATTTTTGTTTTATTTGTGCACCTTGACATAATACCATATGAATTAAAATGTTGCTGCAAATGTACATATGTGATTTTCATGATCAGGATAGATGTTGGTTAAAAGGATTATTTTTGAAAGTAATTTAATTACAAATTGTTGTACATGTATGGCATTACCTGTTTTAGGTGTGTGTTGAAAACCCTGTCAGAGGTTGAACTTTTGACTGTTTTTGTCTCAGGTAGAGGAGAGACCTGGAGAAATCAAAAAAAGTGATCCCATCCCTGATGGACAGGAGGAGACGGATGTAGCTGGACGAAGAAAGGAGGACAAAGGTGAAGTTGGAGGAAGACAGGAGGAGACGGATGTAGCTGGACGAAGAAAGGAGGACAAAGGTGAAGATGGAGGAAGACAGGAGGAGACGGATGTAGCTGGACGAAGAAAGGAGGACAAAGGTGAAGATGGAGGAAGACAGGAGGAGACGGATGTAGCTGGACGAAGAAAGGAGGACAAAGGTGAAGTTGGAGGAAGACAGGAGGAGACGGATGTAGCTGGACGAAGAAAGGAGGACAAAGGTGAAGATGGAGGAAGACAGGAGGAAACGGGTGAAGATGGAGGAAGACAGGAGGACATGGGTGAAGATGGAGGAAGACAGGAGGACTGCAGCCCTAACCCTCTCCGCAGAGTGCGGCGAGCTAAAACAAGTAGGCGCATTTGTCCATACTGCAATGTAGAGATATTAAAAAAGAACATGAAGAAACACATTTATAGGAAACATAAAGACTCTGCTGTTCGAGACATTAATGCAGATTCTCATCTAGATGCCATATGCATAGATGTCAATAATGGCATGTATGCTGTAAAGAAATCCTTTATTGGCAAATTCGTACCTCTACATGTGCAAAAGAAAACCTGGGGTCAAGAGCATCGCATAAGGTGTGAGTCCAATGAGTGCAAGAGGGACTGCGACTTTGCGTTCCGGAGTGGCATAATGTCGTTCCAGTGCCACCATGTCCGCTCTTTGGACTACTGCAAAGAAAATGCTATCCAGACAGCACTCCACGAAGACACCTTAAATGAGATGATTAGAACCAAGTGGTTTGGCGAAAACAAAAAACGGCAGTGTATCCAGCTCCAGTTAGAGGCAGCCCGTGCCAGTGTACCTGTGACTGTAGATGTTACAATGCAGTCAGAACACAAGCGCTTCATTTCAGTCTACGAACCCGTCATAAGTTACTACAGCCGACTTGGGAGAGTCATTGTGACTTATGACACACAACTGAATACATGGCACTGTCTATGTGCAAATCCTAGAATGTCTTGTATTCACAAGTACATGGCCAAATGGCATCTATTTCAGACACAGGGACATCTCTTCAGGAAGGCACAGTGCACAGGGATGACATCAGAGAATGGGCAAGAACCATTATCTTCAAATGTGGGCATAACGTATCCTCCTGAGGATATAAACCTATTACGCAGGATGGTCTTGTACATCAAATCCTCAAAGAAATACCCACCTGTCTTACCTGACGATGTCCTGTCCATCAAAAATGAAGACTATCCACAGAAGCTTGTTCCTCTGGAGACTGTGTGCTCTGCATGTCCGGGAAACACAGTTCTTGGACCACCAGTTCTCATCACACCACAAGCACAGATTATTTCAATGACAGGTGTTCTGAAAGGTTAGCTAACACTTGTGTTTTGTAACTTGTGGGGGTGGGAGACAAACACTGAAAAACAAAATGGACTGACCCCCTACTCCTCTTCTCAGGTGTCCACACATACTGCAGAGAGTGTAGCCAATGCGGGATGCTGTATAGATACCAGGAGTTTCAACATGGGTTGCACAACTTCGATGATGGCGTAATTTTGAGCTTAAATCTTTGCATCTTCCTCCGTAACTTACTCCAGGTATCTTTATCTCTCTATATAAGCAGCCTTTTCTTATCGTACAAATATAATGGCTCGGTAATGTCAATTAAGTTATATATTTGAACATTGACACAGTGAGAGTGAATGCTTTGCATATGTAATTGATCCCCCCCCTTTTTTGCAGTTTTGTTAGTTTTTGTTTGTTTATTTTGTTTAGTGTAGTTTTCTCACAATAAGGTATAAATCAATGTATTTTGCTGCTGTTTAGCCGTTGCACACTAAATGCTTTTTTGGACCCATTATCTTTTACAGGCTCATACAGCTGTCGGGCGAGTGTTTGATGCCCTTGAAGAAAGCTTCAAAACACCTCTGCCAAGCAGGGATCGACTCCTTCATGCATATCTGCATTTCGAGGCGCTCACGGCACACGAATACAAATATTCATGCGTTAACTGTGGAAACTTCCCACCTGTAGTGGTCATGGATCTCCACAAGAAGGAGGTGTTCAGCTTGCCATGTAAGTGTCTTTTGTGGTATAAAACAATATAGTCTAAGAAGTGTAATTTAAACATTTTATTGAAGCCAACACAGATATTAATGACACTGTTTTGTGTATCCTTTAAGTCAGTGATATTGAGCCAGTCCCGGAGGACTACACAGGGGAGGTGAACGTTGAAGATTTCTGGGATTCTGTGTCCATGGACCTGCTTGGCAGAGGGCTTACGTCAAGTAAGTGTGTTTCTATATCTTGTGTAGATGTCTCTGTTTCAGTAGAAGCCTCTGAATTGGAAAGACAATAACTTGCTTGAAACTAAAACAATGCATTGCAGCTACAAAAGCATGTTCTTTATATGCATTACATTTCCTTCTGGCTAACAGGTAACCGGAAGAACCCTTTCACCGTCCACCCAAGCTATCACTTTTGGTCACCTTGGATTGGGCGAGGCACAAGAAGGTCCAACACTGTGCTGAATACCGAATACCTCAAAGCTAAAGGTCCAAGGCACCCAGCAGAGGCAGCGGATGTCTGTGTAACCGAAGATAGACTCCTCTACGAATTGATGGGTTTGAAGGTACGATAATGACTTAAAGGAGTGGTTCACCCCCAAAATGCCCTTTTTTCTATTGATAACTCACACCATGGAGACTTGAATGGAGCCAAAGTGACTTTTCAGGCAGCTAAATACATTTAAATTGAGGGGCTAATGTTCCACATTAGTTAATTTATTGTTTCTCTTAACCTACACAGATGGACGATGTGAAGAAGCTCTGCCACGAATGTGGTATTGACTCTTCGAATGGTTCAAAGATGGATCTCATCCTGCGCCTCAGGACTGAGATGCAAAACAGACAGTCGTATGACAGAGTCTTTGAGAAGATCTGGGGAGCATCAGGTGAAAGCTTTGCATTTTTTGGGCTTGTCATTCAGATTCAATGGTCATTGCTGATTGATATTCACCATACTTATGTTTATTATACGTTTTCCTAATTGTTTAACTTGTTTCTATCCATCAAGGTGGTTTGGCTGCCATAATGTGTCCCTGTGGCGTAGTATACAGCCTTAAATTTAACGTCAGAGCTGAGGGCCCTAGAGACTTCGCTGATATGCTGCTCTCGTGGAAACACCTCCCAAATATTTCGGTCTACGACTTCGCAAGAGGTCTTGTGAACCACACCAATCCAAGAGTTGTCAACCACCCTAATGGAAGAGGGACATTACCCATTCCATTCCAGCCCTATGAAGGCCGTCTTGCTCCTCCAACACCTGCAAACATACAGGCGGCTAAGGACAAGATTCTGAAAGTCAACCTTCCTTGGCTTCTGGAGCCAAATGCCGGCAACGCTGAAGATGACAGCCATCCTGTTACGAAGTCTTCTGAACATTATGTCTTATGTGACAGGCTTCATGAAAACAACAGCAAGGATGAAAAGGATCTGCTTCGGAGGATAGAGCTCGTCCCAGAGTTGGCAGGTCTGTCGTCACCACTGTTTCCGTATCCGCTTTGGGCCGGATGTGATAAGGTTTTGGGGGAAATGAATGATTTGTATAGCAAATAGAACTGAAAGGAGTGTCAATGTGCTGTGTGAAGCGCGAAGAGCCCGCCTATTGTTTCCGTATCCGCTCCAATGCAATGTGTACAAACCGGATCAGCAACTAGAGAACGACGCCCATAATCCCCATAGCCATACGTTACTTCCGACTACTTCAATGCAACAATTACAACGTTACAAACCGACCAATGGGGAAGGCTTCCCTAGAACATCGAGACGGGTATGGCTGCAGGCCTGGAGTCACCTCCCTCAGCAGATCTTTCTTGTCAGATCTCCCTTCTCAGACCGGAAGCGACCGGAAGCGTGTACAACGGCAAGTCTGCAGGGTCAAAAATACTAAACCATATAATTACGCTCTTGGACGCTGTGGCTACGCAGGTGCGGGAAATCAAACATAATTGGATGGAACGCGTGGATGGAACCGAGTGCATCATGGCGGCCATGAACGAGGTGGGTATCGTTTTTATACAAAAATAAAGCATTTAAACCGATTTAAACAGTAAAATCTAACGTTTTAGCCATGCAGATAGTTTATAAAGTTACATTTGAAACGTGCAGCTGATACTGTCTGTCTGTAATTGGGTTAACACGTGTTTACTTGAAGAAACAGAGTTGACAAGGAAATAATGAATGAATTAATTACTTCAATGACAAGATTGTGATACAGCAAATACTGATTCACAATGTCTTTAACATTGTGATGCAAAAAGTATTTAGCAAGTGAGCTTTCTGTGGCTGTTTTGTATTGCAATCCTGAGACTGCATGGGCCAACAGTTCAAACTAGGTTTTGACAACAATCAATGATCCAAAGAAAGGACATGCACATACTAATAATCAACTCCAAAAGTGCCCACTTTTGGGATCACGATAAAGATTTGTTCTCAAGCTGGTGTCATTTTAATTACTTTTTGTTCTTCAAGTCAAACATAATTTGTAAATATCTAGCCTAGTTAGTTTACAGACTTTATGTTCAGGACAAGTGCAGAGATTCTGTGCGTTTACACTTGGCCACATGTATTAGTGTAAAGGGAATGGTAAAATAAAACCTTTCCCCTCCATTTTTGGCCATGCATTCTAATGAATCATGATTATTTTAATTTAGACAGTTTACAAAAAATTAAATTCTAAATGAATATAATGCCTGTAGTCAAATTGTATTGTACCCCATAAGAGAAAGTGTGCCCTAGACCAATGGTTCTCAACCCTTTCAGGCCACAACCCCCAAAATAATCATATTTCAACTGGGGAC